>NC_048595.1:459367872-459667872 GCF_003668045.3 Cricetulus griseus
ATAGAGGCAGGAGGACTTCACACCTAAGCATTCCTGGTCAGGGCGTGTCTCCCGAATCATTTGGTCCACCATTGTCTTGGCTCCAATCTGTCTTGCAAGGTGGGCTGACTAGCAGACCAATTGTGAAACTTCCTCCTGGATTACAAGTTCTTCCTCTGGCTGGCCTCAGGTGTTACAGTCCTCAAGTAAGATCCCCCGGCGGGGGGAGGGGGGGGGATTCCATTTCTTTGGGATCTATTGTCTCCACTGTCAGAGAGCTAAAGGGAAGGGCTCAAGCATCTTCTTCCAGTGTGGTGACAGCAGCCTACCTTGATGGACTGTGGTTTAATTCTTTCTTACCTTTGATCGTTGGAACTGCAGTTATAAACAGTGATGTAGCCAACAATCACATTTGTAGACATTTTCATATGACCAAAGGTGGCTTTGTCAAAACTTAAGTACCCCGCCCCAGTGCACCAGTGAGATGAGATGGCAGACACCTGAGTTAGATTCCCCAAAACGCACAAGGTAGACGGAGAGAACCAACTCCCAAAAATTGTTCTACACATACAGAACAAATGTGGGGGTGGGGTCAGCACAAGCCAACACTTCAAACTTTAATTCAGGTGCAGCTGTATTAAGGGTCAAAGCATTTGGAATGTTGAGAAGCACGGCCCTAGATGGAAGGGTGTACAGGGTGAGGAGTCAAAGCCTCTCACTCTCTGGGTGCACTGTCCTCCCAGAGCCCCCACCCCAGCCAGAACCCTGCCCTAACTGGATTTTCTACAGGCTTCACTGTGTACTGTCAAAAAAACAAAACCACAATGAATTTAGTCACAGGCATAATTGGTGTCAGTGTGAGGTCCATGAATGGAGGGCAGTCTCTTTTCCTGAAAGCAATGAGGAGCCCCCCCACACACACCCCTTGCAAAGAACTGGTAGGGTTTGTGAGGTGGGAACAAGGAAACAGAAAAGCAAGGACACCTGATTAACATCAACTAGATTACTGTTTTTCCAGGGCTAAAGTGGAAAGCACTTCCTCCTGGAGCTGACTGGAGGAGACTGGAACCTCCAATTTTAAGGGGAAAACTGGTCCGTCAGGGAAACCGCTTCTTTGAAGATTCAGTTCCACTTAGGATGATTGTCTCTATTCCGGTTTGGTCCGGTATGGACACAAGGCACCTAGAAGTCATTTTTGCTAAAAAGCAGTGACCCCTCACCTGAGCCTCAGGCAAGGAGGAGCAGGTGAGAGCCTGGCCTCTGCCTTCCACTCTCTTTGGCCACCTTTGCTTTCTTTGCTGAAGGCAACAGAGATGAATCATGGCCCTTAATTTTCCCTCCGGTGTCCCTTTGTATTGTAGAAATGTCAGAACCTCTCCCCTGATGGAGCACTCCTTTCGCTAGATGAGGGCAGTTCTCTCTGAAGGTGAGGCTGACAGCTGGAGAACCACTTGGTCCCCTCAAGCAACAAGGACTTCCTTAGATCACCTGGGAGACAAAAGATCAACAAGACACACCTAGACCAGGACTCTAACTACACAACTCTTGTTCCTCTAGTCTCCCTCTTTAAACCTAAAGTTCAAGTTGGAGCCTTGAAGCAAGGTGGCTGCCTTAGTCTCTTCTCTCTGCCTTCCATCCTTTCTTGTTTTTTTTTTTTTGTTTCTTTGTTCTTGTTTCTTTTAAGATTTATTTATTTAGTATGTATACAGTGATTTATCTACATGTCTGCCTGCATGCCAGAAGGTATGAGATCTCATTACAGATGATTGCAGCCCATCATGTGGTTGCTAGGAATTGAACTCAGGACTTCTGGAAACACAGTTCTCTTAACCTCTGAGCCATTTTGATTGGCCATAAGAGAGGGGTGCATTGGCTGAGCACTGTTACCCTAAAACTCTGGGAACAGTTATGTTGAGCCCTAGTATAGGAGCTGGGCCGCTACAGTGACCTGCCATATTTGCTGAGCAGGCAGCAGATCCAGAGTTGTTGGGGTCAAATCCTGGAAATCCTTAACAATTGAGGTTCAGTACCCCTTCCCCACTCCCATCCCAGTAAACAAGTAAAGAAACAGGTAGTAGTGACAGAGAAAACTAATTTGGTTCCTGTCAACACATTAGGGAAAAAACAAAGAGACCTAGATGTAAATAGAGGGCACAGGGCATGCATATGCACCATTAAACACTCCCAGTCACTGGGCGTGGTCCTGCCCATTGTCCCAACTTCAGCTTCCAGGTCTACTAAACAAGTCAATACTGTCTGACATCTTTTCCCCCCAGAGAAAATCTCACCCCATCGCCGGCACCAGGGCACTATCCTATTTCTTCTTATCCTTTGGAGAATCCGAGGGTTTTGTTTTGTTTTGTTTTTTGTAGTTGTATGGTGGAAAATGAAGGTCAAATGTCTCTTTCGTAATGTCACACTACAGAGATCTGGCACACAGACATAGAAACCAGCCTCCTTTACTGGTGACTTCCTTATTTCCTGACTCAGATCCTGTAAGGCCTGGCTAAACTTCCAGCCCCCATGCATTAAAGATTTACCACAAGTTATCATTCATTGGTGCTATTATGATTACTGACCACTGATAATAAAATGAATGGGGGCGGGAACAGGTGTGGAACAATCAGTCAGATGCTAGAGGTGGATGACTCAGAGCTACCTGTAGTTCCAGCCCCGAGGGACTGCACACTGTCTTCTGAGGGACTGCACACTGTCTTCTGACCTCCATAGGCAATGTGTATTCACACACAAACACACACAGACATAGAGACACACACAGACAACACACAGACACACACAGGCAAACACAGACACACACACAGACACAGAGACACACACAGGCACACACAGACACACACACACAGGCACACACAGACACACACAGACAGAGACACACAGAGGCACACATAGACAACACATACACACATACACAGAGACACACGCAGGCACACACAGACCACACACACAGACACAGAGACACACACAGACAGAGAAAGACACACACAGGCAAACACAGACACACACACAGACACAGAGACACACACAGGCACACACAGACACACACACACAGGCACACACAGACCACACACACAGACACACACACACAGGCACACACAGACCACACACACAGACACACACAGACAGAGACACACAGAGGCACACATAGACAACACATACACACATACACAGAGACACACGCAGGCACACACAGACCACACACACAGACACAGAGACACACGCAGGCACACACAGACACACACACACAGGCACACACAGACCACACACACAGACACAGAGACACACACAGACAGAGAAAGACACACACAGGCACACACACACTTTTTAAAATGGGCTGTATAAAGCTGAGCAGTAGAGTATTTGCCTAGCTAGGGTACCCCAAACCCTGGATTTACCTCCAGCACTGAGGTGAGGGGAGAGAGTCATAGTTCACATAAATAGTTACAACAAGATACATACATTAATTAGGATGCATCTTGGAAGAGTCTATGTCCCCATCTAAACACAAGCCTTCCATGCTGGTGCCTAGTTGAGTGTTCATTGGAGATTCAGGCTCCATGCATGGCAGTTCTCTTCCCAGCTTCTACTCCTCCCCCATTCCTTCTTCTTGGTCTTTGCTGTACTAGAGAAGAAACCCAGGCCTCATGCTCCTTAAGCAAAGGCTCCACCACTGAGCTCTCAATTCTCACTACCTCAACTTTACCACCATGGGGATGAAAGGAACGAGGTATGCCTGTGCTACACACCAACAGTCCAGTCAAAACCAGGCCACATACATGACAGCGGCTTGTAAAATTATATTACTAAGTGACATCTTACACATCTTTTTTCTTTTTCTATTATTTATTTATTTTTGAGACAGGTTTTCTCTGTGTAACAGCCCTGGCTGTCCTGGAACTCACTCTCTAGACCAAGCTGGCCTCAAACTCACAGAGATTTGCCTGCCTGTGCCTCCCAAGTGCTGGGATTAAAGGTGTGTGCACCACCATTCCTGGTTTCTAATTCTCAGCACAGCCTGTTCACTAGAATTAAGTCACAGATCAGGTTGAGCAGCTAAAGAGTCTAAGAAATAAAGATGTTGGTTTATTGTTACAGAAAACTTGCTCAGGGCTCTGTGGAGGCCCATCATGGAAAGCTAGTTCTCTGACCTGGGTGGAGGCCGAACACTCTAAACTATCCAACAACTCTATCTCCTAAAGCAATATCTGGCAAGCCCCAAATTGCACTATAGGACAGCAGAGTCCTTAACTCCATTTCAGATGTGGCAGTTGGAAGAAATTTCTAGAAACACAAATGCCACAGAGGACAATGGAGAACCCTTGACAGAGTTAGGGCCAACATACTTGGCAAACACCAGGGTGAAATGTGTACAAATCTAGCTCACAAGGTGTCTCACCATTGTAGCAAACCAGCAGCTTGCCTTTCCCCACCTTGTCTTCATTTTTCTCTGAAAGTATTCTTATTAATATGTTTCTGGGCCTGGGTCATCCGTAATTCTTTTTGGTGGGTAGAAGTGGGGAGGACAGGGACCTTGTCTTTGTGGTCTCATGAAGAGCCACAAATGAGGAAGCCTCTCTTCCAGGCACTGGAGTTTGATTCAATGTTGCAGTAGCTGATTGGAACTTTGCTTTAGAGTTCCTGCCCCTCTGTATACATTCTATTCTATTCCTCTAGCACATGGCCACTGCCAAAACCCCCAAAATGACAACGGATATAGATTAAAGAGCGTGTGTGTGTGTGTGTGTGTGTGTGTGTGTGTGTGTTGTGTGTGTGTGTGTGTGTGTGTGTGTGTGTGTGTGTGTGTGTGTGTGTGTAGGTATCCAGTGCCTTCCCTAATCATTCCCCACCCTTTTTTTTCTTATTTAAAAAATATTTACTTTGCTGGACAGTGGTGGCTCATGCCTGTAATCCCAGTACTCGGGAGGCAGAGGCAAGCGGATCTCTGTGAGTTCGAGACTAGCCTGGTCTACAGAGTGAGTTCCAGGACAGGCTCCAAAGCCACAGAGAAACCCTGTCTTGAAAAAAAAACCAAATTTATTTTACTTTGCTTATGTCTATGTACATGTATGTTCTTATGTGTATCAACTGTAACACATGCCCCAGAAGAGGGCAATCGATCCTTTGGGGTTGACGTTACAAGGCCTGGTCTTCAGGAAAGCCAAGGAGGCACTCTTAACCAATGAGCCATCTCTCCAGTTCCTTCGCCTTCTTTTTGAAGACAGGATTTCTCACTAAATCTGGGGTTGACCAAATCAACTATACTGACTGGCCAGAACGATCCAGGGACCCACCAGTTCCTGTCTTGACATTTTACATGAGTTTTGGGGATCACACGTGACAACCAATGCAGCCATACCCAGCCACAACTTCTTCTTCTTCCATGTCTTGAAGAGTGGTGCGGTCATGTGACTACTTAAGTCAGTGACCAGGGTGACTTTCAAGTGATTTCTTTTGGGGGGAGGTTTGAGGCAGGGGTTTCTCTGTTAGGGAACTCACACAGAGATCCGCCTGCCTCTGCCTCCCGAGTGCTGGGATTAAAGGCATGCGCCACCAATGCCCGGCTTCAAGTGATTTCTTTCTTTTTTTTTTTTAAAAGTATTTATTTATTATGTATACATCTGCTTCCATGTACATCTGCACACCAGAAGAGGGCACCAGATCTTATAACGGATGGTTGTGAGCCACCATGTGGTTGCTGGGAATTGAACTCGGGACCTCTGGAAGGGCAGTCGGTGTTCTTAACCGCTGAGCCATCTCTCCAGCCCCCTCAAGTGATTTCTTTAAAGCAAATATGCTTAACCTGAACTCTCGTGTGGGCAAGAATGTGGTCAACTAGCTTCTATCATGTGGCTAGGACACCAACCTAGAGGAAAGAACTTTGGATTGCTGAATAACTATGGATTCAGCTTCATTGTTACACTGCAGAGAAAAAAGGTCCCGCCTTTTTGGAAATCTGTATTTTGTGTTTCTTTACCAATAGCCTAAATAGCAAGACCGGTTCTCAAAATCCAAGAGCTAGGGTCAAAGTTCAATGATGGGCAGGGCCTGGAGAGATGGCTCAGTGGTTAAGAACACTGGTTGCTCTTCCAAGGGACACAGGTTCAAATCCCTCATCACCCACATGGTGGTTCACAACCATCTGTAACTCCAGTTCCAAGGGGACCCAATGCCTTCTTCTGTCCTATGAGGATACCAGGCACACAAGTGATGCCTAATCAGAAATGAAGGCAAAAAAAAAAAAGAAGTCAACAACAAAAATAAACACCGGACGTTGGTGGCACATGCCTTTAATCCCAGCACTTGGGAGGCAGAGGCAGGAGGATCTCTGTGAGTTTGAGGCCAGCCTGGTCTCCAGAACAAGTACCAGGATAGGCTCCAAAGCTACACAGAGAAACCCTGTCTCAAAAAACCAAAAAGAAAGTCAATGATGGGCAGTTCCTTAGCGCATTCAAGACCTTAGCCATGCCCCCTAGCCACCCGTGACAAAGACCATGTGAAACCTATTGTTCTAGATTGTAAATATCTGCGTATCTGTTTATTGATGATCAGACATATTTTGCGGAGGAAAACCCAGACTGGATAAAAAAAAAAAAAAAAAAAAAAAAAAAAAAAAAAAGTCAAAGGATGAGTCAACAGTAAGAGCCAGAATTAGTTCCTTCAATCAGTGCTGACATTTCTCAGTGAATCTTTGATGAACCAAATGGGTAGGATGATGCTAGAACCTTCCCCTACCTGGATCAGATTCTTCATCAACCAGGCTACCCTAGTGCCTCTACACACAAGAGCAAGGACAAGATCAGAGAGAGCCACAGGCCACACACAGCAGGCACCAGCTTCTCTGAGGCAACAAGCCATTCTAATACCCAACTCCAAGGGCATCCAGTACTCAGAGAGTGTCCTGGCTCCTTCCCAACTTCTCTATAGCTGGTCTCTTCCACAAGGCTCTGGCTGTTGCTGATCAGGCAAATCACTGTTGTCCTACACACCCCCTTTTTCCTTACAACAGTCACGACATCTCTGAAAGATCCCTGTTTCCTTATGATAAGCTGACTTCCGTTTCCTGAGTCCTTCTATCCAAGGGTGAGGGCAATAATCACCTTCCGAAGAGGGAGGAAATGACCAAGGGAAGCGCTCTTTCAGACGGGAAGAAGCCTGCGCCTTCAAATTAGGGATGTTGAAGACACAAGGAAGAGAGGGGATAGCAACCAGCCATTCCCAGCTTCTCTTTCTGGGTTGAGGTCATGAGGCATGGTCAAGGCAGAAGTCACCAGGTCCGGAAGCTCTCACGGGTCTCATAGACTGGAGAAGACCAAATGTTATGATAAAGCAAGGGGGACCTTGGTGGATTCCATGGCAGGTGAGAGTGACCAAGGCGGGAAACAAACATGCCAGGCAGAAGAGCAAAGTGAGTTTTATTAGAAAGGGAAGGGGAGGGCAAGAAAGAGGTAAAGAGACACAGAGACAGAGAGAGGACAGAAGAGAAGAGAAGAGAAGAGAAGAGAAGAGAAGAGAAGAGAAGAGAAGAGAAGAGAAGAGAAGAGAAGAGAAGAGACAGGAAAAGTCCTGTCTTCCCTAGGGGAACAGCGGGAAAGACAAAGGGAAAAGAGAATAATGGAAAGAGAGCATAAGTGGAGGTTGGGTGGGTGTGTCTTTCTTTTAAAGGTGTCCTTTGCACCTGTGAGCAAGCAGACTACTCAATCATGAAACCCTGAGCTGACCAGGGTACTGCCTGAGTGCATTCTACCAGGTGACAGGGGCAGGCCAGCATAATGCCTGAATCCTTATACATAAGCCTTGTGGGTCCCCAGGAGACAAGGGTACGAGAAGGGACTTGGGTAGGCCTGCTGTTTAAGGGTGTGGCCATGGCATGGGTTCAGACAAACTGAAGGTACCAGCCCACAAGGCACTGACCAAGCCATGAATTACTTCACAGACCAGTTTCACCCACAGGACAAGCAGTAGCCAAGCTGACATGGGGGCAGTCACATCTGAGGCAGGAAAAGTAGAGAGGAGACCTGAAACACGGTACCATTCACGTAACTTTTTATCCCAAGCCTGACCAGGACATACTGAGTTCAGCCCTTTCTCCCGGAACAAGGAAAGGGACAGGGTATGGATTTTATCTAAGGCAATTTACTCAACCAGATTAAGACATTAACTCAGCCCTAGTAGCAAGTGAACTATGAATGGGCCAAATGTTTGTCCTGAAATAAGCTTGAATTAATGAGAAGAAATGGAAATATTACTAAAAGCAACAAAATCTAGGGCCTGGAGAGATGGCTCAGTGGTTAAGAGTACTGGTTGCTCTTATAGGAGACCTGGGTTCAATTCCCAGGCCCCACATGGCAGCTCACAGCCATCTGTAACTCCAGTCTTGAGGTCCAATGCCCTCCTCTGGCCTCTGAGAGCACTAGGGATATACATGCTACTCCTACATACATGTAGGCTAATGCTTCATATACATAAAACAATGTTTTTTTCTTTTTTCTTTTCTTTTCATTTTTTTTTTTTTGAGACAGCATTTCTCTGTGGCTTTGGAGGCTGTCTTGGAACTAGTTCTTGTAGACCAGGCTGGTCTCAAACTCACAGAAATCTGCCTGACTCTGCCTCCTGAGTGCTGGGATGAAAGGCATGCACCACTACTGCCTGGCAGAGACAGGGTCTCTTTATGTAGCTCTGGCTGTCCTAGAACTCACTATGCAGACCAGGCTGGCCTCAGATTTACAGAGTTCCCTCTGTCTCTGTCTGGGATTAAAGGTGTATGCCACCACCACCTGGCCCAAAAAAGTTTTTAGAATTACAAAAATTTAGTTTTAATGCCTCTGTAAGACCCCCGGAAAGCTCAGGTTTCCAGGATCTTAGCCCGGAACCGCAGTCACCCAAATCACAGAATGGAGGCGAAAGCTTGATGCAAACTGCATGAGGCTTTATTGTAGTTTAACGAGCTAACCCCATGTTAGCTCGGGTCTTTGATCCACCCGTCATGTCGGATGGCTAGCAAAGACAGTTCGAAGCCGCTGCGTACAGATCTTTATAGGGTAGCATAAGGGGAGTGTCTAGGGGTAAGCACAGGCTCAGGATTGGTGTGCCTCCAGGCTTGGAGGGCTTGCCCTGTGTTGATTGGTCAATTGGTTGTTATGGCCCATAGGCCCTCCCAGGTGGTTGCTATGCTCTGTGAGTCTTTGCTGTGCCCTTGTCCGTAAAGCACACCCAGAGCCATAAAGCATAGCACCACCAGCTAACTTCTGATTGGTTCCTTGCCACGAGGCAGGCATCTGACCTCTAAGTGACCAAGGCAAGGTTATGGCAAGCATGTGTTCGGCTGTTATGGTTGCCGAAATTGGGAGCTGGCCCCTTCACCTCCATTGACCCTTATTTGCAATTCCTGAATCAAGCAAAGCTTCATAACCCAAAGCAGACTGAGACAATGAGTGTTTTAATGAGCTGACCAAGAGATCAGCTTGATAGAGAAGGAATGGGGAACAGAGAAACAAGCCAACCCCACAGCGGATAGGTCACTTAAGTACTTCCTGAAAGATGGAAGCAGAAGGCTTTACAGACAGTCTTGTGACAAAGATAAAGAAGACACTGTTACCTCTATTTTATAACAAAGAAACTAAGTCAAAGGAGTCATTTGAATTGCTCACGGTTGCAGACTTGTCAAGTAGATGAGAAACCTTATCAAGCCCTGTGTTAATGTCCTAAGTGTGCCAGTTGTTTTGTTACTGAAGATTTCTTCCTCCTGCCCAATATATTATGTAACAGAGCCTGTCTACCAGAGTATGCTGTTCGCCACTCCAAGTCCCAGCCACTCCCAGGGACACCTCCAAAATATGTCCCTGCAGCACTGCAGGGTTCTTTAACCTCTCCGGGTTCCCATCAGGATTATTTGGCACTGAAAACAGAGGACATCTGCTTTGGGGCACAAAGTAAACTTAAAAACTGACAGCAATCATGTGTTAAGAGGAAGCACACAAGCTGAATTAAAAGGCAGAACCACGGTTTAACTGCTGCTCTCATAACATAGCTGCTGTGGCCTTCTGAACAGGAGCCGGGGCCAGGGATGGTTGAAATATCAAGACTTCAGGGACATGAATGTTCCCCCGCAGGGCCAGAGCAGAGTGAGCTAGTGGCTGGAGGCTCAACCCTTTCTCCAACTAAAAGCATCCATTATCCTTCAAGACAGTGTGCTCTCCTCTGCCTGAATGAGAAAGAGGCTGACCGAGGCCAGTGCTACAAAGGGTGACAGTCACCAGGCTGCCACCAGGCTGCTCCCAGCTGGTTCTCATGGCTTGGCCACATGCATAGCTGCACAGCTCTCTCCGGAGGATTATGCCAATAAACCAGGGTCCTTTGTCAGAAGTCCCACCCCATTCAACCACTCTCAAAGCTGCTTCCAGAGACTGGTCTAGCCGAGGCTCTGAAAACATTCTGGTGGCTTCTGGGTGAAGCAGAGCATTACAGAGGAACTTTTAGATCAGGAAACATGCCCCCCTCCTCCCCGCCACACACACACACACACACACACACACACACACACACACACACACACACACACTGTGGACAACCTCCCCAGTGGTTTAATTTTAAATAGCTGACAGCAAAAATTCCGTCATTATAAGTACTTTGTGTGCAGCTTAAGCAGACTCCAGGATCCCCCCTCGAACACTTTAAAATTTTTAATTTGTTTATGAGGGGGGTGTCTGGGAGAGAAGTACATTTGGGCCATGGGCATCCGTATGGAGAAGAGAGAGAACAATTTGCTGGAGCCATGTGGATTCCAGGGATGGAGCACAAGCTGTCAGACTTGCTACAACTGATTTGGCCCACTGAGCCATCTCTGAGCGTTTTTTTATTCCTACTACCCTCCAAAATTTCTTGTTCTGGAGCAGGCTGTCTCCCTGTCTCTGACAGTCGGAAGGAAAAACAGCCAAGGGTGTTTTAAAAATATCATAACTTTGAGAACAGCTGAAAGGTGAACTAACAGAGGTTACTACTGTTTATCCTTCGGTATAAAAACGCCTGCTGTGGAGAGAGTCGTAACATAGTGCCTGCACACAAACTCTTCCATTTCTGCTGGATGTAGCCCCCATGCACCCCCAACTCCTTTGCTGAGTTACCTTTGTTGGAGGGACTCACCAACTAAGCCACCCTAATCACCTCAACTGGATGGTGTCAGGACCCCACCTGGTGATGTTTTGTTATACTGTCATGCCTCCAGCTGCTACTTTCTATTGTCCCTTTAGTTTTGTTTGTTAGAACTTAATTTGAAACTGAAGAACAGCTATTACAGACTATTGTGGTCCAGGCCATATGGACAGCAGCCAGAGGGATATATGCCCCAGGTTAGTTAAACAAAAAGGAAGAAGAGGGCAATAACGAAAATAAGCAGCCTTCTATAACTGCATCTCTGTGTGTCTGTAGGGTTTTATTTTAATTGTCTGTTTTTATCCTTCTGGTTGTTGTCTTATGAAATAATGTGCTAACAAGGATAATGCTCCTGGATACAGTATTTTCTGAAATTATCTACTGATTTGCTGCAATGAAGGATGAAAATTTAGTTCATATGGGCCAATGAGATGGCCTGGTGGATAAAAGGCATTGACCACCAAGCCTGAAGACCTGGGTTCGAGGCCCCCTGAAGTTATAGTAGGAAGAGAGAACTGACTCCAAGTTGTCTTCTGACCTTCACATGTCCATGGTACCCTCCACAAATGCACATGGTTAATAAACAAATAAAATGCTAAAAAAGGGAAATTTAGTTCATATATACTCAGCCCTTCTGCTAATAGTTGTTCTTATTTTGAGTCTTGGTTGCATTTATAATTTTCAATCAGTGGCTTCATTCCTTATCATGTCAACTACCAAATTTCTGCTGTTCTCCTTCATTTCTTTTCACTTTAAAAATTTCACTTTTGGTTGGTGAATTATGACTGTATATGTTTATGGGTTACCATGTGATATGGTAAGAGACATAATAAATAATATGGAATGGGTAAAGCAAACTAGTTAACATAGACAATTCCTCACAACTTTGTGTGTGTGTATGTGTGTGTGTGTGCGTGAGGATACCTGTAATTTACTTTCTTAGAAAGACCACATTGCTGTTAATCAAAAGTTGAAAGTCTATCCCTCCTGTCTACTTGAAGGCTGTACTGCTGGGGTTCAGAAATAGATAACACCCCCCAAAATGCCTCTTTGAACATCAAGCAGAGCACCCGAGAAACAGCAGAGAAGGGCTTTCTCTGAGGTCTTGATGTGTGTCCCTTCACACCAGCTGGGGAAACTGGCGCATGTGGCAGGAGGCATGCCTAGCACTGATGCTGTGCCACAGTACAGTGAACTTTGACCTGGGCCATGGTCCATTCCTCAGATTCATTCATCTCCCCTACCAGTCACATCCTCCTCATCCTCTAAGATGGAACATTCCTACTCCTCTCCCTGCAAGTAAGCTTCTGGCTGTCACTGGGCATCTTGGTTACTTTTCTGTCATCATGACGGAACACCATGGCCAAGGCAACATATGACGGAAACCATTTAACTTGTGGTTTTCAGATTCAGAGACTGAGACTGTGACCATCACGATGGGGAGCCTGGCAGCCAGCAGACAAGCATGGCCTAGAGCAATAGCTGAGAGCTTACATCATGAGACACAAACCATAAGGCAGAGGGAAGGGGGGGGGAGGGAGAGGGAAGGGGACAGGGAAGGGTAAAGAGAGAGGGAAGGGAAACAGGAAGGGTAAAGAGAGAGGGAGGGAGGGAGAGAAAAATAAACTGTGAATGGCATAGGTTTTTGAAATATCACAGCCCCCGCCCCCCTAGGTGACAAACCGCCTCCAACAGGTCCTCACTTCCTAATCCTCATCAAACAGTTCCAGTTGGGGACCAAGTAATCAACACGGTGAGCCTATAATAGGGACTATTCTTTTGTTTGTTTGTTTTTCAAGACAGGGTTTCTCTGTGGCTTTGGAGCCTGTCCTGGAACTAGCTCTTGTAGACCAGCCTGGTCTCGAACTCACAGAGATCCGCCTGCCTCTGTCTCCCGAGTGCTGGGATTAAAGGAGTGGGCCACCAACGCCCGGCTATAGGGACTATTCTTATTCAAAACATTACGCTGGGGCACCGGACTTGACCAGTGCCTATTTGCCTTTGCTGCTGCTCACCAGCCTACCGCCCACTTAGCAGGCTTATGTTAGCAGCCTTCAGAGATGGTGGGAAGAGTACTCTTGCTAGCATGGCTTCCTTAACCAGTGTCTTCCCTATAGCGTGCGCGAATCCCCCTCCTCCTACCCCCCCCCCGTCATCCTCCACCTCCCCTGGCCACGCCTTCATGGGCGTGGCCAGGCAACCTGTAGCGGCTACTAGGAGGCGGGGCTACAGTGTCTCCCTACAATTCCCTTTCTGTTCTCTGCTCTTTTTCAGGTCCATTACGTTTCTGTATTAACCACTGTGTCCACTGCACAAAGAAACCCTTGAAGCGGTCTGAGAGCCATGCTAATCTGTGGGTATAGAGATAGTAATTTAGAGGGTAGTTTGCTATTATGTCCATTTAGCAAAATAATAGTAGCAAGCTCATCCCTGGATCCTGTAAAGTGCTTTTTAAACTTGAGTAAGCAACAGAATGACCTGGAAGACTGTGGGAAAACATGGGTATCTAGACTATACTCAGGCATTCAAAGTTGGTAAATCTGGGTGTACAGTCCAACAATTTGCATGTCCAACAAGCACCTGGGTGATGCAGACGGCAGACACTACCAGCATAGAAGCCTTGTTGAGAATCACTAACCTAAGCAAAGCTTGGCCATTAGGATATGCTATCTTAATGAATGACTGAAAATAATTAGAATTTCAAACTAGGAAATCAGGTAAAGAAATTTCTTAAGGAGAAGGATTTGAGTCCTGGGTTCCTTCTACTTAGGTATTTGCCTGTGGGAGCGACTGAGGCTGACTTACACCACCAGACCTTCATGCCACCCAGAAGGAGGAAGCCAGACAGCAGAGAGTGTCCACAACTTGGCTACAAACTTTCCAGTCATATCCTATTGGCCAGAACCTTGTCACATGACGATGATGTGCAAGGGGGGCTGGGGAAGCTTCTTCTGCCCTGTTGTTTGTGTGTCCAGATGTAATTCGGGGAGTTTTATCCTGGCAAAGAAGGAGAGAAAGATAAGTAAGTGGAATGATTACCCACATCCGGTGTTGACTTCATTCTCATTTCTAGCAACATTTTTAGACACGCCAAGGACTCAATGTCAGTCGGGGACAGGATAGGATGTCTGCTGGGCAATTTTGG
Organism: Cricetulus griseus; assembly: GCF_003668045.3. NCBI lineage: Eukaryota > Metazoa > Chordata > Mammalia > Rodentia > Cricetidae > Cricetulus > Cricetulus griseus. The sequence continues at coordinate 459,382,163 of NC_048595.1, forward strand.
AAAGGTTTCCAGAACGGTATTGTCTTAGTGAGGTTTCTATTGCTTTGAAGAGACACCATGACCATGGCAACTCTGATCAATGAAAACATTTAATTGAGGGAGCTTGCTTAGTGTCAGAGGTTCAGTACCTTATTATGGTGGGGAGCATGGTGGCATGTGGAAAGATATGTGCTGGAGCTGAGAGCCCTACATCTTGACTCAGAGGCAACAGGAAGTCTCCTGACTCACTGAGTGGTACCCTAGGCATAGGAAACCTCAAAGCCCGCCCCCACAGTGACACACTTCCTCCAACAAGGCCACGCCTATGCCCACCAAAACCATACCTCCCAATAATGCCTCTCCCTTTGAGCTTGTGGAGACTACCTTTGCCAGGTAGTCTCCTTTTAACCTTTGCCAGGATAAAACTCCCCGAATTACATCTGGACACACAAACAACAGGGCAGAAGAAGCTTCCCCAGCCCCCCTTGCACATCATCGTCATGTGACAAAGTTCAAAGGGAGACTACCACAGGTGTCTTCTTTGGAATCCTGCCATGTTAAATATAAACACTGAAGGAATAGTGGGACATTTGCTGTTTGGGGGAGAGCTAGCCTTTGAATAAACGAGACAGAAACAGAGGAAAAGCTAAGAATTTGATGAAGAGGTACAGCTACTTCACTAACCTATCAGCTGACGCCTCCTGCCCATACAGCCTTAATATGTCACACAGAACATTTCCAAATAACTACCAAAAAGTTAAATGATGGTTCCTTCTGCTTCTTTCAACTGTCCTTGGCCCTTTGGTTGTACTCTTAATTAATTTTTTTCACTAAATACCATGTTTTACTTTTTTTTTGTGCTTTGTTGCTGTTGCTTCACCTTCTCCTTCGTTTGCCTGTTTTTGAGACAGGGTTTCTCCATGTAGCCCTGGCTGCCCTAAACTCGCTCTGTCGAACAGGTTGTCCTGCAACTCAAAGATCCTCCTGCCTCTCTCTGCCTCCTGAGTGCTGGGATGAAAGGCGCGTCCAGAGCACTTTGGTTTCTTTTAAGACGGGGTCTCACACTGTAGTCCAGGCTGGCCTATTACAGTATAAACCAGACTGATGGCAAACTCTGTAGGCGATCCTCCTGTCTCAGTTCTCCAAGTGCTGAGCTTACAGGTGTGTGCTTCTGTGCTTAGCTACTGAATAATGTGTCATTGCTCCATTTTGAACTTTAAGCTTATCTTCTTTTCAACACCCTTAAATACCTCCAACCAAGAAGGGGAACACGGCAAAAGACTTCTTTATGAAGATACAAGGAAGAAACAGAACTTCTTCCTTAATTCTCCAAACATTTGGTAGCCATGCCATAGACTAACTGTATCATCTTTTAATACCAACTCTAATTCAGACTTTTTTAATTATTAAAAAGAAAGTTAACCAGGCTTAGTGGCACACGCCTTTAATTCTAGCACTCAGGAGGCAGAGGCAGGTAGATATGTGTGAGTTGGAGGACAGCCTGGGCTACACAGAGAAACCCTGTCTCAAGAAAACAAAACCAAAAAACAAAACAAAACAAAACAAAAACCCCACCACCACCAACAACAACAAAAAAGAGCTGAGGTTTAAAGGATGCAAGTAGTGTGTAAGTGTGTGTGTGTGTGTGTGTGTGTGTGTGTGTGTGTGTGTGTGTTGCTAGGATGGAATCCAGGGCCTCATATGAGTAAGTGCTCTGCCACCAAGCTATATACCAACCCGCAAATCAATATTTCTTGGGAAGCTACTATATGTCTATTATCTTTCCTACATTTAAGAGTTCTCCCAGTTTTCATTTACCACCTGTCCCCTCTACAGACATGGAACTCATCATCATAAATAAACTGTTTAAAAAAGGAAATTCAAGGTTATTCTTGGCAACATAGTGAGGTTGAGGCTAGCCTGGACTATATGAGATTCTGTCTCAAAGAAAAATATGCTGTTCTATAGAAACGAGACAGAATGTGAAAGTGACCTCAGGGGATAACAGGGCATCACAGGGCAAAGTAGATCTTTTAAAAGGTGAAAGTCCTTGCAAAGCAATGGAAGATTCAAAGATTCTTAGAAACCGAATCAAACCTGTGTCTCAAGTGGGCGTGGGGGGCTCCTCTGGGACCAGCTTTCAGCACTGTTATCCTCTGTTACTTTTTAAAAAATAATTTATTTAATTTTACTTTATGTGCATTGGTGTGAAGGTGTCAGAGCCCCTGGAACTGGAGTTATAGACACTTGAGCTGCTGTGTGGGTGCTGGGCATTGAACCCCAGGTCCCCTGGAAGAACAGCCAGTGCTCTCAACCTCTGAGCCGTCTCTCCAGCCCCTATCCTCTGTTACTGAATGCTTACAGTGTTAGGTATCTCATGGTTGCTGCAGAAACTCTTTAGCTACCGGGTTAAGAAGTAGCTGTACCTAATAGGCACTGGTGTTTGAGGTCCTTTACTAGACAGATGACGTCAAATATATACAAGGAGTATTTCATATTTGCTAATAATCGTGGCTGTCCGGGGGTGGTTAGGACCCTCGTTCATTTCCTTATAAAAATGAGTGCCAACAGCAGCTACATTCTCCCAGCTGAAACCAGATCTGTGTGGCTATAGCACAGGTTCCCTTTCAGCTGTCTGCAATCACCGCCAGACACAAGGCTGGGTCTATAGCTGGTGCATATTTACATGTGACTCACACACAAACAATTTTTCTGCTCCTTGTACTTCTGTTACTTCTATGGTTTCATTTCCCTCCACGTCCTGTCAATCATATCCACATCTTCACAGACACATGAGTGTAGGAATTGATGGAATTCTCTGGATATCCATGGGCATGGCTCTTCTGGTGCCTTTGTTGTTTTTTTTGTTTTGTTTTTTTCTTTTTCTTTTTATGTATGGGTGTTTTGCTTCCATGTATGTCTATGTACCACATGAGTGCAGTGCCTGTGGAGGCCAGAGGGTATCAGATCCCCCAGAACTAGAGTTCTGTTGGCTTTTAGACAACATGTAGGTGCTGGGTACCCAACTCAGGTGCTATAAGAGCAGCCTGTGCTTTTAACTGCTGAGCCATCTCCCCAGGCCAGAGTTCATGCCTTTAAGAAAAGTTGCAGGAACCCTCCCAGCCCCCAGCTTTGAAGAGTATGTGTGCTTATGAGCATATGTATGGCTGCCCCGGTGAAACTCTGTAAACTCCAGCGCAGGGACTCAACCTTCACCAACCACCTGTGCCTCCTGGGTGAGCATCGCTTCTCCCCACAGTTATCTACTTGCTCCACGCCCCACTTCTCCGGTGCTTACTTCTGGCTGTATCATAACTGTCTCTTGGCCCACTGTGCTTCTCTCTCACCCAGCATAGAACCCTCTCTACCTTATTTCTCAAACAGAGGAAGCCAAGAGGCTTCCACATTGAACAGATGTTACCAAGGTTTGAAGAATAACCCATGGGTGTTATTCTGAAGGAAACAGAAGCTGAGAGTGGTCACCAGTGGTGACATTTTTTTTTTTTTTTTTGACACATCCCTTCCTTCATGGTCCCATCAGTCAGACATGTTTTCTGTCTACTCTTAGTCCACCCCTGTGTGGCTGGAGCTGAGTTCCTCGTTTTTCAGCTGCTTCACTTCCACCATTATCAGGCAGAGGAAGCAGAAACCCAAGAGCTATAACAAATCGAATCTCTGTTTAAAACAAAAGACACTTCTATGCTACCACAAGTCATACTCCTAACAACAAGGCATTGTTAAACGGTGTCTACCATATCCAGGTGAAAGGTATGCTTCTCAGTCTTGCTCAAGAACAGTACACTTCGGGGCTGAAGAGATGGCTCAGTGGTTGAGAGCATTTGCTGTCCTTGAAGAAGACAGTTCAGCAGTTCCCAGCATTGACATGGCAACACACAACCATCTGTAACTGCAGTTTTTTTTTTTTTTTTTTTTGCGGGGGAGGGGGATCTGATGCCCTCTTCTGGCCTCTGAAGGCACCAGGCACCAATGTTGTACACATAAGCTCATGCAAACAAAATACTCATTAAAACAAATAAATCTTAAAAAGAACTCACTGAACTAATTACAAATTTCTTGTTAGCTTCTACCTCTTAGCATAGGCATAGCTCCAGATTCAAACAATGTAGGAGAAACTGCGACCAGCCTACCCAAGCCGCAGTCGCCCTGCCTAGGAGCCCAGACCAGCCATGCATGAACATGGGCTGCAGCAGGCACTTCCTCCCTGAGCCAAGGCTGCCTCTATGACCAAAGACTGCTGATGCAGAGACACCTGACCAGAGATACCAATGAGGAAAGGACAACACAACAGAGTCAGCCAACTGAGCCAATGGGACCTTGGGAGGGGTGTAAAGGCAGGCCTAACTTCCTTAATAAATGAGTCTGCAGCATGCTCTGCTACTCACTGATTGTCAGTGCCTGGGTCTTTGGTGCTGCATCTTCTCACCCCCTCTCCCAAGGGGTGTCCGAGCAGGGTAACCTGCAACAAAATAAGCAGTTACAAATTTTTCCTGATGCCAAAACCTTTCAACCATATTCATTACTTATTTATGGCCACACTCGTTATATGATCCCAAAGAATAAGGGCTTTCCCTAGTCTCTTCCATACGGGGAACACTCCCTAATTCTGTTCCTGTTTTTGTGGTGGGCTGACCATGTAGCCTTGGGCAAGTCACCTGACCTCTCAGAACTATTTCACACATAGAAACAGTCTCCATGATTTAATGAAAAGTAAATGAAAGAATTGGTAATGAAGATTAGGGACTATGGTATAGCTTAGTGGAACAATGTGTACTTGGCATGACCTTGGCGTGCACAGGGCCCTGGGTTAGTACAGAAAGAAAAAAAAAGAAGAAAGGAAAACAGATTGCCTTATAAAACTGTATGTAAAGGCTGGAGACATGACTCAGTGGTTAAGAGAACTTGCTACTTATCTGAGTTAGGGTTTCTGTTGCTGTGAAGAGACATCATGACCACGGTAGCTCTTACAAAGGAAAAGCATTTAATTGGGGTGGCTGACATTTTCAGAGGTTTATCATCTTGATGGTACAACATGGCGGTGTGCAGGCTCACACGTGCTGGAGAAGTAGCTGAGAGTCCTGTGTCTTGATTTGCAGGTGACAGGAAGTGGTCTGAGACTTGAGTGTATATGAGACCTCAAAGCCCACCTCCACAGCAGCACACTTCCTCAAACAAGACCACATCTACTCCAACAAGGCCACACCTCCTAATTTTTTGGTGTGTGTGTGAGTTTTCTGGAGAAATAAAGCCAAGACGATATAAAGTTACCATTGGGGCTTGCAGGGACTTGATTCCAGGACACATATACCCACACCCAAAACTGAAGATGCTAAAGTCCCAAAAGAAGATGACTTAATATTTGTATATTTTCTATGTGATTCTGTATACTTTAAATCACTTCTATATTGTATGTTGTAATATATAACACAAGTAAATGCTATCTAAATAGGCCTCACTACATAGTATATAGCAGGGACAATATAACATTATTTTAATATTTTTAAAAGATTGCTAGTTTTATTTTATACACATGGATGTATATGTGTGCATCATGTACATAGCTGGTGTTCACAGAAGCCAGAAAAGGGCATTGGGTTCCATGGAACTGGAATTACAGATGGTTGTGAGCTGCTGTGTAGGTACTGGGAATCAAACCAGGATCCTCTGTAAGAGCAACCAGTGCTCTTAACCATTGAGCCATCTCTCCAGACCCCGTATGGGAGAGACTAGGGAAAGCCCTTATTCTTTGGGATCATATAACGAGTGTGGCCATAAATAAGTAATGAATATGGTTGAAAGGTTTTGGCATCAGGAAAAATTTGTAACTGCTTATTTTGTTGCAGGTTACCCTGCTCGGACACTCCTTGGGAGAGGGGGCGAGAAGATGCAGCACCAAAGACCCAGGCACTGACAATCAGTGAGTAGCAGAGCATGCTGCAGACTCATTTATTAAGGAAATTAGGCCTGCCTTTACACCCCTCCCAAGGTCCCATTGGCTCAGTTGGCTGACTCTGTTGTGTTGTCCTTTCCTCATTGGTTATCAATCCGTGGGTCTCAACCCTTGGAAGGGGTCTCATATCAGATATTTACATTACAATTTATAACAGCAGAATTACAGTTATGAAGTAGCAATGGAAATAATTTTCTGTTTGGGGGAATTATATATTAAAGGGTCACAGTATTGGGAAGGTTGGGAACCTCTAGTCTAGGCTGTATAACACTATCACCTTAACAAGTTTGTTGTTTGTTTTTGGAGGGAGAGTTGAACTTGAGCTTGTCATGCAGCACAGGCCAACCTCAAACCCATCATCTTCTTGTCGTAGTCCCTGAGGGTTAAAAGCATAGGTCACAACTGACTTCAAATAGTTTACGATTACTTTAAGTAGATGTCTGTGCATGTGGGTGCAGGTGCCCCGACTGGAGTCAGATCCCTGGACCTGGAGTTACAGGTGGTTGTGAGCCTCTTGATGTGGGTGCTGGGAACTGAGCCCAGGTGCTCTTAAGTGATGAGCCATCTCTCTAGCCCTCTCACTTGCTTTTAAACCCACAGCTGGTGAGTTGAATGCATGGATGGTATGATGTTTTGTTTTACCCATTTGAAATATAAGGCACCTTTGCGTGTCTTCAAGGATACTTCCGGTGAGATGAACCGAGGGTGGGAAGGCCCCTCAGTGTGAGCAGTACCATCCTCTGTGGGGTGACCGGATAGAATAAAAAGCCGGGAAGGAAAGTGATCAGAGAGGGCAGGCAAGTTGGCTCAGTGGGCAAGGGTGCTTGACTGACATCCTGTCCCAGAACCCACATTGGTGGAAGGAGAGAACTGACCCCCACAAGTTATCCTCTTGCCAATCGTGCTTTGCCAGGAAGTGGGAGCATGGTGGTGGGGGCACAGCCAGAGATGTTAATCCAATCTGAAGGCCCAAGGAGCAGGCAAGCAGAAAGAAAGCAAAGGGGGCAAATTCCTCCTCCTTACACCCTTTGATGCCTTCAGGCCCTAAATGGGCTGGCTGATCCCCCAGCTGCACTGGAGAGAGCAATCAGCTTTACCACCTGCACTGTTGAAATGCTAATCTTACCAGAAGCACTCTCTCTCACACACTCTGGGCACCCTGTGGCACAGGGGACACATGAAGCTATCGCAGTCATAAGTGAGCTCTACAGTTGGGTGCATTTGTATGAAAATTGGAGCAGCAGGACCCAGGAGCGCTTGCATTTCCTTTCTTTATCATGCATGACACTAGCGGTGATAACCTTGGCCAAAATAGTGAATGGTTCTGTGCCTTGTTTGTAGAATGAGCCTACAACAATGTTCGTTTCACGGTGCTCCTATGAGTTTTAAATAAGCCCAAATGGCATGGTATAACAAAGCTAATCATTGTTGTGCCTGAATAGTCCCAGGGTAAAGCTGGGGGAGACTTAACCCCAGACTGCAGAGGACCTTTCTCTGAAGACTTGATACAAACCTTTGTGCTTCACAATTGCACCTTGGGATCACCCTGTGGCCATTCCCTTCCAGTTCCACCTCTGTTTCTTCAGAGAAACTCATGCTTACCGGTCACCATTGCACATCCACAAAACACTTTCACCGTTGTGTTTTGAGATTTACTTTTTATTTACTTTTATGTGTGTGTGTGTCTGATTGTACAGCTGACTGGGTGTCTTAGTTAGGGATCCTATTGCTATGAAGAGACACCAGGACCACTGAAGCTCTGCTGTTTGCTTTTTTGTTTTTCTGAGATAGGATTTCTCTGTGTAGCTTTGGAGCCTGTCCTGGAACTTGCTCTGTAGACCAGGATAGCCTCAAACTCACAAAGATCTGCCTGCCTCTGCTTCCTGGGTGCTGCGATTAAAGTCTTGAACCACCTCGTCTTTGGCAACTCTCATAAAGGCAAACATTTAATTGGAGCTGACTTATAGTTTCAGAGGTTTAGTCCATTATCAGCATGGCAGAAAGCATGGCAGCACGCAGGCAGACATGGTGCTGGAGAAGAAGCTGAGAGTTCTACATCTTGATCTGCAGGCAGCAGGAAGTGAACGCCACACCAGGCCTAGCTTTAGCATCTGAGACCTCAAAGCCCACCCCAACGGTGACCTACTTCCTCCAAGAAGGCCACACCCACTCCAACAAGGTCACATCTCCTAATAAAGCCATTCCCAATGGGCCAAGCACTCAAAGGTATGAGACTATGGGTGCTGTTCCTATTGACACCACTTCTGGGGAGGCATGTAGAGGGTATGACTTCCTGGAGCCGGGGTTACTGAGGTTATGGGCCACCTGGTGTGGGTATGGGGTTTGAACTCAAGGCCTTTCTTTGCAAGAGCAGTACACACTCTTACCCACTGAGCCACCTCTCCAGCCAAACATCTTTGTTTTTGTTCACTAACTTTTCATGCCACCAGTGTGGCTCTCTTCGGAGTTCCCCTTGCCTTCACTAGACAGGGACAAAGAAGACAGGGAACTGTTTTATAAACGATGATATCATCGAACAGTCACAAAGTGCGCCCGTGTGTGTGTGTGTGTGTGTGTGTGTGTGTGTTGTGTGTGTGTGTGTGTGTGTGTGTGTGTGTGTGTGCACTATATGGCTTTACTGATTTGAAGCTTGAGATCTACACCCTTCCCCCCCACACACACCCTACCCCCCCCCCACTTTTCTCCCTGGTTCCATCTAACCAGTGATTTCCCAGTGTAAGTTTATGGAATTTATTTCTTCCTAATACACGAAAACCTTCCTCCAAACATGGAAACGTATGCGGGTGTGAGTCAGAGACAAACAGTAGAGGTACTGTGTGCTGGAGCTCGCTCATTTGTAATCTGTGGAGATCCCGGAACAGCAGCCTCTACTTCAGTCTTAAGATGCAGAGCTGATGCCTTGGCGAATGATCTCAGAACTTCGGAGCGGAGTGAGGAAAGGGAAAGGTCTCTGGCGGTTTCAGGTTGAACCTGTTTGGTGTCTTTGCTGCAGGGAGGCACCCACACACGGTCTGGCCTTTGCTTTCTCGGTGCCAAGTTTCAGAGCTTTCTCGGTGAACGGGTGAATGCGGAGGAACCGTCTCACTATGTAGACAGGGGCTGCTTTGTAAGCCAAATGGCTAGCCCAGGATTCCGGCCAATAAGGGAATGTTCTCAGAAAATAAAGCGACTCGCTTAAGGCACAAAACCATCACCTCTACTGTGCCGAGTCGACTCACAAACCAGCTCTGTAAAACCCAACAAAGGATGCAACCTCTGCTACCAAGAGTTTGGTTTTGTTTTTTCCTTCCCCACAACACTAGAGCCTATAATGTATTCATCCTGGGATCTTGCTGCCACCTGGTCCAGACACTCTCCTCGGTACCAGTATGGGGGAGCTTATGTTTTCCTTTTTTGCTTTCCAGCTTCTCAAATTCCCTCTACTTTCCTCCTTTTAGCTTGACATTGTCCTCTGCCTACTTAAAATGCACTTAACTGTGTTATGTATGAAGGCTGTTTTCTCATACTTGCCTTTCTTTTCACTTGGTATATCTTAGCCACTTCACCTGTTAGAAAATCTTCTGGAAGGATTTTCATGTTCCCTTTTTCATGTTTATTTGCATTTATTTCGTGCTGAATATATATTCCTATGCCATAAGTTTCTGTGTCCTCGTTGTCTTCTGGGATATCTTTTCTTTTTTCTCTGTGTAGTCTCCTCTTCTTGTTTTTCAGCAAGGATCATCTCTGAGGCAGGGGAGCCTGCGGGAGGTTTAGCCTGACCCAGCTCTGTCATCACTGTGCGGCAGGCAACACTACCGCTTTATTCATCTGGATAAGCCCCTCGACCAGAGAGCATCAGCCTCTGAACCCTCAAGTCCAGCATCACTTAGGTTTTAACCATGTAAAGCAAACCATTAGCTTTGGGACTGTCGAGATAGATGGCTCTGAGAGCGAAGATGGTAGTTATTAAGCCTAACAGCCTAAGTTCAAGTCCCATCATTCATACAGTGGAAAGAGAAAACCAACTCCTCCGACCTTCACACATGCACCATGAGGCACATGCAAGTACGCACGCACGCACACACACAGAGTCATAGACACAGTGAGTCAGGACTATAAATATATATATATATATATATATATATATATATATATATATATTGATTTTTTGAGACAGGGTTTCTCTGTGTGGCTTTGGAGCCTGTCCTGGACTCACTCTGTAGATCAGGCTGGTCTCAAACTCACAGAGACCTGCCTGCCTCTGCCTCCTGAGTGCTGGGACTAAAGGTATGCACCACCAAGACCCGGCTTAAATATAATTATTTTTTAAATCAGCATTCCTTTTGGTCCACTGGTTCTGTGACCAGACCCACTTGGCCTGCCAAGTACATGTACTGCTCTACCTGGATGGCTCACACTGATTCTGGAAGGGACATCTGTCTGGTCCGTGGTGACTTTTATAGTATACAATGTGGCCAGGACACTTTTGTGAACAGAGAATGAACACACAGACTTGATCCTCCAAATTCGCCTGGTTTTGTTGACTTTTCTCAGCTGAGAAAGCAGTAACCCATTTTTCCCAGGTCACCTCAGGCTGCTTTCAGAAGAACTGAAAACAACCCCTTGGTGGTTATTTAATATTCCAAGTTATGTCCTGCTGTCACTACCTACATTCACCTCGGGATTGTTTCTCTTCAGCACAGCCTGTGATTAAAATATCGGCTGCTGCCAGCTAGGATGCAACATTTACTGAGTCATATTAATTGTTAAAAATTGTGCATTTGGGAGTATCTGTGTTCAAGGCAATGCTAGCCACCTTCATGATTATTTACACCATTAAGGGAATTCTGCCTTGATTAGCCCTCCTGCCCCCAGCGCAGGTGATGGGTCCATCAGAACGGGGTGACTACCTGATCTAGGACAACCCAGAGATGCTGATACGAACCAGCAGTGGACAAAGATAACCTGTGTCAAACTGAGAACTAGCACACAAGGCACTCACCCAAGGAAGGCAAACATGGGTATAAATAAAAGCCTGGAGGCAGATGGAAAATTGGATGGAAAATTGCATGGAAAATTGGAGATCTGCCCCCCTGGATGGGATGTCCCACTAGGTTAGACTTACCCCATGTTAACGGAGCTAAACTTGACAACTAAAACTTGTGTATATTTAAGGTGTATAATGTTTTGATACACACATACATCATGAAATTCTGCCAGTTAACATAGCTGTCATCTCACATTGCCTCCAAGTGTGTGTGTCATTGTGTACACTGATTTGCTCTCTGGATGTGGTGGTGTAAGCCTTTCATCCTAGCACTCAAGGCAGGGGCAGGCAGAACTCTGCAAATTCAAGGCCAATTTGGGCTACGTCATGAGTTCCAGGACATCCAGGGATATGTAGAGAGACCTTATCTCAAAAAAAAAAAAAAAAAAAAAAAAGATTCACTCTAGCAGATGGCACCACAGTTTATATGGCTTACAGCTCACATCTGCCTATAACTCCAGTCCCAGAGGAGCAAGTGAAAACTCTTCTGGACTCTGAAGGCACCTGCACTTAACGTGTGCACATTCACATCTCGCATAATGAAAAATAAAATATCGTGACCAGGGACACTGCTCAGTGGTTAGAGCACTTGCTCCTCTGTCAGAGGGAGCCAAGCTCAGTTCTCAGCACCCATTTTTGGTGGCTCACAATCACATGTAACTGTAGCTCCAGGGGATCTGACACCCTATTATGGACAGAGACAGAATAAGATAAATATTTTTAAAATAAAATAAACCTTACAAAAAAGAATTTGCTCTCATAGCGAATCAAGACCATTTAAGAGGGGCTCTCTTAGCATCTTTCCAGCGTGCACTAACCATGGTCCTGCATGCTGGACCTCCAGGATCTATTCACTTCATAACTGAAATGTAGCAGTGCTTTCTCATCGGGACCACCAGCCCTCGGATAATGACATGGGAGATTTATTATCAGTATGAAAGCTTGACCTTTACCTCAGGTCTGTTTCCAACTATCTCTTATAACTTAAATTAACCCATATTTTTTAAAAAGATTTTTTTTATTATGTATAGTGTTTTGCCTAGATGTATGCCTTCAGGCCAGAAGAGAACACCAGATCTCAGTATATAGATGGCTGTGAGTCACCTTGTGGTTGCTGGGAATTGAACTCATGACCTCTGGAAGAACAGCCAGTGCTCTTAACCACTGAGCCATCTCTCCAGCCCAATTAACCCATATTTTTAAATCGATGTTCTGCCTTACTGCATTCTATTTCCCTTGAATCTTGATGGTGTCTCCAGGTCTCTCTTCTTCCCAGAGTTCTCTCTCTCTCTCCAGAAGTCCCGCCTATTCCCTCCTGCCTAGCTATTGGTCACTCAGCTTTTTATTACACCAATCTCAGCGATATATCTTCACACAGTGTACAAATATCCCACAACAACTGAAAGGTCATACCTCTTGACCAGTATCTCCCCGCGTCACCAAACCCCGGGCCCTGGAAACCACCATTCTATTCCCAGCTACCAGTTCCCCTCTGCTATTGTCCACATATAAATTAAAGCATGAGCAAATTCTGACCCTGGCTTCCTCCATGTGCAGGCTCATGTCACCAGGCTCCCCAGTGTTGACTACTTCTCTGTTGTATGTGGATAGCACACTTTTGCCCATTCACCTGTGGACACACACACAGGTTGCCGCCTGTGTTTGTGGTGTGGTAAGAAACGCTGCAACAGGTAAGTGTAGGTGTCTGTTTGAGACACCTTAGTCTCTCCTGGACTCTTGCCTGATCGTTAACTCCTTTAAAACTCCTTGCTGGGACCAGAGGTAGACGGCTGAGTGCTGCCATGTGGGTGCTGGGACTCGACCTTGGTCCTCTGGAAGGGCTGTCAGTGATCTTAAATTGAAGATGATCATATTTACCCCAGGGTTTTTAAGAAAGGATTCAAGATATGGTATGTCACATAAGTAAGTATATGTAACCTAATTGAACTTCATTTTGTTTGTTTATTTATTATTTATTTATTAGGCCATGGGTCCCAGGCCTATGTAACCAAGGTTGACCTTGGGCTTCTTTATAAAAAGACATTTAAAAGATTATTTTAATTATGTTTATGCGCTTGTGCGCGCGCGCGCGCGCGCGTGTGTGTGTGTGTGTGTGTGTGTGTGTGTGTGTGTGTGTGTGTGTGCATGTGAGAACGGGTGTCTGAGGAAGTCAGAGGAATCAGATCCTCTGGAGCGGGAGTTACAGTCAGTTGTGAGCCACCTGGTGTGTGTGGTGGGAATTGAACTCTGAGCCCTCTGCAAGGGCAGTACTGGCTCTCAGCTGCTGACCCATCTTTCTAGCCCCCTCAAACTTCTGAGCCTCCTGCTTTCACTTCTAGAGTTACAGGTATGTTCCACCACACCTGGTTCATGCACGCTAGGGATCGACCCGAGCCTTCACACAAACTCAGCAAGCACTCCACCAACTGAGCCTCATCCCTAGACCTTTAAGTCTTTCTCAAATGGAAATAAAGAAAGTAGAATGTTCAAAAATCACTACTTATAATACAGAATCGAGTGTGTAGAGGAAATAAAAGATTGATTTTTAAGCTGACTCTGTACCCAGCACAGACCCCGGCACTCACTTTGCTTTCTGTGAATAGCTTCAAAGCAAGACATTCCTTTGACTCTAGAACCACCCGCTTACCCAGTTCACTGAGCACTTTTACACATCAAATTGCCCCCTGGTTGTAGTTCACCGAGCCCCCAAGTGTGAAATCACCACTGCAGCCATGATTTCATTGGGGAAGCCTGGGGTTTGAGGTAATTTCCTCTTTAATCTTTCCCCCTATTCTTACTTATTCTCACGCTGCTGTCTCTCTTAGGCAAGCAAAGTAAAAACAAACTGAAGGCTTTTCATGAAGTAATTTGTAGCTGTTGCTCTTTTCTTAATCACTAAGGGGAAAAAAGATAGGAAAAGCCAGGCTACAAAAGGGTCACATCTTTTAACAGGATGTACATCCTGATAGAGATTTGTGTGCAAAGAAATGACTCTAAACCAGTAGCAGGATGAGTCAAAGGAGGGCAGGGATCCTGCCAGGACACATTTCCATACCAAAGAGTGTGAGGTGTGGGACAGCTGTTGCCTTTGTCTTCTCAACAAAGCATCCCTCTTTCCACCAGAGAATGGGTCTTCCCAGATCCCAAACGATCCCCATGGGATTGGCTACTGGGGTGGATACACAATCCGCCCCATCCAGTGATGCCAACTCAGTCGTGTTTACCCAGTGCAACCGGGCATTGTCCCAAGCAAGTCCAATCACATTTCTTCCAAGAGATTTGCTGTGTGACATACTGGGAATGCTGGTTAGGGTCTCACTCTCTGGGCATGAATCATAGGCTATTTATATGACTAGGGTGAACAGGAGCCTTCCTTCCTGTAACTCCTGAGGTGTGGTTTTTGGATCAGAAGAGAATAAGGCCACGTGAAAAGAGAAACAGAGACAAGTAAACCTGAGAGGAAGAGTGGGAAACACAATCCTGATGACATCATGTAAGCACCTGAATTTACCTGCGACTAAAGCCTTTGTTTGGTTAAGAAGATTGTAAAGGCAGAGACCGAGTTTTGAGCAGCCCCCCCCCCCCATCTCACTCCTAGCTCCAGGCTTAATAAGTGAGTATGAAGGTTTTATGTTTTATCATTTAAAAGATTTATGTTTGTGTGTGTGTGTGTGTGTGTGTGTGTGTGTGTGTGTGTGTGTGTGTGTGTGTGTGTGTGTGTTCTCATGGAGGCCAGAGGGGTCAGATCCTCCTGGAGTGGACTTACTGGTGGTACAAGGAGATATGAGCAACCCAATCTGGGGCTGGGAACTAAACTCCAGTCTTCCACAAGAGCAGTGTGTTCTCTTAACTACAGAGACTTTTCTCCAGTCCCATGGTGTCTTAGGGTTTCTATTGATGTGAAGAGACACCATGACCTCGGCAACTCTTATAAGGAAAACAGTTAATTCTCGTGGTTCACTTACAGCTTCAGAGGTTCACTCCATTATCATCATGAGGGGAACATGGCGGCATGCAGGCAGAGGAGCAGCTGAGAGTCCTACATCTTGCAGGGAACAGGAAGTCAACTCACTGAGGGAACCTTGAGACCCAAAGTCTGCCCCACAGTGACACAATTCCTTCCAACAAGCCATTCCTACTCCAATAAAGCCTCACCTCTTACTAGTGCCACTCCTTTGTGTGTGTGTGTGTGGGGGGGCTTCTTTCAAACCACCACACATAGTATAAAGGTTGAAAGAAAGGAAACTTCATTTTGATATGCAAGGAAAATTTGGGCAGGAGCTACCATCCACGATGGAGAGGATGGGGAGCAGTGTAGGAAGGGTGGCTCAGAGAGAGCAGGGGTAGGAGAGGGGTAATGGGAACCCACAAATTCTCACATCTTAGGTACATTGAAATAAAAAGAAAAAAAATCACCAAATATTTGTCAGTTGGCTTCTTGGTAAAACCAATTATTTTGTTAGACCCCCAGAAAACTCAGGTATCTGGGGTCCCAGGCCACGACCGAGGTCACCCCAATCACCAGGCAGATTCAAGAGCTTGCTGCAAACTGCATGAGGCTTTATTGCTTTTTAACGAGCTAACCCCATGTTAGCTCGGGTCTTTCACCCACCCGCCATGGCGGATGACTCGCAAAAGACAACTCCTAGGGCCTCCCGAGAGATCTTGTAGGGCAGCGTAAGGGGAGTGTCTAGGGGTACGCACAGGCTCATGATTGGTGTGCCTCTAGGCTTGGAGGACTTGCCCTGTGTTGATTGGTTAACTGGTTGTTATGGCCCATAGGCCCTCCCAGGGTGGTTGCTATGCTCTGTGCGTCATTGCTGTGTGCTTGTCCATAAAGTACACCCAGGGACGTAAAGCATAACGCCACCAGCTAACTTCTGATTGGTTCCTTGTCACGAGGCAGGCACCTAACCTCTAGTGACTAAGACAAGGTCATAGAGCACATGTTATTGTCATGGCTGCCAAAATGGGGAGCTGGTCCCTTTCATTTACTTATTTATTTATTTATTGGTTTTTCAAAACAGGGTTTCTCTATGGCGTTGGAGGCTGTCCTGGAACTAGCTCTTGTAGACCAGGCTGGTCCCAAACTCACAGAGATCCACCTGCCTCTGCCTCTTGAGTGCTGGGATTAATGGCATGCGCCACCAATGCCTGGCTCCAATTTTTTAAAGAAAGGTTTATTTTATGTGTATGAGTGTTGACTTTATGTGCATACAGTGCCCATGGATGCCAAAAGAGGGTATCAGATCCCCTAGAACTGGAGTTAGATGCAGCTGTAAGATACCTAATGTGGGTGCCGGGGAGCAACACAGGTCCTCTGGAAGAGCAACCAGTGCTTTAAACTGCTCAGTCCCCCATCTAGACTCAGTAAAACCAAACTTTAAACAAGTGAAAGCAAGAAGGCTTAATTAAAAAATTGAGTTTTTTTATTAAAGATTTTATTTATTTATTATGTATACAACATTCTGCTTCCATATATATCTGTACACCAGAAGAGGGCACCAGATCTCATAACGAGACGGTTGTGAGCCACCATATGGTTGTTGGGTATTGAACTCAGGACCTCTGGAAGAGCAGCAGTCAGTACTCTTAACCTCTGAGCCATCTCTCCAGGCCCAGTCTTTGTTTTTTTCATAGGTCCTGGAATGGACTTAAGAATGAGGGGACCAGACCCTCACCCAGCCCCCTACTTTAGCATCCACAACAGGCTGCAGAAAAGACCCAGCAACATGCAGGCCTCTGATTCAGTACATGTCTGACCTAGCTGGACCTGCCCTAGTCACTAGGAGGTCAGATACCCTTCACATGGCAAGGAACCAATCAGAAGTTAGCTGGTGAGTTCTGGACTTACTTTATGGAAAAAGTGGTGTAACAGTGACATGCAGAGCATAGCAACTGTCCTGGGAGGGCCTATAGGCCATAGCAACCAGTTAACCAATCAACACAGAACAGGTCACCCAAGCCCAGAAGTGCACCAATCCCCAGCCTGTTGCTTATCACTAGACACTCCCCTTGCATACCCAATAAATTCCCGCCTCGTGGTTCCCCAGGGTCCTTCTCGCTCCTACCTGCCATGTCGGAGGGATGAAAGACACGCGTTAACTTGTTAAATAATAAAAGACTCTTTGCTTTTGCATCAGGATGGGTCTCTTGGTGATTTTGGGGTTCAGAATTTGGACACAACAAGATAATTGCTGCCACCAGCATCTGAATTACAGATGTAAGGATTCAGAACAATTTGTCACCACATGATGGCTGTTCCTAGAGAACAAAATAGAACCAATGAAACAGAAACCGCCCCAAGCTTATGTAGATGGAGTTTTCCTGACAGACAAGACTTAATCTTCAGGTTCAAACAATATATAAAAATCCGGGTGGTCAATACTGATGGTTGACTGTCAAACTGATAAGGTCTAGAACCTCCCAGGAGACAAGTCTCTGGGCTGTATCTCCCATCGTTTCTAAAATTTAAAAAAATTACATTTATTTATTTGGTTTTTTGTTTGTTTGTTTTTGGTTGTTTTCGAGGCAGGGTTTCTCTGTGGCTTTGGAGGCTGTCCTGGAACTAGCTCTTGTAGACCAGGCTGGTCTCGAACTCACAGAGATCCACTTCCTTTACCCACTGAACCATTTCATCCTCTCCAGAGTTTCAAGATTAGGTTAATTGACGTGGGACTATCCACCCTAACTGGCAGCAGCAACCATGAGCTTGGGTCCTTCACTGAATAAAAAGGAGAGAGAGATGGGGGGTAAGCACACACCTCTGACCCCAGCACTCATGACAGGTGGGTTTCTATGAGTTTGAGGCCAGCTTGGTCTATATCCTAGTTCCAGGTGAGCCAGGGCTACATATAAGAACCCTGTCTTAATGAAAAAAAAATCAACTGGAGTAGTTATAATAGAAATCAACAGTACATACTTTATTCAATCAGACAGGGATAAGTAGTTATCATTGTTGTATCTATTGTCTACTATTTCTCAATAATGTGATTTTCTTTTTTTCCAGACAGGGTTTCTTTGTGTAGCTTTGGAGCCTATCCTGGCACTTGCTCTAGAGACCAGGCTGGCCTTGAACTCACAGAGATCTGCCTGCCTCTGCCTCCCGAGTGCTGGGATTAAAGGCGTGCGCCACCAACGCACGGCTCAATAATGTGATTTTAATGACTTCTGCAGGAGAAGTATTTTGGAGCTGGACGTTGGTGGCTCACGCCTTTAGTCCCAGCACTCGGGATGCAGAGGCAGACAGATCTCTATGAGTTCAAGACCTACCTGTTCTACAAGAGCTAGTTTCAGGACAGCCTCCAAAGCCACAGAGAAACCCTGTCTCAAAATCCCCCCCCCCAAAAAAAGAGGTATTTTGGGTGGCTGGAGAGATGGGTCCAGTTCCCAGCATCCAGACAACAACAGATCATCCTTCCAGTTCTGAGGGGTGATGCCTTCTAGCCCCAGTGAAAACTCTTTTGCCCTCTTTTGGCTTTAGCAGGTACCAGACATACACATAATACACATGCATGCTCCCACGCAAAACATTCATACACACTGTGGTAGTCTGAATGTAGTTCATTATGGCCCCCATAATCTCATAGGGAGTGGCACTATTAGCAGGGGTGGCCTTGTTGGAGGAAGTGTGTCACTGGGCGGGTGGGGGGCGCTTTGAGGTTTCCTATACTCAGGATTCTGCCCAGTGTCTCAGTCAACTTCCTGTTGCCTGCAAGATGTAGGACTTGCAGCTCCAGCACCACATCTGCCTATAGGCTGCCATGCTTCCCACCATGATGATAACAGACCGAACCTCTCAAACTGTAAGCTGCTCCCTCAATTAAATGTTTTTCTTATAAGAGTTGCCATGGTTATGGTGTCTCTTCACAGCAATAAAAAACCCTAAGACAGAGGCTGGAGAGATGGCTCAGAGGTTAAGAGCACCAGCTGCTCTTCCAGAGGTCCTGTGTTCAGTTCCCAGCAACCACATGGTGGCTCACAACCATCCGTTATGAGATCTGGTGCCCTCTTCTGGTGTGCAGATACACATGGAAGCAGAATGTTGTATACATAATAAATAAAACCTTTAAAAAAACTAAAAAAAAAACCCTAAGACACACGTAAAATAAAAGTAAATAATAAAAATAAAATAATAATAATAATAATAATAATAATAATAATAATAATAAAAGCCAGGTGTGATGGTATACATACACCTTTAGTCCTAGCACTCTGAAAACGAAATCAGGTGGAGTTCAGGGCCAGTCTGGCCTACACAGTGAGTTTGAGTGTTATGATAAATCTTTCCATCAAAGCCGCCCTAGCCCCACTGCCACGTGGGCAGTCTCCACCAGCCACCTGAGTTCTGCCCACCGTGTGGATGGACAAAATAATACAGAGACATATTAGGTACAAAGCTGCTTGGCCAATGACTAGGATTCTCATCTGTTAGCTCAGTCTTAATTATCATAAATCTATATATTTTATAAGACTTATCTGCCTTTCGATGGCACCCTCTCTTGCTGGTGGCTCACATCCTGCCGCTGGAGGAGGCAAAGGGGAAAGGGGACACTTCCTGTTTCTCCTTGCTTAAACATGAGTCTCCTTGCTATGTCACTTCCTGCCTTGATCACCACTTCTCTACTACATTTCCCAGAATCCTCTTTGACTCCTAGTCCTGCCTAACTTGCTGCCTCATTGGCCAAACAATATTTTATTTATCATCCAGTAAGACAAACACACAGAAGCACTTCCCCCATCATTTGAGGACAGCTAAATATACATAGTGATACACTGCCTCAAAAAACAAACAAAAAATTGTATTTTTTTTTATGGTATGAAACTACTTTGTCAGTAATATGAGATAAAGGTTCCAGAACACATCCACAAAAGCCCAAGGCTTTGGACCTGGATGAGGGTGTTAGACACACTTGGTGCTCTAGGAACGATGCCACTGGGAGACACTGTGAACTTGAAGGTGGGACCTACTGGGAAGTCTTTAGAGATTGAGAGAATACCACTGAAGAGGGTTGTGGGATCTGATCCATGCTGTCTTTCTCTCTGTTCCAGTATCATTAGCCATCTTTACCAAAGTCCCAAAGCAATGGGGTCACTTAATCTTAAACCTGGATCTCAAAAACTATGAGGCAATCACACCGGTCGTTACTTTATAAGTAGCTGTATTAGTTCTCCCCTCCCCTTGGAAAACAACAACAACAAACCAAAAACAAAAGAACAGAGTTTCATTGTGTACCCATGGCTGCATGACTGTCTTAATATCACAAAGATCAAAGATCTACATGCCTCTGTCTCCTGAGTTCTTCTGTTAAAGACACATACTGCCTCACTTGGCCTTTAGTTATTTTCTGGACTCTGTAACAAAAGACCTGACAGCAAACGACATGAGGATTAAAGGGATCTTGACTGCTGTTTTCTAAATGGGCACACTGTATCACGGCAGAAAGGTATTGTGGCACATGGTGTTAGAACGGCATGCACCACCACCGCCCGGTGCCAGTATAGTTCTTCCTCCCAAAGATTCCCACAGCCTTCCAAAAGAACACCACTACCTGTCGGTCATAATTCCCTTCCTTCAAGGTCCAACTGATAAAAGATTCATAATAATAATAATAAAAAAATCAAACAAACAAAACACCCAAGCCAATGAAAGGGCAAGAGTACAGCAAAACCAGGAAGCCAAGCTGAGCCAGGGTGAATGTGATTCAGGGGCATTTTCAGGACCACCGAGATGGTCACTATCAGGCCCATCCTCTCCAGACAGCCTGTGAGAGGTCTGGCAACTTCTGCTTACTCCTCTGGGGACTCTGGGACCCAGCTGCTGTGCTGCGAAAAGCACAAGCCACATGGACAGGCCAAGTGCATGTCTAGCCAACAGCCTTGCTGCGATGCCAGCTGCCAGCCTCTGTCCCTGCCAGCCATGGGAAGGAGGCACTGAAACAGCCCCACCCAGCCAAATGCCCAGATGAACACAGCCACAGCCCACATCACACGAAACTAAAAACTGGCCCCACAGTCCCCAGTAAACATGTAGAATCATTGGCGATAATAAAATGGGTGTTGCTTTTGACCACCAAGCTTTAGGACAACTAAACAACCACAAATAACCAAAGTGAGGGTCCAGGGGCAACCAAAGCTAACCAAAGACTCTCCTTTGGGCTTTTCCTTCTCCCTACCACCCACTCCCCATGCACTTCTATGGAGATTTTGCAAGTAGTTTCTACATCTTTTTATTTCTTGAGAAAGGAGGGTAGCCTCAAATTCACTATGCAACAAGCGCTTTGAACTTCTGACCTTCTCATCTCTATCTCCTGAATGCTGGGATTACATGTGGACATTGACACACCCTTTTATTCAGTGCTGGGTACAGAAGCCCGGCCCCGGGGTGTGCTAGACAAGCATGCTACTAGCTGAGCCACTCCCCAATCCTGATGCTTGATATCTGTTCTCTGTCTGGCATCAAAGTGAGATGAGCTGGAGGAGGTATTTACTGATATGAAGAACTACAAAACTTATTCAACTCTGTATGAGACTTTTCTTGCTATAAAAGGAAAACTGCAATTAAAAAAATACAAACAAGGATTCCAGCACAAGGGAGGCAGAGGCAGGCAGATCTCTGTGAGTTTGAGGCCAGCCTGGTCTACAAGAGCTAGTTTCAGGACAACTAGGGCTACACAGGAAACCTTATCTCAAAAAAAAACAACCAACCAAGGGCTAGGAGTATAAGGGTAGTTTGTCGCCTATCATATGTTAAGACCGAGTCCATCGGTCTGAACCACAAGACCAAAAATATTAAATTAATATTTTATGTTTTTAATTAAAAACTGTGGTAGGGGGCTGGAGAGATGGCTCAGAGGTTAAGAGCACTGACTGCTCTTCCAGAGGTCCTGAGTTCAATTCCCAGCAACCACATTGTGGCTCACAGCCATCTGTAATGAGATCTGGTGCCCTCTTCTGGTGTGCAGATATACATGGAAGCAGAATGTTGTATACATAATAAAATAAAATCTTAAAAAAAAAAAACCCACTGTGGGAGATTTAGAATAAGTCTGCAAAAAACAAACAAGCAAGCACGGAAAAAAAAAAAACATTGTATTAGTTACTTTCTTCTACTGTGATTAAAACACCACAGCCAAGGCAATTTAAAAACGGGTTTATTTGGGGCTTATAATTCTAGAAGGATGACTCCATCACTGTCCTGATGAGGAAGCATGCACGTAGGCATAGTGACTGGAGATGGAAGCTGAGAGCTGAGGCTGGCATCTTTTTTTGTTTTTTTAAGATTTTTATTTATGATGTATACAACATTCTGCTTCCATGTATATCTGCACACCAGAAGAGGGCACCAGATCTCATTACAGATGGCTGTGAGCCACAAAGTGGTTGCTGGGAATTGAACTCAGGACCTCTGGAAGAGCAGCCAGAGCTCTTAACCTCTGAGCCATCTCTCCAGCCCCCAGAGGCTGGCATCTTGAATTACAAACATGAACAGAAGGGCTAACAGGGAGGGCACATGTCTCTTGACACCCCAAAGCCTGCCCCCAGAGGTCACACTTCCTTCAGCGAGGCTATAGCCCTAAACATATCCAAACAGCACCGCCATCTGGTGACCAAGTGTTCAAATGCCTGAGACCATGGGAGACATCTTCAAATCACCACAGGCATGTATGGAACTAAGGGTATTGAGACCGTTTCTTCTGAAGAGGGAGAAGGCCTTAGTGGCATAGATTCCATTTTCCTTAAAGCCCCTATCTGAATCTGCAGCAAATAGTGTGGACACAGCCATCTAAAAAATGATATTTTAGGGGGCTGGAGAGATGGCTCAGTGGTTAAGAGCACTGGCTGCTCTTCCAGAGGACCAGAGTTCAATTCCCAGCACCCACATGGCAGCTCACAACTTTTTGTAACTCCAAGACCTGACACCTTCACACAGACGTACATGCAGGCAAAACACCAAGGCAATAAAATAAAATTTAAAAATGATGTTTTGCAGAGTTTAAAATGTCCAGCAAAGCACTAAATAATTATAATTATGGAATCACATGTAAATGTTTAAAATGTTAATGCAAATAAGTTAAGAGGTAAGGGAGACATAGAAATACAATCAGAAAGTGTTCATCATCACCAGAAAAAAGAAAAGTTAAAAATCTTAAAAATTGGGGGTGCTGGAGATATGGCTCAGCAGTTAAGAGTATGACTGGTGTTCAATTTCCAGCACCCACATGGCAGCTCACAACTGTCTGTAATTCCAATTCCAGGGGACCTGACACTCTCATACAGACATGCCAGCAAAACACCAATGCACATGAAATAAAATAATTAAAAAACAAAAAACAAAAACAAAAACATTGGCTGAAAAGATGGATCAGTGGTTAAGAACACTGACTGCTCTTGTAGAGGACCCAGGTTCAATTTCCAGCACCCACATGACCGCTAACAACTGTCTATAACTCCAAGATCTGACACCCCCACACAGATGTACATGCAAATAAAATAAAAATAAATATATTATTAAAAACAAAACAAAAAACAAAAAGAAAATCTTAAAAATTGTTCCTGGAAAGTAAGGCTGAGGGCAGGAATAATTCGAACAACTTATCTTTTAAATTTTAGATCTCTGCCCCCCACCCCACCCTGCCCCCAGTCAGAGTTTCTCTGTGTAGCCCTAGCTGTCTTGGAAATCACTCGAACTCACAGAGATCTGCCTGCTTCTAGCTCCTGAGTGCTGGGATTGGTTAAAGGCCACCACAGCCCAGCTAGAACTGTTCCTTATTTTATTAAAACTTTGTAAGAAGAGCCAGGCGGTGATGACACATGCCTTTTATCCCAGCACTTGAGAGGGAGAGGCAGGCAGATCTCTGTGAGTTCCAGGACAGCCAGAGCTACACAGAGAAACCTTTTCTCAAAAACAAAGAAAAAAACTCTGTAGGAAGTTTATACATACACACACAAACAAAAAAGGAAAAATGAAACAAAATACTAAAACTTCCCTTCAACTTTAGAAATAGATGATTTTCCCATTCATTTTATTTTCTTTGATTTTTTTTATCAGTTCCATGTATATGTGTATGCGTGTATATATAATGTATTTGGAGTATCTATAGTTAACTGATGTTGAACAAAGGATCTAAGAATATATATTGGAGAAAGGGTAATCTTTTCTAACAGAAACATGGTTATACATATTCAAAACAATGAAATTAGACTACCTCACACCACGTACAAAATCAACCAAAAAAGACCAAAACTATAGAACTGCTAGGAAAAAAAAATCAGAGGAAATACTTAAAGAAGTTGGTGTTGTCAAAGACTTTTTGTATAAGACCCATGAGCCCAAGCAACAGAAAACAAACTAGACGAGTGGGATTCTGGGAAACCAAGAAGCTTCTGCAAAGGGAATGATCAAGAGAGTGAAGAGAAAGCCCACAAAGTCAGGGAAAAAAAAAGATACTCAGAAAATATGTAAGAAACTCAAAACAACGATAATAGTGACCTAGACATTTCTCAAAAGAAGACTACAAATGTCCAGTAGGAATTGTATTCAAGTACTCAACTTTATCAGGGAACGTAAAACAAACCACAAAGAGATAGCTCACTCCAGTTAAAATGACTCTTCTCAAACAGACAAAAATTTACAAATGTTGGCAAGGACTTATAAAAAGCAAAGATTTATTTTTTGTTTTTACCTTTATTTCTCTCTATTCTGTGTGTGTGTGAGTGTGTGTATGTGAGAGTGTGTGAGAGTGTGTGAGTGTGTGAGAGTGTGTGACAGTGTGCGTGTGACAGAGTGTGTGTGTGACAGAGTGTGCGTGAGTGAGAGAGTGTTGCGTGACAGTGTGTGGTGTGTGTGTGAGAGAGTGTGTGTGAGAGTGTGTGAGAGAGTGTGTAAGTATATGTGAGGGAGTTGTGAGTGTGTGTGACAGAGTGTGTGTGAGAGTGTGTGAGTGTGTGTAAGTGTATTGTGAGAGTGTGTGTGTGAGAGAGAGACAGAGAGACAGTGTGTGTGTGTGTGAGAGAGAGAGAGAGAGACAGTGTGTATGTGTGAGAGACAGAGTGTGTGTGAGTGTGTGTAAGTGTATGTGAGAGAGTGTGTGTGAGATTGTGTGTGAGAGAGAGAGAGTGTGTGTGTGTGAGAGAGAGTGTGTGACAGTGTGTGTGTGTGACAGAGTGTGTGTGAGAGTGTGTGAGTGTGTGTGTGAGAGAGACAGAGAGACAGTGTGTGTGTGTGTGTGTGTGTGTGTGTGTGTGTGTGTGTGTGTAGAGAGAGAGAGAGAGAGAGAGAGAGAGAGAGAGAGAGAGAGAGAGAGAGAGAGTGTATTCATGACACAGCCTTCTGGTCTGTGTGTGGAGGTCAAAGGACAACTTTTGGGAATCGGTTCTCTCTCTCCACCAGGCAGTACCTGGGAAACAAAGCCAGGTTGTCAGGCTCGGTGCAAGTTCCTTTACCAGCTGAGTCTGGTCAAGGCCTCTCTGGCCCGAGAAAGGGAACCTTTACTGTACTATTAGAGTGAATGAAAATTATTAAAGCTATTATGGAAACAGTATGGAAGTTCCCCCTTCTAAAACCAAAAACCGCAAACAAACAAACAACCCAAAAATGAAACTGCTGCTGTGTGTTCTCGTCTCAGGCGTTTCGTTTGAAGGCGCAGCACAGAGCCTCTGGCCTGAACGTTTGAAGAGGAAAATTCTGAGTATGAGTCACAGCTAAACCAACAATCCTCTAATTAATTTCAGGTCCTCAGGGCAGGATGTTTCCTTGGTACCAGTCAAGACCAAGAGCTACCAGCAGTAGTGGAAGCTGACAGCACGCACGGCCAGGCTTTGTCACCAGGAGACAATAAATCCTGGCTGCCAGTTACAGAACACCCACCCTTAGGTGTAACATTTGAGATGAGGATGAAGCCACACTGGGTGTGGAGAGGCAGCGGCAGGAGGTGTCTACTCCACAGTCCCTGGCCCCCTGCAATGTGAAGTCAGAAGGATGATTTAGGTTAGTTTCAATTTTTCACCTGTCGCTCACGTCTTATCTGATATTTACTTGCTATCTTCAAGTTGTCCTTCCTTCCTTCCTTCCTTCCTTCCTTCCTCCTTTCCTTCCTCCTTTCCTTCCTCTCTTTCCTTCCTTCCTTCCTTCCTTCCTCTCGCCCTCCCTTCTTTCTTTCCTCTTTTCTTCTGATCCTCATTCATCTACTTTGATTTAAAATTAATTAAAATAAAAACACTCACCTGTATCTGTTTCATTACATTAACAATAAGAATACATTAACAACGTAATGCTGCATTGTCAATTACACTGTCTTAGTTAGGGTTTTTATTGCTGCCATGAAACACCATGACCACAGAGCAAGATGGGAAGGAAAGGGTTTATTAGGCTTACCCTTCAGCACTGCTGTTCCTCTCTGAAGGAAGTCAGAACAGGAACTCAAACAGGACAGGATCCTGGAGGCAGGAGCTGATGTAGAGTCCATGGTGCCCTGGCTTCCCATGGCTTGCTCAGCCCACCTTCTTATAGAACCCAGGACCACCTGTCCAGGGATGGAAACACCCACCATGGCCTGGGCCCTCCCACATTGATCACTAATTGAGAAAATGTCTTACAGCTGGGTCTCATGGAGTCATTTCCTCAGCTGAGGCTCCTTCTTCTGAAGACTCTTGCATGTGTATAGTTGACACACAAAACTGCCCAGTACCATCGTTAAGTATTTTTATTTCCTTCATTTCAGGTAGAATGATAACTCTCCAACCATCTTTTGTTTTATATCAAAAGTTATAAGATAATTCAACATTGGAAAGTCTGATAGGTCTCTGGCTAACTTTTATAAAAAAACTATGAGATAATTCAATATTAGGATATCTGTTACTGGTATAATATAGTAATAGCCAACAAGTTTATTTTTTTAAGGTAACACATCTAAGATAACATTCAGTACAACTTAGATTTTAAGTATTAGGAAAGTAGTAAAAGAAAGTACTTTTAATCTTTTTTGTTACTGTTGTTATTTAATTTTAATGATGTCCCTACAGGAGCCTTATCTCTGCATTGTTTTTTTCTTTTTTTCTTTTTTTTTTTTGAGACAGGGTTTCTCTATGGCTTTGGAGGCTGTCCTGGAACTAGCTCTTGTAGACCAGGCTGGTCTTGAACTCACAGAGATCTCCCGAGTGCTGGTACTAAAGGCATGTGCCACCACTGCCCAGCTTTATCTTTGCATTAGGAGTTTAGAGTCTACACTTACATTGAATAGAGTAAGCTTCCTCTATTATTTTATTTTAGTGCACACACCCCTCAGAATCATTTATCCCAAGACCTTGGACACCACAAGTATAGCTGCTCCAATCACTTCTGTGAGATGATGATGTTGAAACTTGACAATTAACTTGATGGGATTGATAGCTCCTGGAGTGGAGGGGTCAATAAAATGCCTCTCTGGGTGTGTCTATGAGGGCATTTCAAGAGGTTAACCAAAGGGAGGCCTGCCCCGGGCATGGACAGCACATTATCCTGCGAGCCTGGATGGAATAGATGGAGAGAAGCAAACACTAAAAACAAAATCCCTGCTGGTGCAGATTCCCAACCACCATGACAGGAACAGCTCTACCCCACCCTGTTCTCTTAGCCATGATCAGAGGGAAACCCTGGGAACTCTAGAGACATGAGGCAAAATCTTCTGTCATTAGTTATTTTGCTTAGACATTTCATCACACAGACAAACACACATCCTTCAGAATTTTAAAATATTTTTATTTTTTGGAAGACAAGAGTCTTACTATGTAGACATGCCTGGCCTCAAACTCCCAGAGATCTGCCTCCTAAATTTTGGGGTCAAAGGCATGTGACACCATGCCTGACTACTGCTCCATTTTTATTGTTTGGTAATGCTTAAATTATCTTAAACTTGTTCATTCAAAGACTATTCTTATAGACCCCTGATTTTTACTTGTCCTGTGTGTTTTCTGTTGTTATTTTTAAAGAATTTGGCATTTACTTTAAAACATTTTTATATTTATTTTGTGTGTTGGGGGAGATGTTCATGCCACAGAAAACACGGATGCATAAAAGGGATCAGTCTTCTTCTTCTACCACATGGATTCTTGGGCTTGAACTCAGGCCATCAGGTGTAGCAGCAAACACCTCCACCCACTGAACCATCTCACTGATGTGCTCATGTGTGTTTGAATATTTTCAACCTCCTGGGATAAGAATGATTCAGGCCTACTTCTAACCTAAAACTAGTTATTTGCTCAGGGAACCCTAATTGTTTTTTGGCAAAGACGGCACTTAAATTAATGTGTTTAATCGAAGAGTATTTTATGTTCATAAACTAGTACTTTCATTGTGGTGCATGCGTTTAATCTCAGCACTTCAAAGGCAGAGGCAGGTAGATCTCTGTGAGCTCAATGAGGCTAGTCTACAGAGTGAGTTACAAGACTGTCAGAGTTACACACACACACACACACACACACACACACACACACAGACACACACACACAGACACACACACACACACACACACAGACACACACACACAGACACACAGACACACACACACAGACACACACACACAGACACACACACACACACACACACACAGACACACACACACAGACACACACACACAGACACACACACAGACACACACACAGACACACACACACACACACACAGACACACACAGACACACACACAGACACACACACACACACAGACACACACACACACAGACACACACACAGACACACACACACACAGACACACACACACACACACACACAGACACACACACACACACACACAGACACACACACACAGACACACACACACAGACACACACACACAGACACACACACACAGACACACACACAGACACACACACACAGACACACACACACAGACACACACACACAGACACACACACACAGACACACACACACAGACACACACACACAGACACACACACACAGACACACACACACAGACACACACACAGACACACACACACAGACACACACACACAGACACACACACACAGACACACACACACAGACACACACACAGACACACACACACACACACAGACACACACACACACACAGACACACACACACACAGACACACACACACAGACACACACACACACACAGACACACACACACAGACACACACACACACACACAGACACACACACACAGACACACACACACAGACACACACACACACACACACACACAGACACACACACAGACACACACACACAGACACACACACACACACACAGACACACACACACACACACACACACACACACACACACACAGACACACACACAGACACACAGACACACACACAGACACACACACACACAGACACACACACACAGACACACACACACACACACAGACACACACACACAGACACACACACACAGACACACACACACACACACAGACACACACACACACAGACACACACACACACAGACACACACCAAAGCAAAAAAAAAAAAAAAAACAAACCATTTTTGAATAATGATTTGTGACAATTTATCCCATCTACCCCACTATCTACCATTTCAATGATGATATATTCTTGTTAATTATAGGAATAATTTCAGTTCATTTAAAAATTATCATCAGTTATATGTTATCCTTAAAATAATCTATGTACTTTTTATAAAGCATTGGTTCACTGGACTTAAAATTGATTCAGCGTAATGAGATATAGTAGATGTGCTAAAAGAAATAATTGGTTTTCAAAACAATCTTAGTACATGCCTTTAACATTTCCTTCTCAGTCAGTTCATGATTTTAGAGCCAAGCATGGTGGTGAATGCCAATAATCTCAGCATTTAGAAGGCCCACAGAGGAAGGAAGGCCAGAAATCCAGCATGGCTACATAACAAGTTTAAGGTTGGCTTGGGGTACATGAGACCTTCTTTCAAAACAAAATCAAGACAGGTTTGGTGGTTGAGAGCACAGACTCTTCTTCCACAGGACAGGGGTTCAGCCCTCAGCCCCCACTTCAGGTGACTCAAAATTGCCTGTAATTCTAGTTCCAGGACATCTAAGATCTCTACAGCTGCTGGCACTCCTGTGCACACAAAGGGTGTGTGTGTGTGGGGGGGGTAAGACACATAATAAAAACAAAACACAATGGCTGGAGGGTGAGAGCACACGCACACACAATTAAAACACCACCACCTTCTTCCTCTCGTGTTGAAGTGAGTGGCAGTGACCTCTACTGGAATCTTGTTGTTTATCTAACTGAATGATTCACTGACTGTGACACACAAGATAATTATTTCTGTTGCACTGTGGTTTCATGTCTCATGTAGTGACAGCTTTGTGCAACTCATGGGAAATGCTTCCTAAGTTCTGAGTCACAGAAGCTGTTGTGTAAACTCTTTTTTTTTTTTAAATTTTCATGTTCTGTTTAGACATTTAACAATAATATTTCAGAAATTTGGTCATTTGCTTCCTTTACACTTGTGAAGAATAGGGGCTGAGAAGGTTTTTATTTCTGTATTTCTTTTTTCTAAAGATTAATTTATTTATTATGTATACAGTATTCTGCCTGCAGGCCAGAAGAGGGCACCAGATCTCATTACAGATGGGTTGTGAGCCACCATGTGGTTGCTGGGAATTGAACTCAAGACCTCTGGAAGAGCTGCCAGTGCTCTTAACCTCTGAGCCACCTCTCCAGCCCCCTATTTCTTTTTTCTTAATGTAGCCACGGCTGGTCTTGAGCTCCTGATATTCCTGCCTCCACCTCCAGAATGCTTGGATTTCAGGTATGTACCACCAAACTATTTTTTTTTTTTTGATTCCTTAACACACAGAGATATTAGAAGACTATTGAAAAAAAAAAACTGTTATCAAGATTAATAACACTTGTTGAAGACATAATATGGGTCAATTTTTTATGTTAAGCCCCGGAACATTTATCTTGGGCACAGACGTTTGTAAATCTAGAACCCTTATCCACTTAAATTTTGAATATTTGTTTGCTTTTGATGTAGAGACAGAGGATATTTGAACGTGGGAGCTCATCACGGCTGCTAGTATGTGCTCTGTCCCTGAAGTGAACCTCAGGCCTGTGTGTATATTCTTACGTGTGATTGTGTGTGCTAAATATACTTAACAAGTTTCCATTTTCAACACGCATGTCTAGGTGTAAGGGTTCATTGTCATTAAACATTTGTCCACTGTTGTGCAATAGGAGGGTGGGCTGTAGGTTTGTGGCCTTTTCTTGTTGAGGCTTCTTTTGCGCTTGAGTCATTTCAAGCAGAGGACGATGCTTTCAATATGGAGCAGAAATATCTAACAAGATATAAAGTGTTCTGTCTTGCCAGGCATGTGGCTCATGCTTGTAATGCTATAACTTAGGAAGCACAGGCTGGAGGAATGACACAAGTCTGAGGCCAGGTTGGTTCACAGAGTGAGTTCAAGGCCACCCAGGGATATACAGCAAACAAACAAACAAAAACATATAATATGTCTTCTTGGACAGTAGGCACTGTTCTTGAGAGAAGAGATGTTACAAATATGAACTTGATAGAGAAGCTACTTTTTATCATAATGTCACACAAAAATAGATGGCTAAGGCTTTTTATAAGTAGGGGTCACAGAGTTGACTCAGAGGTTGAGAGTGCTGACTTCTGTCCCAGAGGACTCAACTGCTTGTGACCTCAGCTCCACAGAATTCAACATCTGCTTCCAGCTTCCATAGGAACTGGTATACACATAGCATAAATTAAAATAAAAATATTTATATTTTTTAATTGAAAAATTTTAAATTTATGGGCTGGAAAGATAGCGCAGAGGTAAAGAGCATTGGCTGTTCTTCAAGAGGTCCTGTGTTCAATTCCCAGCAACCACATGGTGGCTCACAACCATCTCTAATGAGATCTGGTGCCCTCTCCTGGTGTGCAGGGAGAAGACTGTATACATAGTAAATAAGTCTTCTAAAAAATTTAAAACTTATGTGTGTAGGTGTTTTGTCTATGTATGTTCTGAATATATACATCATGTATGTGTCTGGTGCCTGCAGAGGCCTGTGGGTTCTCTGTGAGTTTTACTAAGTTCTAGGCTAGCCTGGTCTAC
Organism: Cricetulus griseus; assembly: GCF_003668045.3. Taxonomy (NCBI): domain Eukaryota; kingdom Metazoa; phylum Chordata; class Mammalia; order Rodentia; family Cricetidae; genus Cricetulus; species Cricetulus griseus. The sequence goes on from NC_048595.1 coordinate 459,414,253, forward strand.
ATACTAAGTTCTAGGCCAGCCTGGTCTACATGCTAAGTTCTAGGCCAGCCTGGTCTACATGCTAAGTTCTAGGCCAGTCTGGTCTACATATTAAATTCTAGGCCAGCCAGAATACATAGGGAGACCCTATCTCAACAACAACAACAAAACAAAACAAAAAAATAAACAAAAACCTAACAACTGCAGCCAGAGTTCTCAGCCTAGGCCTCCGTCCTCACCTACCATTTGCTGCTGTGTGGCTTTGGACGAGTTAAACTTGTGCTTGGTTTCCTTACGAAAAATAGTGGTTATGCCTACACTCAGTGGAGCATGGTCAAACTCCCAGTGGCCTTCGCCTTAAACAGAACTGAGGTCTTCCCCTCCCACACCCCACCAGGCGCCATCAATTGTAGAGAGCTAACTTCCGCATCCTTGTCACACATTTTCTCTCTGATGGCTTCCTGCTGAAGGGAACAGCTTCCCTTTTGGCAGCCATAACGGCCGAACACGTGCTCTATGACCTTGTCTTAGTCACTAGAAAGTCAGATGCCTGTCTTGTGACAAGGAACCAATCAGAAGTTAGTCAACTAGAAGGTCAGATCCCTGCCTCGTGACAAGGAGCCAATCAGAAGTTAGCTGGTGGCGTTATGCTTTACAACCCTGGGTGTGCTTTACGGACAAGCGCACAGCAATGACGCACAGAGCATAGCAACCACCCTGGGAGGGCCTATGAGCCATAACAACCAGTTGTCCAATCAACACAGGGCAAGCCCTCCAAGCCTGGAGGCACACCAATCGTGAGCCTGTGCGTACCCCTAGACACTCCCCTTACGCTGTCCTATAAGATCTCTCGGGAGGCCCTAGGAGCTGTCTTTTCTAGCTATCCGCCATGGCGGGTGGGTGAAAGACCCGAGCTAACATGGGGTTAGCTTGTTAAAAAACAATAAAGCCTTGTGCAGTTTGCAGCAAGCTCTTGAATCTGCCTGGTGATTGGGGTGACCGCGGTCATGGCCTGGGACCCCGGATACCTGAGTTTTCTGGAGGTCTAACACTGCTTAGGCAGTTATGGGGGGAGGTGAGGGGGGTAGGGGTTGTCACAACACTTTTCCATGTCCCTCTTTCTCAAATGTGGGTCTGCACTGATTGAGATCATGCAAAAGCAGCCTACTTGCTCTTCACAGTCATCGGAAACACGGACCATGGGCTTCCTCGTGGTTTCTGGCTACAGCACAGACCACAAGCATGGTCCCTGGCTAAAGTAGGACCACACATCCAGACAAGGCCCTCGGAAGCAGCCTGGACCATGGGCATCAACATGGCCTCACATGGCAGCACAGGAAACTCATATCAACATGGCCCCTGGAGATAAAAGCCAGTTTTTACATGGGCTTAGTGGAGTGGTATTCCAATGTGCCAGACACAAATGTGAAATTAGCAATTGACTTTAGAAAACAATTTAAGGAAGGGAATTAAAAGTCATAAAAATGTTAACACAGTTTATTTCAATAATCTGCAAGAAGAATAGAGAACTATAGTTAGTAAAGGTGACAGCTTTGGAATGTCACTCATTATGAGAAAACAAAAATGTTAACAGTATATTAGAAGAGAAAATTTAAATCATGATTTGAATAGCTTAATTTTAAAACATTTTACTTATTTAAATTTATGTGTATGTGTATGTCTTTGAGAGTTTATGTGACCCCTGTGTGTGGCATCACATCCCTTGGAACTGGAGTTACAGGTGGTTGTGAGTGCTGCAACTGGACCTGGGTTTCTGTAATAGCTATGAGCGTTCTTAACCACTGAGCCATCTCTCTAGACCCTTAAAATTTTTTTTAAAGATTTATATGATTTAGACGCTTAGCATTTTGTAGCAATGAGGACATTCAGACTAATACCTGTGGTAGCAGAATCTCGCCCTCCTCGTGTTGTATGATTCTATTCATGGGAGATTTCTAGAATGGTAAATTGATGTAGACTTTGGGCAGATTGGTGGTGGCCCAGGGCTTAGAGGAGGAGGAGGCACTGGAGGATAATTGCTTGATGGATTTGGAGTCCTTTGTAAGTAACAAAGATGTTTTGAAGTGTTTAAAATGGTAGCTATTAGACTAGTGAGACGTTCAGCAGATAAAGGTGGAGTTACTGCTAAATACCTTCACAAGGGGCAGGTCAAGCTGATGGCTCTGGTGATTCTCAGTTGTCTTTGGCTCAAAATAATCCTTTTGCTAAAGTAGCATATTTGGGAGTTGCATAATGAGACTCATTCTGAGGTTGATTTACAATGAGATATTAATATTATTTACAGGTAGTAAGGCTTTTGTTACAACCAAGCTATCTCTTCTTCTATTTATTTATTTGCTTGTTTATTTATTGGTTCTCAAGACAGGGTCTCACTATGTAGCCCTGGCTGTCCTGGACCTCAGTATGTAGACCAGGCTGGCTTGGAACTCACAGAGATTAACCTGCTTCTGCTACCTGAGAGCTGTATTAAAGGCCTGCACCATGCCTGACTCCCTACCTCATTTTCCATTTAAAAGCACCAAATCTCTAAATCCAATGGACCCTAAATCCCCTGAAGTATTTCTCCAGACAGAGACTGCAATTAGAAATGTAAATAAGGAACAAGCACTAGAAAGAAATGCTAACCTAATCCATCTGGCTCTGTCAGGTTCTGTCCAGTGATGTGACACAGCTTCCAGAACGTTCCTCACAGCAGGTGCCCTGAAAGCCCAGACCCAGCCGGCAGGTCACTTGCTGAGCTGCTACTTGAACATCCAGAGGCATCATTCAGAGTGAAGAGAGAGGCTGTTTCTTCAAAGGCAGGCGTGCTGGACGGAAGAAAACCACTGTGTCCACGATCGTGTCCAAATAAACAGAGTTAATGTAATGAAGAAGTTCCTTCGGAGCTCTGGGTCAGATCTTCTCACTGGTAAAAGGACAATTAAAAGCCTACACTCACTTTATGGAGCCCAGGTCCTAGTTAGCCTCCCAGAAACCTACATACTTAACGTTTTATTCCACAAAGTGTCCTAACTGATACAGTGGGAGAGGCATAAAAATTTAGTGTTTGTTATTTGGAACCCCCAATGACAAAATCATGTTAATGCAACCTTTTACAGAGAGAACTCAAGAGGGGAATCATCAGGTAACCCCAACGGCCTGGAAGCCAAGGAAGGCAGTGTACAGCCTGTGCCGTGGATGGATGGAGAGGAGACAAGATGCCGCGGCCATAGAGAACTGCCCCGTGTGGACAGCACTGCCCGGTGGACTAGGAATTGCCATGGAATTGGAAAGCAGAAGGGGGAGGTCTGTGTTGTCTGTGGATCTTCCGTCTAGAGTGGCCCTGGGCCCAAGCTGAATCCCCCAGCTTGAAAAGGCCAGTGTGAGTCATCAGTCCCACCCATACTTTGCCTTTTGAGGTGCTGGGGCAAGCAGGGGCAGAGAGCGTCTGCACTCTGTACAGACTAAGGAGGCAGGCAGCAACAGGAACACTCCTACAAATGAGCTTAATAGCAGTGCGTGGGCCCACACCTGTAATCCCAGCCATCAGAAAGCAGAAGCAGAATTGGGAGCTCCAGGCCAGCCTGAACGACACAAAAAGACCATCTCAAAACAAATGAACAAAGAAACAAAATCAAGAGGAGTTTAGTTTTGTGTCCCCAGAGAAGATTCAGAGCTGAAGAAAGACCTAGACATAGACAGTCAGAGGGGCTTGTTCTCTAGCTAAACCCCAGATAAGACCTGAGATTCCTGATAGTTGATCCTAAGAGTGTATTGACTCAGTGACTGTTGATATATTAGAACCCTAGTCCGAATTCAAAGTCATATAGAAACTGAAACTTAAAAGAATCTTCTGCCGGGCATTGGTGGTGCACGCGTTTAATCCCAGCACTCGGGAGGCAGAGGCAGGTGGATCTCTGTGAGTTTGAAACCAGCCTGGTCTACAAGAGCTAGTTCTAGGACAGGCTTCAACGCCACAGAGAAACCCTATCTCGAAAAACCACAAGAAAAGAAAAAAATTTAAATAAATAAAAGAATCTTCTAGAACTTTGACATCTAAAAATGGGTCCAACCTCAGGTAAATTTGGATGTTGTGCGTTGAGTATGGCAGTGTACATCTGTAATCTTGGCCCTTGGAAGGCTGACTCAGGAAGACAAGGAATACATGAGATCCATGAAACCCTGCCCTTCTAATACCTCCTTTGTAACTCTCCGAACCTAGGAGTGATGTGTGTTTGGACTTCATGGAATGGCTTGCAAGACCACAGATACGAAAAGTTCCATTCTGCAAGCTAGTAGTGTGACTCAAGCTAAGAAGTGGGAAGCCTCAACCAAAGAGGCAAGGATACAGCCCACAGGCAGAAGCCAAAGACCTAAAGCATCAATGGGCACTGGTGGGAATCTCAGAGCATAAAGACTCCAAGGAACCTGGCTTCTGAAGACGGAGAGCAGACAATGGCTAACTCAGACAATTGCTTCTTCTTCCTGGGCCCAGCCCTGTCCACACAGGGAGCAGTTCTTTTCCACTCGGTTGGCTCTGTCTCTGGAAACACTCTCACTGGCATGCCCAGAGGTGCGGTACACACTACCTTCACGCATCACTTGATCGTGTCAACACTGGAATTTTGTTAGCCACTCCGCTGCCAAATTAGCCACCACACAACTGAAACAACATAAACCCAATTCAGACCAGCAAATGTATCTTCAACCAAGTGAGCTCAGCAAATATTTCTTCCTTTCCACCCTCTGCACAGGCATGGGAGGATTACAGCTTTCCATTCCCACTGACATTTTGTTGACTAAATGACTTACTTTGCTTCTCCTAATGTAGACGATACAACAGAAGCTTGACATGAGTGAGCCAAGTCCCTAGTTAACCTTTCTTGAATGCATAGCAAGAAACAAACCTTCAAGGCATATGCCACTATTCATCTCCACACTCTATTATTTTATCCCTACAGAACCCGGTGAGGTGGGTATTATTTCCACAGTCACAAAACAAGGAAATCATGCTTTGTTTGTGGCTAACAAAATTCCAGAACCACTCCACATGTAAGTAGGGAGCAACACCAGGTTAAAAAACAGTATGAAAAGAGAATGTAAAATATCTCATTAGTAACTTATGTTGGACACCAGGGTATAGCATGTGCTGACACACACAAGGCACCGAGTTTAGTCCCTAGTACAATGAAAAGAGCGAGTACTGGAGCTTAATTGCCCACACCTGCATCAAGAGGCGCACAAACCCTTGTAACGCAAGCACCAGGGGACTCAGTGCTCTCTTCCAGCCTCCTCTGGCACTGCCTTCAGGTACACAACCCCTCACCCCCTGCCACATATACACATAATTAAAACTAAAAAGTCAAGGGTGGTAACTCACGCCTTTAATCCCAGCACTCAGAAGGTGGAGGCAGGTGGATCTTTGTGAATTGGAGGCCAGCTTGGTGTAAACAGTAAATTCTAGGCCAGCCAGAGCTATATTGTAACAACGCCTCTTAAAGAAAAAATAAATAAAAACTTCAGAATTTAAGTCTTTAAGTGTATAGTCATTATGTGATGAAATGATATTCTAGACACATTGGGTTAGATACAATGTCATTTCAACATTAATTTCACTGCTGGGTGGAGGTGGTGCATGCTTTTTTTTTTTTCTTTTAAAGACTTTATTTATTTATTATGTGTACAACATTCTGCTTCCATGCATATCTGCACACCAGAAGAGGGCACCGAATCTCATAACGGATGGTTGTGAGCCACCATGTGGTTGCTGGGAATTGAACTCAGGACCTCTGGAAGAGCAGTCGGTGCTCTTAGCCGCTAAGCCATCTCTCCAGCCCGGTGCATGCTTTTAATCCCAGCACTTGGGAGGCAGAGGCAGGTGGATCTCTGTGAGTTCGAGGCCAGCCTGGCCTAAAGAGAGAGTTCCAGGACAGGCTCCAAAGTCATAGAGAAACCCTGTCTCGAAAAACAAAACAAAACAAAACAAACAAACAAACAATTCACCTGCTCTTTCTTACTTTTAAAACTAGAACTACTAAATATATACAGTTAGGAGTTGGCTTTGCATTCCTAAGCTGTGCTGCATTCTCATTGGCTGGCACTGGTTTATAGGTTACACGCTGAGAAGGCAGGGGCCAGTTCTCGTGAGTTTAAATGCATATTTCTGTAACAAATGACTCTTTCCCCCCAGAGAGGCCATTGACCCAGGAAAGGCACCGTGGCTGCCCACACATCTGCACATCTGCTAAATTCATGGATTCACACACAGACATTTTTGTACTGTCACTGTACCCGAAGCTCTGTAGGAGGGGCTGTGAGTTTTGCTTTGCTTGGAACCTGGGGTCCAGCTGAGGCAAAAGTTTTGTGCTTAGGGAAGTTGAGCAACAGCCAAGTTTGGGAGTGATACTCACAAGAGATACTCACAAGAATGAAGCTCAGAAAGGAGAAATATGGACTGAGTCAGGGGCGTTTTTAAAAAAAGGCTATCAAAGAGTGCTAGGTGGAACTTTATTTATTTATGTTTTGTTTTTGATTTTTTGAACAGGGTTTCTCTGTGTAGCTTTGGAGCCTGTCCAGCACGAGGCCAAACTTGAAAATGCAGATTGCACTGAAGCTTTGCTGAACAGTTGCAACCCACGAAAACTCAGCAAGTGTGTGTCAACTCATTTCTAATCTACTCACTGAAAGTCAGAAAAGTCCCTTTTAGATGTGAGAACTCAGCAAGATGCTAAGGGACTCTGTCTCCTTCTGTCCCAACCAGACATTGAAATACAGTGACACACCTCACAGCAGCACTTTGGTCAAGGATGGGCTGCTTGTGACATGGAGATCCTGCAATGTGTTGATTGGTGACTTTGAAAAACAACGGTTTGTGTAAGCGTGTGCTCCATGATGCTTACACGGTGACAAAGTCACCTAGTGAGGTATTTCTCAGAACAGATCCCTTTTGTTAAGCCATGCATAACTGCCATCAATGCCATATCTCGTAAGTGAAAATAACCATGCAATTCTTGTTTCATTCTCCAGTGATTAACTGCCAATGGTTAAATTGAAATGTAAGATGTGGGCCCTTTATCACACTTTCATGTCCTGTGAGTCAATGTTTGTGCCAAAGTCTGTGAGTGTTACATCTTCGTGTGTGTGTGTGTGTGTGTGTGTGTGTGTGTGTATGTTGGTGAGCCTATATGCATGCATGTGTGTGTATGTGTTGGTGAGCATGTATGCATGCATATCTGTGCGTATCTGTGTGTGCATGCATGTGTGTGGACGTGTATATGTGTCTGCATGTTTACGCATGAATGTGTCATGTCGGAGGCCAGCCTCAGGAGTCATTCCTCAGGAGACGTCTATCTTGTTTCCTGAGACCAGGTCTCTTACTAGGACCTGATGTTCCCCGACTAAGGTAGGCTGTCTGACTAGCATACCCCAGAAATGTCTCTACCTCCCCAGTATTGGGATTACAAGTGTCTGCCACCATATCTGTTTTGTTTTGTTTTTTATGTGGGTGGTGTGGATTGAACTCCGGCCCTCACAATTCCTCAACAAATACTTTGCCAACGGAGTTATCTCCCCGGACAATTTTCATATCTATCAATGACATTTAATGCATGATGAGCTATGTAAATCCCCTCGGTCAGCGCTCTCCACCATGTGGTCTGCAGTCAAGTCACATGATACCAGGGCTGTTGTCAATGCAAACAATGTGTTCCAACCAGAACTCCGGTGAGAGTGGCCTGAGAGCCGAACTTCTTACCAGATGGTTTCTATGCACCTTAATGCTGGAGAAAGGTGAGGTCCAGAAATATTTGAAGAGGCTTCTATTAGTCAAGAGGAGTGGGGAGAGTTACTCATCGTCCCCTGGTGCCAAGAAATCTGCAATTCCTAAAGCTATGGGCTAATGCATCTTGTGTTAGTAACCTGGTACAGAAAACCCTCCACCCACAGTGCCAGGAACACAAGACTTGGCATCTTCTAAGTCAGACACAGTCGGGATTTCAAGTTACACAGGGCTTCGTATTTCCTGTGTTAGCCATCTCTCGGGATTCACCCGGGAATGGCTTCAGGTCCCCTACAGGCACCCACATCTGAGGATGGTCAAGTAGCTTATAAAACAGCATTTTATTTGCATGTAGTTCTTCAGTTCTCCCTGCTTAAATAACACAGATTACTTAGAATACTGAATGCAAGATCAATGCTATGTAAATAATTACTATACTGTATTGCTCAAGGAATAATGACCCCCCATCAAAGTTCATAAATATTCAATGGAATCTCATTTTTACCCACAAATATTTTCAATCCACAGTTGGTTAAATGCAGAGAGCATCTTTTCCTTCTTCAAGATTGGTGAGCATGTCTGACAATTTTCTTTCTTTGTTTGTTTCTTTCTTCCTTCTTTCCTTCCTTCCTTCTTTTCTTTCTTTCTTTCTTTCTTTCTTTCTTTCTTCTTCCTTCCTTCCTTCCTTCCTTTTCTTTAGACAGGTCTTACATAAATAACCCAGGCTGGTTTCAAACTTCCCACTGTAGCTGAGGATGGTTCTGGACTTCAGATCTTTTTGCTTTCTCCTCCTTAATGCTAGGATTAAAGTCAACTACCAGAACCTGTTTGTGCCAGGCAAACACTACTGACTGAGCCATATCCCAGCTCCAAAATTTTTTCCTAATTGCGTAAAAGAAACCGCTGTTTGCAGGAAATTACTGAACAAATGGCTCAGAAAAATGACACTGGTCAAGGTTCATTTGTCCCTGGTGAGAACAGAACAGCCTGGTAGACATTGGTTTGACTTTTTACTCTCTATACCATAAACCAGAGATCTTTCAGGTGTCAAATCTCTTTGGGAGTCCACAGATTGATTGGTTTTCCACATCTGAAAAATAACATTAAAATCAAGCTTCATTCAGAAAGCCTGTGAGCTGAGAAGATACTGACAGAATCCTAGAGATGTGTTCTACATCTTATTCCAGCCAGCAGATTACAGGGAGAAACTCGGAAGGGTTAGGAGACAACACCAGTCTATCATTCCAGAGCTCTGTCCTGCCCCTCTGGTCAGGGTGGTGAGCCATATTCCTGAGATTCGTGGCTTCTGCGATCCTCTCTCTGCCAGCTTTTTGCTCTTCCCTGGTTCTGTGGGAGTTTGGGCTAGTTTCTGCTGGTATCAACCTTGTTGTCTTAGACAAACCATGACCCAAAAGCCAGTTGAGGAGGAAAGGGTTTATTTTGCTCACACTTCTACATTGCTGTTCTTTACTGAAGGAAGTCAGCACAGGAACTCAAGCAGGGCAGGAACCTGGAGGCAGGGCTGATGCAGAGGCCATGGAGGGTGCTGCTTACTGGTTTACTTCACATAGCTTATTCAGCCTGCTTTTTTTTTTTTTCCATTTTTTAAATTTAAATTAGAAACAAGATTGTTTTACATGTCAATCCCAGTTCCCTCTCCTTCCCCTCCTCCCCTGCCCCCCACTAACACCCTACCTATCCCATCCCCTTTCTGCTCCCCAGGGAGGGTGAGGCCTTCCATGGGGATCTTCAGAGTCTGTTATTAGCCTGCTTTCTTATAGAACCCGGGGCCAGCAAACAGCCCAGGACTGGGCCCTCTTAATCTTTCCCAGTCTACCAATTGTTGACTGAGCCTACGGGTACAGGGACCATTCTCATTCAAGCCACCACAATGTTCATGAGTGTCTGAGTGTGCACTACATGTGGGCAAGTGCCCTCGGAGGCCAGAAGAGGGTGTTAGATCCCTTGCCACAGGTGGTTGTGACATGGGTCCCCTGGAAGAGGAAGAGGTGCCCTTAACTGCTGAGTCATCTTGCCAGATCTCATATACCTTTTATATGCCCATATGCCCAGAGTTGCATAAAATGTGCAAAAAGGCCACTAGTGGAAAAAGTTTCAGAAGTTGTGATACAAACTACTTACTGTCTTGTATGTTTATTTTGTATTCTGTAACCTTACTGCATTAATTTATCAGCTCTAATAGTGTTTTGTTGTTGTTTGTTTTGGGAAGGGGGAGCTGAGGAAGCCCTGTATGCATAAAGCATAGAGAAAGTCTTGAGCTAATGTGAATTGTAGTGGTAGTGCCACCATGTCAAAGAACCCAATGCCTCAGTTCCAAGGGAATGGACAAAACTCCCTCCACCCCCCCTCCACCCCGTGAGGCTCAGAGGGAGGTAAATCCTTCCTCTGGTCTGACTGTGAATGTTGGCAACGTGTGCAAGCATAGTGTTTATGAATGAGTGACTAGTGTGTGCAAAACCCACCAACCACAGCTTCCTCCTCCCCGATGCTTACAGCCTGCAGAGACCCTCAGCTGACCCTAGCTGACTCCTCCCCCTGTGCTACGCTCTGAGCTTCAAGATTGTTGGCATAGGGGTCTGGAGAGATGGCTCAGAGGTTAAGAGCACTGACTGCTCTTCCAGAGGTCCTGAGTTCAATTGCCAGACACCACATGGTGGCTCACAACCATTTGTAATGAGATCTTGTGCCCTCTTCTGGCCTTCAGGCATACACGCAGGCAGAGCATTGTATGCATAAAAAAAAAAAAAGATTATTGGTGTAGTTGGTTCAGCTTCGTCAGAGCACGCACAATCTACCCGACCCCAGCTCTTCTGTCCATGTGTCTGTGTATCCGTCCTTTCTTCATTCCCTCAGTGCTCCAAGACAGGTTTCTGGGACACAAACCCCTCGGGTTGTAATAGGGGATGGTTTTTGATTTTCCTCTCTATAAAATCTTGTTGTCTACAAACAGGATCATTTTGCCGATTCTTTACTTTTTGGATGCCCTTTTTCTGTCATCATTCATTGACTGACTAAACATGGCAACTTTAAGTCAGGGGTGAATGTGAGGAGCCTCCAGAGACTGCTTTTACTGTAAATCGTATTGATAATATTTGGATGGTTTCTTGCAATCAAATCTGACAAAAAATAAATAAATAAAAGGTGTGTGTGTGTGTGTGTGTGTGTGTGTGTGTGTGGTGTGTGGTGTGTGTGTGTGTGTGTGTGTCTAAATCCCAATGCATTTTGCATTTCTTTAAGTTGAGCCCAGAAAGGGAACCTCTTCCTGGGTGCGGCCGTGCACACCTGCAATCCCAGCATTGAGACAAGAAGATGGCAAGTTTGAGGCCAGCCTAGACTACATAGTGAAACTCTTGTGTATGTGAGGCAATGAAGGAGACAGATAGAGGTGAGGAAGAAACCTCTCTCACACCAACCTTCTTGCAAAGATCTGCAGAATGTGAGAATGGACTGAAGAGTAAACAGCAATCTCTCTCCTTTTTGCCCTCTTAGGACGGTCCTGCCACCCTTCCTGGCAACGTTGCAGTATCAAACACTTTGGGAAGTGACAGAGGCCTTCCTTGGCTGCAGTAGCCCTCCGTCCGCATCAGCACCGATGTGGAGGACTCGGGTGAGCAGGACAGGTTTTCCATTGGCTGGGTCCTGCAAGAGGTCAAGGTGCAAGGTTTTACAGACTTTGTCTTGGGTCTCAGGGAGTTGATGAATGAGTCTCCAAATGGAGTCTAGGCAGTGTGGAGATGTGTGCACTTGACAGGAAAAATGTGGAGGGAAAGAAACATGCCCTTTCATTTAACGGCGACGACACTGCTGTGACTTGGTATGTGATAGGTGTAGAGACAGTGCACCACATGACGAAGATTCTAGATTAATTGAAAACTTAAAGGGAATAGGTTTTAAAAGACTATGCAGAACTTCTTAGTGTAGTTATAATAATACAAAGTAGTGCATCGTGTCCATAGATCCTACAGCTAGTCGGGGAATCATGACAGTACATCTTGACGTTTGAGACATCTATTATGAAAATTTAGCACGAAGGATGTGTTTAACAGCAAATACATTTTTTTTTTTCCTGATGGAACCAAAAAGACAAAAAGAAGTCAATATAAATAGAAGTGTGTCATGCCTGTGATAAGGTAGTATGGATGCTGAAGGCTTTGTGTCCTCTCAGAGGCAGATGGGAAGGGAGTGTCTAATGGTAGAAGATGAGAGCAAGGCTGGCTGTTGACTTAGATTAATGGCACCCAACACCCTGAAAGAACTAACAGATGTGATCTCTGTCCAACCAGAGAACCCAGAGAGAAGTGGGAGATGAGCAAACGAGTTCCAGATTTCCCAGCCCAGCATGCAGGTCTGTGCACTGGCTAAGCTCAGTGAAGGGCTTGAATGGAAGATTAAAGGGAATTCTTGTGTGTTTATTCAAGAATGCGGTGACTGTTGGACATTATCACAGATTCCCCAAGTCTGAGCTCATTTTGTAACAGAGCCTTGGTGGAGCAGGCAAATATCATAGTCATTTATCTGGTAACATCCCTGTGAGTGCAGCGCCAGGCCCCTCCTTTTCTAGTGTCTACTCTATGAACTCTAGTTTTAAAGGGGCAGGGGAAGTAAAACTGTCATAACCGAGCAAGCAGCAAGCTGCATTTGCCTAACACACACACACACACACACACACACACACACACACACTCACACTCACACTCACACACAAACCTCACCACTACCACTAACTAAAGAGAAAGAGGCCATGAAATTGAAAGAAAACAAGGGGGTGAGGTACATGGGAGGCTTTCGAGGGATAAAAGGGAAGGAGAAAATGATGTAATTATATTCTCAAAAATATTTTTAAAATTATCATAACAGAAACACTTGCTTTTAAAAAACCAGATGACTTTTTAAATGTTTCATCAACAAAATTCAGTGTTTTTTGTTATGTTACATATACAGAAAACTGGAAAGAAATCATTATTATTTCCTTACTCCTTTTTTTTAAATTGGATACATTAAAGTGTGAAACATGCCATTTTAATAGACTTACCTTGATACACACATACACACAAGCACATATATATTTACACACGTGGTGAAATGGATGAGAAATGTCCCCCATAGGCTCTGTGTGTTTGAACATTTTGTCCTCAGTTGGTAGTAACTCTTTGGGGAGGATATGGAACTTTTAGGAGATAGAGACTTCCTGGAGGAAGTGTACCAGCGGGGGTGGGCTTTGAAGGTTTATAACCTCATTTCACTTCCTGTGTGTTGAAACCGTGATGATCTAGCTTCCTGTTCCTGCAGGCCACGCTTCCTTGCCTGTTGCTACATTTCCCCCACCATGACGGATTCTGTCCCTCTGGAACCATTAGCCCCAATATACCCCTTCTTGGTCATAGTATTTTATTTATTTATATCTGTTTATTTACTTGAGACAAATTACCTCTTTGGAGCTCTGGCTGGCTGGAACTTTCTATGTAGACCAGGCTGGCCTCAAATTCACAGAGATCTGCCTGCCTTTGCCTTCTGAGTGCTGGGACTAAAGGCATGCACCACCATGCCTGATCCTGATCATGGTGTCTAACAGAAGAGTAACAAGTACAGGGATCACGTGACATGCTCATCCTGCAGAGCCAGCTTCCCACGTACCCTTTGACCCTGTCATCATTCCCACTGCTGGGTCTCATCCTCCTCGATGGACCACCACTGTGGTCTGTGATGCCACCAGAGGCCATGCTGGTGTCTGTATCCATGCTCGCTGCCCCAGGGAGCCTCCATTTTATTTTGCTTAAACTTAAATTTTAGACTCGATGCCTGAGGGACTTTTCACCCTTTTTCTTTCTATGTCTCCTTTATTTCATTTAGTATAATGTCCAACAGATTTTGTTTGGAAAAATGAAGAATTTTGGGAGTGGATAGAGGTGGCAATTGTAACACAATTGTGAGTATACTTAAAACATGGATAAATGGTTGCTTTGGTTAAGGTTTTCTTTTGCTGTGAAGAGAAACCACAACGACAGCAACTCTTATAAAGAAAACATTTAATTGGGGCGGCTCACTTACATTTCATAGGTTCAGTCCATTGTCATCAGGATGGGGAACATGGCAGCCTGCACGCAGATACGGTGCTGGAGCTGAGGGCTGCATCTTGACTCAGAGGCAGCAGGAAGTTGACTGTCACACAGAGAGAAGCTTGAGAAAAGAGACCCCCCCAAGGCCCGCCCCCACAGTGACGCACTTCCTCCAACAAGGCCACACCTCCTAAGAGAGCCTGGGGTGGTGGAATGCAGCCAGGCTGCCAATCAATGAACAAATATGTGATGGAGAGGTGGGAAAAAATAGAAAAGCGAGCACTGTGGAGAGAGCTGGGACTGGAGCCTGTTGGTGGTGACAGGTGTGAGAGAGGCGCTAAGGTCAACAGCGGGACCATGTCGTTGTCCCATAGGGTCACCTCGTACAATGCAGCAGCCTGGAGCTTACACGGATGAAGACTCAGCTGCTCCCCAACCACAACACACCACCTGGCCAAGGGATGGCCTTGGTTCTGGACAACAATGTTTGAGATTAGGAATGGTTCGCTTTCTGGATTGGACCTCCTCGATGGACCACCACTGTGGTCTGTGATGCCACCAGAGGCCATGCTGGTGTCTGTATCCATGCTCGCTGCCCCAGGCAATGATGAAGCTCGAGATCCGTGTGGACTTTTGAGGTCTGTGCTGCTGACTAAAGCCGTGTGGAGCCCTGTGGGCCACGCTGCTGCTGGGGGCCATATTGATGCATCCTGTGTTGCCATCTGAAGCCACAGTGACTCCAAGTCTGTGCTGCCACCCAGGGCTACATCTGGGTCTGTGGTCCTACTGCAGTCCTGGTCTGTGTTAATGTCCATGTCCCATGTAACCTCCGGAAGGCCGTGTGATGTCTATGGTCTGTGCTGCAGCCTGAAGCCATGTTGATATTCGTGGGCTGTGCCACTGCAGGGCCATATTGACCTGGGTGGATTTCACTGTCACCTGAGGCCATGTTGATGTCCATGGTCTAGGCTGCCTCTGGGAGCCTTGTCTGGGTCTGTGGTCCTACTGCAGCTGGGGGCTGTGTGCATGGTCTGTGCTGTTACCAGAAACCATGTGGAGGCCCATGATCTATGCTCCCTGTGACAGTGGCTACTTTTACTGTCATATGGATGATCTCTGTGTGTTCAAGGTCAACCCAGTCTACATAGAGTCCCAGGACAACCGGGGTTACATACAGAGATCCTATCTCAGCAACACACACCCCCGGCCCCAAACAAACAAAACTCCAGGTTTGGGAAATTTAACAAGAGAAGAGAGAGAAAAAATTCAAGAAAAGCAGGGGTCAGGGTGGGTGGGAATGAAATAGAGATGGCTCAGGAGTTAAGAACACAAAATGCTTTTGAAGAGGGCCCAAGTTTGGTTCCCAGCACCCACATCAGGCTGCTCACAACAGCCTGTAACTCCAGCTCTGGGAGATCCTATGCAACTGACATCTAAGGGCACATTGGACTCTCACACGTACCGCCCTCTCTGCAAACACACATGCATGCTCACACACACATACACACACACACACACACACACACACACACACACACAGAGTAGCTATTGTATTCACTTATACTCAGAAAATAAATAGGAATCATCTGCTCCCATCTATCTACTTAAGGAACTTGCTGAGACCCTGAAACCTGGGGAACTCACATGGCCAACAGTAGTGAGGCAGAGAGGAAAAACAGATTTCCCCAGCAGGAAATGGCCCAAATAGAAGAAATTCCAGTCTTTGGACCCTGCTTAGACAACAGTCGGGTAGAAAGTTTATCGTTAAACTCTCAAGCTCTTTTGCCATTTAATGTACGAATGTGCTAGGTCATTGTGCTATGACTCAAAGGGGGTTAATGTTTTTCAGAAAACATTCAGAAAGCCTTTGAACAATTGCTCCTCGGGCAGGTTTGGCTGCAGGATGAATGCCACTATCACCATCCAGATGCTTTACACACACTCTCTTCCTTTAAAAAAGTTCAACCCTTGATGTTTTACGGTTGTTACTCGGTAGTAGAGCCAAGGCTACTTTATTTCCCAAGCTGAAACTCCAAAAACACTGACACACATTCTCTTGTCTGGGTTATGAAATTTCTGTGGCCTTCAAAAGCCCGTTAAGGGGTTGTCAACTCAAAAGACAGAGAAGAGCCCTTAGAAGTTCCATCCGGTGCTGCCTGGTCACATACTAGGAATCTGACCCTCAGAGAAATGTCCTAGTTTGGGAAGAAACACAAGGCTGAACTGGATGGCCCCAGATCCCTCCAGCTTATTCTTTAAGGGCAGACAACGTACAGGTGTGTGATGGAGTCAACACATAAAATATCTTACTGTGTTCATTAAATAAGTGTGGGTGTTAAAATATAAAGCTACAATTTTATTTCAATTTGTCATTCGGCACATGCAAACCCTCCTGATGGCCCCTCTTCAGTTATTCAGCCAAACAGGAAAACTATGAGCAACTTCTGCCAGGATCTGAGTTCAGAGGTAGACAAAGGAGAATAACAGATAATTAGACAGTCCGGCATAGCAAAGCTACAGCCCCTTTCTGCTGACTCCCTGCTGTTCTGACACACTTTCCATGGTTGTTTTGACCGGGGAAGAAATCAACAATAACAAAAGCCCATCCCTTTGCATGACTTCTCCTTTTTTTTCTTTTAAAATAGTCTATTTATTCTTATTTTATGTGCATTGGTGCTCTGCCAGTATATATGTCTGTGTGAGAGTGTCAGATCTTGGAGTTACAAACAGTTGTGAGCTGCGATGTGGGCTCTGGGAATTGAACCCATGTCCTTTGGAAGATCAGTCAGTGTTCTTAAACCATTGAGCCATCTCTCCAGCCCTGCATGACTGTTTCTTGATTGACTTCCATCAGGCAGCTTTAAAAGCTCTATCCATCTTTCTTCTTGTGCATGCCGGAGATGAGACCAGAGCCTTGCACATGCTAGGCAGGCACTCCATATTGAGTTACATCCCTGCCCTCTGTGCTTTCTCCAACTTTGCTGTAACTATACTACTGATACTTTTTTTTAAGTGCTGGGAGAAGGGTTGCCAGATAAAACATAGGATGGCTTGTTAAATTTCAATCAAATAACAATAGGGGCGTTCTTACAAAGAAAAATGTATTCATTGTTCATCCCCAAATTCAAGTTCTACTGGTGACCTGTCTGTTTGCTGGCACTGGCAGCCCTTCGGGGGAGGGAACTGGCTCAGAGGAATAAGCCTGACCCCTGACTCTCCTTATTTGAAAGGCTAGCCTCTCTCTCTCTCTCTCTCTCTCTCTCTCTCTCTCTCTCTCTCTCTCTCTCTGTGTGTGTGTGTGTGTGTGTGTGTGTGTGTGCATCTGTGTGTCTGTGTGTGCATCTGTGTGTCTGTGTGTGCATCTGTGTGTCTGTGTGTCTCTGTGTTTTGGTGTGTATGTGTGTCTCTGTGTTTGCGTATTTTTGTGTGTGTAATTCTGTGTGTATGTGCATCTGTGTGTCTGCCTGTGTGTGTCTGTGTGTGTGTTTGTGGCTGTGTGTCTCTGTGTGTGTTTGTGTATCTGTGTGTATGTCTGTGTGTTTTTGTGTCTCTGTGTGTGTTTGTCCATGTGTGTTTGTGTATGTCTGTGTGTTTATGTATCTGTTTGTGTTTGTGTTTGTGTGTATGTGTGTGTGTAGCTATGTGAACCTGATAACTTCCTCTTTTCTGTGTCCTGGAGTATTCTCCGAGGTGACCAGAGGGACAGCACAGGCTGCCCCAGTTCTGGAGAACAGATTTAGTGCCTTTTATATTCAAATTCTGTTTTGGATAACTTTGGCTGGAGTTTTAACCCTCAGAATAGTTTTTACTCAAAAGCACTTTCTTTGCACAAGGTACATGGATTGCCGCCTGTTTTCCACTGGGAGGTGTGAGCCCCACCAGAGCAGGTGGGACTTGCTGCATTGAGCAGACACTGTGACTTATCTTCCTTTCCTGTATTGTTCCCAGCACCTGTGCCAAGCAAGACAGCATGGTTATGGTTTTACAGTCCCCACTGTTGTGACAAAATGCTCACCACGGATTCAGGGGGCAGGAAGTCATGGCAGAGAGGCTCAGTTGTCGGGGAAGGGTACATAGAGTGGCTCGTGACAGCCAGTCAGGGAAGCAGACCTAGACTAGATCTTCAAGTGGCTGTAACCTTCAAAGGGCTCCTAGCGGACTGTCTGTCAAGCAGTCGTCACATCCCCGCTCCAAAGCAGCAGCCCCAGATGGGGACCAGACATTCAAGCAAGGGAAAACTCTGAGAGAATGCAGCTATTCTTGGAGGTGAAAATACAATTGTTTACAGGGATGGACACTTGGGGAAAAAAATCCAAAGACTTTTTTCTGTGAGTGAAAAAGGAGGACATGAGCAGAGAGAAGGCAACCCTTAGAATGTGAATCCGGGTAACAAGAAAACAGATTCAGAAGCGTGGAGTCCCCCGAGCTATTGAGCAATGGGTCTGTTCTGGCCCCCATTTCCAGGCAAGACCCTTAGAATTTGTCCTGTGAAATTGGGGACATTTTAATCCAAGACTCTAAAACATAGCACTACTATGTAAAAGACTTGGGTTACTATCCATTACAATGACAAAGCACCTGAAAAAAGTAAATGAAACAGGGAAGTTGGCTTTGGCTCCTTAGTCCACAGTCTGTTGGTTCTGTTGCCTCCGGGCCTTTGTGCGGTGAGACGGAACACCATGGCAGAGATGGAATGCGTGGTGGAAGGAAGTGGCTCATTCCACGATGCACAGGAGGCAGAGACAGACATGCCTCCACTGGCCGGCTTCCTCTTGTTCCGTTCAGGCCTCCATCCGCATGCACGGCGCTAGCCCTATTCAGAGCAGGTTTTCCCTCCTCAATATGTCCCATATGCCAGTCATCCCAGGAAACGCCCATGCCAACACACCCAAATTCCCTAACCTCCCGGGAGTCTCTCAATCCAATCAAGCTAATATAATAAGACTTACCAGGGCTGGACAGCCGAGTTGTCAGGTCCCCACAGGTGTCCCCAAGACAGAGGAAAGACCTGAACTTCCCTGCCTAGTTTCTCTCTCTCTCTCTCTCTCTCTCTCTCTCTCTCTCTCTCTTTTCGAGGCAGGGTTTCTCTGTGTAGCTTTGGAAACCAGGCTGGCCTCGAACTCACAGAGTTCTGGGATTAAAGGTGTGCACCACCACGTCTTGGCTTCGTTTGTTTCTTTTAGTTTAGTTTTGTTTGTATTTTTGAGGCAGGGTCTCACGTAGCACAGGCTGGCCTAGAACTCCATATATAATGGAGGATGACGTCCTGTGCCTGTCCCTCCCTAGTGCTCGGCTATCAAGATTAATGAAATGTTCACCAAGGCAAAAACCCTGAACTGAATTAGAGAAGGAGGTTGGGGGGAGGCACCTGGCACGAATCCTGCTTTAACCCGCAGAGTGTCCTATGATTTCTCAGGTCCTCAGCACAGTGGTGGATGCTCCGCCTGGACAGCGGCAGAAGTGGGCCATGAACAGTTTTAAAAGCCTCGGCAGGTCAGGGTAACCCGGCTGGTCTACCTTGAGTCCCACACTTCCATTACATTTTAGTGACCGCAGACTGGAAGCACACACAAGAAGGGTATTCTTTGTCACCTGCAGTGTGACCCATGCTTGTATCCCTTCCCTTTCTGGCTGGACAGGCAGTCTGTGCCAATTGCTTTCTCCTCCTATTGCTTTATAAAGGTCTAATTTAAAGTAATGGATATGGACGATTCCAGTTAAGCCACTGGCCTCAAGAACAGGAGGCAGAGGCTAGAGCAAAGCTGGGTAGTTAAGAGCACTGGTTACTCTTCTAGAAGACCCAGGTTTGATTCCCAGCCTCCACATGGTGGCTCACAACCACCTGTAATTCCAGGTCCAACGCCCCCTCCTGGCCTTCTTGGGTACCGGGCGTACCCATGGTACACACACACACACACACACACACACACACACACTCAGGCAACGCATCCACACACATAAGATAAAAAAATCTAATGGGAGGTGGGAGAATCCTTTCTTACCAAATGTTAAAAGAGCCAGGTGTGATGGTTAACATTGCCCGTCAGCAACTCCTACAGCAATTCACAGAAGCCATGAACCAAGAATGGGTTAAACTAAGTTTTCCTCAGTCCTGTCTCATAGGCTCCATCTACCCTATCACTTAACATCTCACAACAGGGATCAAAGCTCACCACTCTGCTCATTTTAGTGTGTGCATTCAAACCATCGCATGATGCTACCCCTAAACCAAGACTCTATTGTGAAACTGTTTCTCAGCCTGAGAAGCCTTTCTCTGCTTGACCAAGTAGGCAGGAACCCTTTGCAGAAACAAACACCTTATTGTTCATTTCACAAGATTCATTGCAGAAAGCAGGGAGAAGCTCAGGCCTCAAGGGAACCAGCTGGAAGCTTCTGGTGGGCTTTTCCCTTTCTTCTGACATTTATTTATTTCCTTATTTCCTTATTTAAGGGGATGGGGAACCATGTGCCAGAGCACGAGTTCGGAGGGCAAGTTGAGAGAATCACTTTCCACTATGTGTGTTCCAGGGGTTGAACTTGGTCAATGGGCTTGGTAGTAAACACCTAGAAAGGCATGGGAAATTAAGGGGACATGGAAGACAGGAGCAGTGTCTCACCAGAGTCTAGCTAAAGTCCAACACCCAGGAGTCAAGAACCAGCACAATTGAAATGGTTATGAAGGCTCCTTACACAAAGACAATAAATACCTCCTTTTAAAATATAGAGATATTTTATTTTATTAATTCTTTATTTAAAAACTTTATGCAATATATTTTGATCATCTATTCCCCTCCTCCAATTCCTCCAAGATCTCTCCACCTCCCTGCCCAACCAGCTTTATGTTCTTTCTCTCTCTTTCAAAAAAGAAAAGCCCCCAAACAAGAAACAAAAACAAAAAGCAAGGAACAAGGAAGAAGCAAACAAACAAAACAACCTACAAAAGCACAAAAATGAAAATCAGAACAAACAGGCTAAAAACCAATATGACAAAGCCAAAGCTAAGCAAAACAAAAGAAAAAGTCCACAAAAATACCACTGTGTTTGCCAGCTACTCCTGGCCTGGGCGCTGCCCTGTGGCATGGTTGATATACCCAGTGACACTCCTTTGGAAAAAACAGATTTCCCCTTTATCATTGGAGACCAATTACAAATAGTTTCCTGGTTAGGGGTGGGATTTTGAGTTTACTTCTCTCTCACATTGCTGGGACCCCATCTGGCTTGAACCTGTGCAGGTCTTATACATGCTACCACAGCCACTGTGAGTTACAAAGATACATGTGTATGTGTGTGTGTGTGTGTGTGTGTGTGTGTGTATGCATTATATATAATACAAATATACTTAAATAGTGTTAAAGCTGTAATGAACCATGCTCAAGGCCTGAACATTCATGATCTTTGAGTTTAACTTCGTTTCTTTTCCCATTCTAAGCATGTAACTTTTTTAGAACCTCAAAACACATTTATGAAGTTCGTTCACGGTCAAATGTATGTCTCTGTGACTCCCCTGAGATTGTATAGTAAGGATTCCTTTGATCTCTACAACCTTCAGAGCCATCTGTGATCTCATTAAGCAGGATTGGGAGGTGTCTTGGCAACACTTTGTGTGACTTCAGAAGCCGTCAAAATTGTTGGTGTGGCTATTGCTAAGATACGTATCCTGGAGTCTTGAGACGCCTACATTCACTTTTGGGTGTTATAAGTGTTTTTTTCTAGGCACCTTTCTCCATATGTTAATGTGCATACTCAAATCTATGCTAAAACTTAAAAAAATTTGTTTATTCTGTGTGTTTGGTGTTTTGCTTGCATGTATGCATGCACCACATGCATTGCTGTTGCTCATGAAGGCCACAAGATGTCAGATCACCTGGAATTCAAGTTGTGAGCAGCTATGTGTGTTCTGGGAATTGAACTGGAGTCCTCTGTAATATCTGCCAGTGCTCTTAACTGCTGAGCCCTCTCTTTAGCCTCATTAAAACTACTCTTCAATAAACTCCAACTTTGCTTCATGCTGACTGTTGTGTAGCAGTTTCCTCTATGATCAAAGCCTTCCATTGATGGGGGAGGTCCTTCTGTATATATGGTTCTCTTATTGGTTGATGAATAAAACACTGGTCAATGAATAAAACTGCCTGGTCAATAACCAGGCAGGAAGATAGGCAGGGCTACAAGACCAGTGGAGGAAGGAGTAGCTGAGGAAGGAGTAACAGGTCCCAGGCCCTTCTCTGGTAAGATAAGAGCACGTGGAAATACTTAGATTAATAGAAATGGGTTAATAATTAAAAGAGAGAGCTAGCCAATAAGAAGCCTAAGTCATGGGCCAACAGTTCTAATTAATAAAGGTCTTCGTGTGTTTGTTTGGGGCTAACTGGCTGTGGGACCAGGCTGGAAAGAAACTCTAGCTTGAAACATTCCATCTTGGAGGAACGCTTATTAAGACACAGAATGTTAAAGGAGGGGTGAAACAATAGGAAGTTAACTCAATAGCTTCTGGAAGCCCTGAAACTGACCAGATATAAAGACTCCCTTCCTTTCCCCCAGCATATATAAGCTGTAAAGACTGCCAAGGATACTCAAACAAGCTGAGCTGCCTGGAAAAGGTTCAGACTAGTACAGCTATGTGGGAAGGGCACTCCAACCTATGGAGCTGCCTGCAGGCTGTGCAGTGTGCTCCCAGTCTCCAGCTTTGTGAGCTGTCACCATGCTGGGGTGGACTTTGATGATGCCACTGTGTTCATTTCTGCTCCTGTAAGTTACCCCTCATCCATAGTCCTATAAGTAACACCGATAAAACAAATTGGTTCATCAAGTTAGACTTTGGTGTTACCTATATACTTTGGCTTGTCATTGGCTCCCTATCTGGGATGAGAAGATATTTGTTCAGTTGTGTGCATGTTTGTGTGTATGTGCACACACATGCATGCCTGTGCACATGTATGCCTATACATGTGCACGCGAAGGTCAAAGGGACAACTTTTGTTGTTGAGAGAAAGTTTTCTCCTTCAACCATGGGAATCAAACTTGGGTTGTCAGACTTGACAGTGAGCAGCTTTACCCACGAGCCCTCCCTCTAGCAGGCCCCTCAAAATTCTTTACTCAAGAAGACTATGTTTCTGTGTCTTAAGAGGTAAAGAAATGCAAAGAGTCTAATGAAGTGATGCAGGAGAAACAGTCAGAAGGGGCTCAGTCTTCAGTTACTTGCCGCATCCTTCTCCTTCAATGAAGAATTGACTTAGCAACCACAAGTGGTGTTCACTTAGTTACCAAGGACTTCCGTTAGCATGCTGGCTGAAACCATTGCTGGCTGTGCAACCTCAAGCCATAATTACATGGGAAATTTGCAGGGTGAATGGAAAGTATCTTATGGCCCTAATACAATCTGAGGGAACTGAACCAAAATGTATTTGTATCCAGGCATTAAGGAATTTGTAAATACTCTGTGTTATAAAAACTGCTGTGTTTGAGTATGATTGACATATTAGAATAGGCACTTTGCAAATGCAAGTGTTCGTCTGAATAATTGATTTAGGTACATTCCTTAAATTATTCATTCCTGGACATGAACTTGACTATAATTCAGGAGTGAATAATTTAAGAGAACTTCATATCCAAATTATTGTAAGTGAGATTTAACATATCAGATTTAGAATTATTTAGTGCTCAGGAAGATTTAATTTATGACAACTATGTAATAAAATCAGACATACATTGATAAGTAGACTATAAAAGCTCTTAAAATATTTAATTTTGAGGGCTGCTTAGATGGCTCAGTGGTTAAGAGCACTGGCTGCTCTTCCAGAGGCCCTGAGTTCAATTCCCAGCAACCACATAGTGGCTCACAATCATCTATAATGAGATCTGGTGCCCTCTTCTGGTGTGTAGTCATACATGCAAGCACAACACTATATACATAATAAATACATCTTTAAAAAAATTCAACTTTGTTTATATGTAAGACCAAGCTTTGATCAACACTCTCTTCAGACTAGATAAGACACATGGCAAGATACACATATAATTCCAGCATGCAGGAGGCTGGGATCGGAAGCTTGAAAGCTCAAGGCCCATTGCACGTTCTCAAAACAAATAAAAGCCTCCATAAAATAGTTGCTGAGTCTACTGGGCTTATAAAAATAGAATTCTTAAACAAGACTTAACAGCCTAAGGAGTCTTTGAGTTGAAAGATTTGCACTTTAGCATAATGAGCATTAGTAAAATTAAAACGTTTTAGGGCTGGGGACATAGTTTAGTGGTAGATTCCTTGCTTGCCATGTGCAAGGCCTTGGAGTCAATCTATGGCACCATGAAAACTTTATTTCTAATTAATTAATTAATTCAGTCTTTTACCCTGCAGACCATTGTGAGGGTAACAGACATCACATAGATTCCTGGAGTGAACTATTAAAAGGCTGGACTGTCAGGAAAGGAGTCGGGTTTATTTTGGATCACAGTTCCAGATGGATGGAGTCCCTCACAGTGGGGAAGTTAAGGCAACAGGCAGGGAAGGCAGGGAGACAGGAACAGAATGCTGGCCAATCACGTTTTCATCCAGAGACAGGAAATGGAGAAAGAGAAGAGGAAGTCAGGCCCACTCACATGCAGTGATGTGCTGCTTCCAACAAGGTTTCACCTCCAAAGGGTTTATGACCTCCCCACACTGCGACTGGGGACCAAGTGTTCCAGGACATTCACTTAGGAGGGACATTTCTCATTCAAATCCCCGCTGGCCTCCAGCCCTCATTTTATCCCCTAGAAAAAAGAGCTGTGCTGCTTCTGGGATGTGATGAGCAGTGACCACTCAGTGAAAGGACCCGACTCACTCAGAAGGACAAAGTCTCTACACTTTTACCTCTGAGCCGCCCCTAGCCCCGGACTTCATGAATGGAAAACAATGCACGTCTTTATTGTCCATATGACTCAGGGTTGTGGTCTCCTTCCTCCTGCAGACAACATAATCTCGATGGCACAGGATGTCATTTAAATCCAGTAGACGATACTTCAGAACAGAGCAGAGCCAGGGCTCTGTGCACTTCTAGCCACGTGTCTTTGGGCAACTTCCTTGATCCAGAAGTTTGCACTTCTTGCAGAGTTGCTGCAAGTCTGGAGTAACACAGGGTTTTAATACCAGTTTCTTCAACTGAAAGTGAAGGGACCAGCCCCCCCATTTTGGCAACCATGACAGTAACACGTGCTATGACCTTGTCTTAGTCACTAGAAAGTCAGATTCCCTGCCTCGTGGCAAGGAACCAATCAGAAGTTAGCTGGTGGCGCTATGCTTTATGACTCTGGGTGTGCTTTATGGACAAGCACACAGTAATGACGTGCAGAGCATAACAGCCATCCTGGGAGGGCCTATGGGCCATAACAACCAGTTGGCCAATCAACACAGGGCAAGCCCTCCAAGCCTGGAGGCACACCAATCCTGAGCCTGTGCATACCCCTAGAGACTCCACTTAAGCTGCCCTACAAGATCGCTCGGCAGCCGGTTTGAGGTGTCTTTGCTGGCCATCCACCATGGCGGGTGGTTGAAAGACCCGAGATAACATGGGGTTAGCTCGTTAAAAAAACAATAAAGCCTCATGCAGTTTGCAGCAAGCTCTCGAATCTGCCTGGTGATTGGGGTGACCGTGGTCGTGGCCTGGGACCCTGGATACCTTAGTTTCTCCGGGGGGGTCTAACAAAAGATGGTGCTTTAGCATCCGGTAAACACCGTGGTGATGAGGATGGAAGAAAGGTTTGCAGAAGTGTCTTGCAGCAATGCTGCATGCAGAGTTATTTTAATGATTGTTATTTCCAGAATATCACACTGGACTACAAACATGTTAGGGGAGTGTAGCACAGCAGTTGGATCTAATGTCGGAAGTCTCTCAGTCTCTGCGTCTGGCAAGATCTGACATAGAGGCTGGGATCTCAGGCAACTGCTTGCAATTCTGGTAGGCTAGATCCATAAACAGAATTTCTTCTAAAAACACAGTATCATGCTTGGAGCTCTCTCAGAACATTTGCGTTAGAATCTCTAATGGTGGGTCCAGCTACAGGTCTAAAAACTTCCCACATGGGAGTCTGTCAGCTGGGTTTGAGAGTCACTGAACTGGACATGGGGGTGTACACTTGTAGTCCCACTCAGGACAGTGAACAGGAAGATTTGAGTTGAAGGGCAACACAGTAAGGCCCTGGGTTAAAAGAAAAAATAATTTAGAATAACAGATCTAAGACTTGGTATATTTGAAAGGGCCTATGGGGGTGGGGGTTGGAGTGATGGCTCAGTCATTAGGAATGCTTGCTGTTCTAGGGGACTGGAATTCAGATCCCAATATTCATGTCTGATGGCTCACAAGCACCTGTAAATCCAGCTCCAAGGGATCAGATGCCCTCTTCCAGCCTCTGCAGACAAGCATGCATGTGTGTATGTGTACAAGCGTGTGTGTGTGTGTGTGTGTGTGTGTGTGTGCACGCATGTGCGTGCACACACATACACACATACTTTTAAATAAATCTAAAGAGCATACAGTAAGATCAGGGAGCACAAAGGGGACACTGGTTTAGGATGTAAAGAGGCAGAAGTTGTATCATGGACAGTAGAACACTCTACAGGAGGCCTTCCTTGTTCCTGATTTTTATAAAAGAGACCACTCATGGCAACAGTAACATTAGCAACCACAACACTTAGCATTTGTGTGTTAAATGGATGTGTGATTCAGGAGCCCAGTGGTTTTATAAATGAGGTTACTTTTAAAGATGCCTTTAGACTCCTCACCAGGCCCTCCATTGGTGCAACCCTCCATTCAAGTCTGGCTACAGTGATAGGGACCACAGGACTAGTCACAAGCTAGTTTTAGAAAAACACTTTCTCATCTTCTCCTAACCTTGGGCAGGGCTAGCTACTCTCAATTTGATCTCAACAGTTCAGATTTTGAGTAAGGTATCTAAGCAACTGGCATTCTCTAATTTGTGCACATTCCCAACATCTTCTGTCAGTTGCGTAATCTGAGGAAGAGGCTGGACTCTTGAAGCTCTTGGCAGTCTTCTTGTCTGATGAATAGTTTAGTACCTCCAGTAGCCCTTCAAAATTGGCAGTGTTCCCTCTGACTATCCATTCAGGCACACAGGATAATTTGAAATTAAATTACTGCCAGATTTTGCATTTGTAAAAGCGACTTTGATAGCTCAGTACCAACAAATGGATCTTGTCAGCCACAAATGGGTAAACACAGCTGTTTTCTTCACTCACCAAAAGCTGGGAACTAAAATATAGGGTGGCCTGTGGGCACAGTATCTAAGTCCTTACACTGACTCTTCTAAAGTCTAAATAAATTAATTTTGCTTTATTGGATTAAATAAAGTACACTGGTATAAAAATCAGAGGTTTTAGAGGATTTTGTTAACTTCCTAAGATAGTCAAAGAGGTACCTGAGGCTATTTAACTGATTTATATGTAATCCCTTACTGAGTGGGTAAAAAAGAAAAATTCATTAAACTTTGTAAATCACAAGATCTCAAGCCATTGCCTGATCCTTTCCTTTTCTTTCACTGGCTACTCAAGCCGTACAACTGAGCCTTTTCCAAATATAACTTGCAAGATCTCCCCCTGGTCCAAATACCACAAAGAAGATAAATGTATGTAGTTAGAAATAGTCTCTAGACAGAAGTGTGTCCAGAAGAAGGCTGAAAAACATATTTATAGAAGTTATTCTTTTCAGTCTTATGCTTATCACATACTGAACTGTTTTCAAGTTTTAGTATAATAAAAAAATATCCTTGCTCAAGGGGCTACTGGAAGATGGTTCAGCAGCAACAGCGTGTGCTGCTCTTGCAGAGGGCCTGGGTTCTGTCCACAGCACCAACATCAGGTGGTTCACATCACTGTAACTGTAGCTCTAGACGGATCTGATGCCTCTGACTTCCTCAGGTGCACACGCACAGATTTTTAATACCCCTATCCCAAACAGCCATGCACATAATTAAAACCAAACTACAACACTTACAAGAAATATCCAACCAATAAGGCCTTAGCATAAATACACAGTGATTTTTGTACGTTTTTAGGTGTTTTTATGTTTATCCGTCTAAGGTACGAGTCATCCATTAATTCATTTGTTTATTCAGTCTTCTATTGTATTTGCACTCATTATTAGCGAATTAGGGTTTTTTTTGGTTTTTTTTTGTTTTTTTTTTTTTTGCTTTTTCTTTTTTGCTGTTGTGATAAAACACCATGACCAAAGCAACTTAAGGAAGAGTTTAGCTTGTTTTGTCTTACAGTTCCAGAAGGCTAGATGTCTATGATAGTGTAAGACCCTCAGAAAGCTGAGGCTTTCAGAATCTTAGTCCAGGACGGCGGCCACCCCAAACACAGAATGGAGGCGAAAGCTTGATGCAAACTGCATGAGGCTTTATTGTAATTTTACGAGCTAACCCCATGTTAGCTCGGGTCTTTCACCCACCCGCCATGGCAGACAGCTAGAAAAAGACGGCTTGAAGCTGCTGCGCATAGATTTTTATAGGGCAGTGTAAGGGGAGTGTCTAGGGGTACGCACAGGCTCACGATTGGTGTGCTTCCAGGCTTGGAGGGCTTGCCCTGTGTTGATTGGTCAACTGGTTGTTATGGCTCATAGGCCCTCCCAGGGTGGTTGCTATGCTCTCTACGTCATTGTCGTGCGCTTGTCCGTAAAGCACACCCAGGGTCGTAAAGCATAGCGCCACCAGCTAACTTCCGATTGGCTCCTTGTCATGAGACAGGCATCTGACTTTCTAGTGAGTAACTTCTGATGGGTTCCTTGTCACGAGACAGGCATCTGACCTCTACGTGACCAAGGTAGGTTTATGGCAAGCACATGTTCGGCAGTTATGGCTGCCAAAAGGGAAGCCGGTTCCTTCAATAGTGGGGACAGTGTAGCAAGCAGCAGCAGGCAGCTGGGAGATCACACCTCAACCACATACCGGAAGCAGAGAGAGCAAACAGGAAGTAGCAGGAAGTCATCCCTCAAACCCTGCTGATGGCGACGGAGAAGGCTTGTAGATTCAATATACCTTTATTCAGATAAATACCAGCCAAGCGCAAGCCAGAGCGTGCCCAGAAGCAGCAAGGCAGGGAGGCCAGAGAGAAGGGGCTCCCACGTGTCTGCAGCACCTTAAGCACCTAGCCGCATTATCCTGAACTCCCCTTGACCACGCCCTGGTAGGTGGGGTCAAGCACTCCTGTAGCCAGCCCTTAGGAGGCGTGGTTACGGTGTCTCCCTACACCCTGCCCTCAGGAATGACTTTGTCCATTGAAGTTTCACATCTTAGAGATTCCATAACGGCCCCACACAGCACTGCTGTCTAGGAACTCCGTTCAGGTACATGTGCCTACAGGGGACATGTGTTTCATCTACACCACCACACTTAGGAACTGTAAGACACAATCTCAACTCAGGTTGCCTCACATTTTGCTGAGTAAGACAGGCATATAAATAAATAACAATATTGTAGGGAAAGGCTATAGAAAAGCTATTTCTAAACAACTATAGAATCATTAGGGATAGGCTGGTTGGTGTTAGAAGTGAGTGTCAGTGGAGTCTTCATAGAGCAACTCATGTTTAACTAACCTGAAGGGGTGAGTCCTACTTCTTGGGAAGAGTCATGTACATCTACAGTTTACACCCCAGTGTCTTCCATATCTCCATCTGCATGCAGACTAGACTTTACCTTTAGGCTTTAGAATACATAAAATTATACAGTATCTAGTCTTCTGTGTCCAATTTTTCATAATCTCAATGCAAAAACACAGTAAGAGATAGTTTATTTTAGAGCCAAATATGAACAGCTCATGGTCCATGAATGCACATTCGTGTTGCCTCAAATACCATATTCCATTGTGGAAGTGGTTACCTGAGATGTTTGTTTGTTTGTTTGGTCTTTGTTGTTGTTGCTGGGTGTGAGGCAGGGTCTCACTATGTAGCTCTGGCTGTGCTGGAACTCACTGTGTAGATCAGGGTGGCCTTGAATTCATAGAGATCTGCCTGCTTCTGCCTCCTGAGTACGGTTAAAGGTGTGTCCCACTACAACAATCAGTTACTTGAGATTTTATAAATTGCAGAACGAAAAGAGTCATAAACCAGAGCATTTACCAAACACATTGGCAGGCACCTCAGATGGGCAATTACAGCAAAGTAGCTTTATGGGAGATGGGGAGCCACACCCGTGGGTTTTAGCTGTTACCTGATGGCATTCTTAGCTGTTGCATCTCCAAGAGCTAGAGCCCAGCTTGGTCTACATCAAAAACTCCAAGTCAGCCGAGGGTACGTAGTGGGACTCTGTCTCAACAATATCATAAATTACATTTTAAAGATTTTTGATCATTAAAGAGGTTAGGTCATGGGGATGCTTCCCCATTCAGTCCTCAAGGGACTGAAAATGGCCCAAGATGATTTGTCTCTGCTCTGTAACATTTTATTGCTCCATAGTCTCGAGGTTCCTCATCTGACCTTGAGGAACGTGCAGTACTTGGGTTGCTTTTGCTTTTCCCTAGACTTTCTGTTTCCAGGATCTATTGTTAAAGTCCACTTTCTGATATTTCCTTGAAGAGTCTCACTTTTCTGTTGACGAGCAATATTGATCAGAAGGCTCTTTGGTCAGTGGGCATTTACTTTGTTTCTGTCTTTGGCTTTAGCATTAAGGTAGCCCAGCTTTACACATTAAAGCAACAAGCTTCTCTACCTTACCTACTGGAAGTTGTGTAGAATTGGTGTTAGTTGTGTTAACATTTGGCAAATTCCTTTAGTAAAACCAAACATCTGGTCCTGATGATTTTTTTTTAGGAGCTTTACAATGCAAATTGAATATATATATATATGATGGGAGAGCTTGTAGGTTCAAGATACCTTTTTTCAGATAAATACCAGCCAAACGCAAGCCAGAGCATGCCAGGGGCAGCCGAGCAGCAAGGCCAGAGAGAAGGGGAAGGAGAAGGGGCTTCCATGCTCTCTGTGGTCCCTTAAGAGCCCATGCTGAGTCATCCTGACCTCACCTTGACCATATATAATATATATATATATATATATATATATAATATATGACAATGAAAATGTTCTAACCAGCTCGCACAAGGTGAGCATGGCTCTAGCAGGCCTTGCCCTTCTCCCCCATTCCCTCTGACTTGCTAAAAACCATTAGATGACATTCTTAAAGCTAGAATAGCCACCAAGGCCTATTCCCTTATTTGGCTACTTGATCTTCCTGAGACCACCAAGATCCTGCTGTCAAAGTATTAAAGTCCAGCAATCAAAAGCCCCTTTTGGCTCACCTAATTAACCCTACCAATTAAAAATAAACACCTCATCCTAACGGGGGTGGTAAGGTAGAGGTAAGTGAAGAGTGACCAGCCCGAAGCCAATAGTGCTAAGGTTTTCTTTATTTAGATACACCAGTCAAGTGCAGGCCAAAGCGAGAGGGAGGGGTCTGGAACCAGCGCCGGTTGCTGGGGGAGCATAAGAGAGAAGGGCGGGGGTCTCCCTGTGCAGCCGTTAAGAACCTTCTTTTACCCCAGACTTCCCTTCACCCCGCCCTCACGGGCATGTCCAGGCACACCTGTCCGGGTTGCCTGGGGCGGGGCTAGGGTGTCTCCCTACAGGTAAGTCCCATTTTACCTTTATAGACGGCCATTTTCCTATGGACCAGGTCTGTCTCCTCTCTATCCAGAGGCAGTCCTTTACCACCCAGGGGCAAATAAACCTCCTTTGTGCTAAGACCTTGGTGTTGGGGTTTCTGAGCAGATACCAGTCTCTTACAATGTTACCTGTTTTATTTTGGGTGAATTCTGGTAGGGTATGCTGTGTGAGCAATCAGTTCATTTCCTTTAATTTTGTATATGTGTATCATGTGTGTCCAGTGCCTGTGGCAGTCAGAAGAGGGTGTCAGATCCCTTGGAACTGGAGTTGCAGATGGTTATGAACCACCATGTGGGTCCTCATAACCAAACCCAGCCCCCTTAGAAAAATAGGCAGTGCTCTTAACCACTGGGCTATCTATCTGTCTGTCCTGTCAGAAGTTTCTTCATTAGCCTTTTGATGGCATGGGGTGATCTCCCTGTTTTGCTTGCTCCCTCCAGCCCCATCCAGTTAGGCTGAATAGAGTCATCTTGATTTTATTTATATTTTAGAAACCCAGCTATTTCTTTAGGTTTATATATTATTTTCCTGTTTTTAATTTATTTTTCATTGATTTCTGCTTTAAACTTCTTTTCTCTCTCTTTCCCTAATTTCTTTTTGTTTGGAGGATTTTAAGGTTTTATTTTGTTTTTGTTTTTATGAGACAGGATTTCTCTGTGTAGCCGTGGCTGTCCCGGAACTTGCTCTATAGAACAGGCTGTCCTCCATGAGGGAGCAGGAAGACTGAGTCAGGGGAAGAATAGAGGAGAGCAAAAAAAGAGATACAATAATAGAAGGAGCCATTATATGTTTAAAGAGAAATCCGGCACTAGGGAAATGTCCAGTGATCTTACAAGGATGACCCCAACTAACAATCTAAGCAATAGTGGAGAGGCTGCCTTAAATGCCCTTCTCTGATAATGAGATTGATGACTATCTTATATGCCATCCTAGAACCTTCATCCAGTAGCTGATGGAAGCAGAAGCAGACACACACAGCTAAACACTGAGCTGAACTCCTGGAATCCAGTTGCAGAGAGCGAGGAGTGATGAGCAAAGAGGTCAAGACCAGGCTGGAGAAACCCACAGAAACAGCTGACCTGAACAAGGGGGAGCTCATGGACCCCAGACTGACAGCTTGAAATAAGCATAGGGGGCTGTAGAGATGGCTCAGAGGTTAAGAGCACTGACTGTTCTTCCAGAGTTCCTGAGTTCAATTCCCAGCAACCACATGGTGGATCACAACCATCCATTATGAGATCTGGTGCCCCCTTCTGGTGTGCAGATACATATGGAAGCAGAATGTTGTATACATAATAAATAAATAAAATCTTTTAAGAAAAAAGAAATAAGCATAGGACAGAACCAGACCCCCTGAATGTGAGTGTCAGTTAGGAGGGCTGGGCAATCTTTGAGGCCTCTGTAGTGGATCAGTATTTATCCTTAGTATATGAATGAACTTTGGGAGCCCAATCCACACAGAGGGATACTCTCTCAGCCTAGACACACGGTGGCAGGCCTAGGCCCTGCTCCAAATGATATGACAGACTTATAAGATCTCCCATGGAAGGCCTCACCCTCCCTGGGGAGCAGAAAGGGGGCTGGGATGGGGGGATTGGTAGGGGGCAGGGGAGGAAGAAGGAACTGAGATTAACATGTAAAACAAGCTTGTTTCTAATTTAAATAAAAAAATAAACAATTACCTTAGGGAAGAAAAAAAAAAAAGAACAAGCTTGTCCCCAAACACAGAGTTCCCTCTGCCTCTGCCTCCCAAATGCTGGGACCAGCGGTGTGCACCACCACGGCCCTGTTTTTTTGTTTTTGTTTTGCCTGCATGTACATCTGTGTATCATATTCATGCTTGGTGCTCAAGGAGGTAGTGAGCCTCCATGCAGATGCTGGGAATCAAACCCAGGTCCTTTGCAACCCAGGCTAGTCTTAAACTCATTTTTAAAATGACTTATTTTTTTTTACTTATGTACATATTTGTATGAATGTATGCCATATATGTGTGGGTGCCCATGGAGTCTAGAAGAGGGCATCAGACTTCTCATTTCTGCTGAACAGCAAAGGGAGTTCTGGGGCAGCACACGGTATCCTCTGAGACTGTTGGATATGAGTATCTCACTCGTGCCCCAGTATGACTTTTGCTGACAACAGAGGGTGACAGTGTTGTTGTAGGAGCGTCCTGACTCCCCAGTGCGTACTCTCTGACAACGACCAGGTCAGTTGGAGAAAGCTAAGCTCCACATCTGGTCTTGCAGATAAGAGTGGTGTTTGGGTAGAGTGGAGTGGCTAGGTGGCCCCTTCCCTGCAGCCCTTGTCTACAGAGAGCAGGCTTTGTTGTTTTATCTGTGTCAGTTGGAATTTCTGGGTTGCTGGCTTCTTCAGAGTGTTGGCTGGAGGAGGCAAAGGCAAGCCTAGGGGAGTTCGCTATCTTATTCCTTGAATCTCAAGGTCCCTTGCCAGCCTGCTTTTTCTCTCTACATTTTAGAGTTTGGCTCTGTGTCTTATCTATTGTGCTCGGGGATTAGCATTGTAAATGGGAGGGATAAAGAAAAGTACATACAGATTTCATGAAACACATATTTCCACCCATGTTTTTAGCATGTAAAATAATTTATCATAGTTTAGTTTGCTATTTTTCTTTTTTATAATTTATTTTTATTTTATGTGCATTGGTGTTTTGCCTGCAGGTGTGTCTGTGTTAGGATTCTGGATTCCCTACAGACAGCTGTGAGCTGCCATGTGGGTGCTGGGGATTGAACTCAGACCCTCTGGAAGAGCAGCCAGTGCTCTTAACCACTGAGCCATCTCTCCAGCCCTTAATTTGTTATTTTTCAATAGCGCAAAAGAAAAATACAGAGGGGATGGAGAGGAGGCTCAGCAGCTAAAGCACTGGCAGTAGTCCTTCCAGAGGACCCAAGTTCGATTCCCACCATACATTCTGTTCCTCAATTCCAGATTCTGGCCTCTTCTGGCCTCCTTGGCACCAGACACACAAGTGATGCACAGAAATACACATAATAAAAACACCCACGCACATAAAAGAAAAATAAAAATGCGTGTTCAGGGAAAGCTGTCCTTGGAATTTTGAATTTTGTCTTTTTCTTGGCTAACAATAAGCAGTAGAAAGCTGCTGCAGTGCCCACCTGTATGTGTCATCTGTGTCTTGCTATGTTTAAGGTGGGCTAATCTAAGCTATGATGTTTAACAGTTAGGCATAGAAAATGCATGCCCATGCCACCCTATGCTATGCAAAAGACAGTGAAGGGAAGGGGAGTGTGTTAAAAGGGGTTTTGTTGTGTTTGAGAGAGTCTCCCTGCACAGTCCAGCCTGACCTAGAACTCACGATTCACCTGCTTCTAGCCTTCCAAATGCTGGCATCGCAGGCCTGCTCCACAATGCTCAGGTGGTAAATGAATTTTTGGTATTTTAAATATACAGTGGAATTGTAACTTTGCTGTGCGTACATCAAGAAGTACCTGTATTATATTTGCTCTGCTTAGTTTGGTTAACGTGACACAAGCTCAGGCCATCTGTGAAGAGAGAACCTCAACTGGGACAACGCCTGCCTCATATTGCCTGTGGGCATGTCTGGGGGTCATTTTGTGGGAGAGACTGGACGCCGTGAGTTGTGCCACCTTTCGGCAGCTGGTCCTGGGTTGTACAAGAAAGCAGGCTAACTAAGCCATGGAGGGCAAGACAGTAAGCAGCATTCCTCCATGGCCTCTAGTTTGGTTCCTGTCTTCAGGTTCCTGCTTGAGTTCCCTCCCAGGCAGGCATTCCTTGACTGATGATGGACATGTAAATCAAGGAAACCCTTTCTTCCCTGTGGTGGTTGAATATGATGGCCCCCCTATGTAGTGGCATCTTGCCTGGCCAGTGAACTTGTATCAGTAGCCACACCCCTTGGGCATGGCTTCCGGTGCAGATGTGACCCATTAGGGTAGATGAGGGGCTGGCTCATGCTCTCTTGGGTTGTGGAGAGCATCCAAAGGGCAGAGACTGCAACTTCTGGAGCAGGAAGACCATGGCAGTTATTTACTCCTATCTGTGTAAATGCTTCCCTAATAAATACCTATTAAACATTTATCTTGGGTCTGATGGACTCATTTCAACCCTGCCTTCACCCCCTAGGCTCATATATTTTCCTTGCTTGATCATCAGGGAATGGTACTGCTTGAGAGGGATTATGTGGTGTGATCTTGTTGGGTTAAGTGTGTCTCTGGGGGTGGGCTTTGGGTTTTTGGGCCTAGAAAGCCATGCCCAGTGTTCCCCTCTTCCTGCTGCATGAGGATCTGGATATAGAACTCTCAGCTACTTCTCCAGCACCCTGCTTCCTGCCATGATGATAATGGACTAAACCTCTGAAACTGTAAGCCAGCTCCAATTAATGTTTTTCCTTTATAAGAGTTGCCGTGGTCATGGTGTCTCTTTACAACAATAGAAACCCTAACTAAGACAATACCCCCAGTTACTTTTTAGAAGGCTTGAGCAACAAATACCTGTAAGCAAACTCTGATCTTTGTAGCTTAACAGAAAATCGTAAAGACAGATGGTGATCATTAGCGTTTCCTTATGGGAATAGTGAAAGTAGGTCGTGTATAGTTGGTTTTTTTTTTATTTCATCTATTTATTTAGACTGGCTCTCATATAGCTCAGGTTGACCTCAAACTATCAGTGTAGCTGAGGATGACCTTGAACCTCTAGTCCTCTTGCTCCCACCTCCCTGGGATTTCAGGCACACACACACTCACACAGCATTCAGTTTCATGATGCATTTGGATTGGAGCCCAGTCATGGCAAATGCTAGGTAAGTATTCCATCAGTGGGGTACATTCCCAGCACCTGTGTGATCAGTTTTTATTAAAAGCTTGACACTGCATTTTAGGTACATTCTCATTTGGGAGTTTTAAATTTATTTACCCATGGCCATAAATAAACATGTTCCTACAAGATCTGCTCAGGGTAGTCTGGGAAGCCAGATCCATAGCAGAACCTAGTTGATATTCAACTACAACATTTCTGCCTGAAGCAGTTGAAAGAAAAGGCAGTGTGCACTCTGCCCTTCTGGAAGGATTAGCAGGTTGCTGTTGGGATGAATGGAACGAGATCAGAGAAGTCCACCATGAGATCATCTGAGACAACTGTTCATGTTCTGTAGAGCATGACCTGTTTCTCCCTTTTACCCACTTTCTCAGGGAGCCGCTGATGGACCAAACATCCAATGCAGGGTGCACTGTGTTCCCATCATTATCAGTTCAATCACAAGGGATGAATGTGTCCATTAAATGAATGTTTAATTAGGGGATGTTTCATTAAACGAAACACAGTTCTAAAACACGGAGCAAATGTTAAGGTGAGTTGTGATTTTCTTGAATCAAAGAAGCAAGTCGGTTAATTGTTAAAGATCCAAACAAAGCTGATAAACCAATATTGAAAGCACTAGATGGGTAGGATGAAAGGAACTGTTCTGTCAGGTCAAGATGCAAGGGGATAGACACTAAGAACTGAGTTTTAATCATTTAATTGGGATCCTAAGACCTACCCCTCCCCAATGACTTATCTGTTATTGACGAGAAATGTAAAAGATTGATCATGCCCAGCACTGGCAAGAGAGGAAGAAAATAAACCTTTTGATGCAGGATGTAGGATGTACACCGACAAGCTCTTTGGAATGTATTCTAGTTTGACTTTGTTGTTGCTGTGATAAACTCTAATCAAAAGCAAGTTGGATTACACTTCTAGGTCATAGCCCATCATCAAAGGAAGTCAGGGCAGGAACTCAAGGCAGGAACCATACAGAAATCGTGCTTGGCTGCCTCACTCTCTGGCTTACTCACAGACCCATGCTTAGCCTGCTTTCTTAGACAGCCTAGGATCACCTGCCTAGGAATGGCACTATCCATGTGGGCTGGACCCTTCGGAATCATCAAACAGTCAAGACAGTACCCCCACAGAAATGTCCACAAACCAATCTGAGCAAGGCAATTCCTCAACTGAGGCTTCCTTCTAAGATGACTCTCTGCTGTGTTACACCAACACAGAGGGATAATTAAACAAATTCTACCAAAAATTTAAAATGCACTTATTGTTTGATCCACTCTATAGTTCTACTGTGACTTATAAATGGGATGTAATTGTGAAAGTATACCTCATTGTAAGCGTAGAGATGCTCATTAAGAATTAATAATAATAATGTCTTAGAAGTCACCCCAAGCAAGCTTATTTGGGAATCAATCCAATGAATTGTGGTGTGGCTGTCTCATGTCTCCACAAATCAGGAATCAGAGAGTTCAGGCCAGAAGCAGGGCTGGCCATAACCTTCAAGACCTTCCCTCAATCAACCCACTTTTGTCAGCAAAGCCATATCTGAAGATTTCATAACCAGCACTTGGGAGGCAGAGGGAAACAGATCTCTGTGAGTTCAAGGGTATTCTGGTCTATAGAGTGAGATGTAGGACAGCCACAGCTACATAATGATACCCATACTCAATGCCCACTTCTGCCAGATAAACCCACCCCTTAGCCAATAGTGTCACCCACCGAGAAACAAGGCATAAGTCTGTGGCAGACAGTTCAGATTCAAACCATAACACCTTTTTTTTTTTTTAGCTGCTTGAGTTGTTTCAACCACCCACATTTCTTTTTCTTTCTTTATTTTCTTTTGTTTTTTCTACAGGGTTTCTCTGTAGACCCAGCCGGCCTCTGTCCCCCAGCTTCTGAGATTAAAGGTTGAGCCACTACCACCTAGAAACCATCTATATTTCTTGTTTTTCTTTTTAAAAATATTACCTCATTACCTCACCCAGTGAGCACAGTCAAACGTCTGATATATTCAGATGTGTTGATCAAGTTCAAAATGCTAGCATCTCACTCATAATGTGCATGTTGAGGCCTTCATAAGGAAGTTGAGGTCAGATGGACGTGGTGGTGCTCGCCTTTAATCCCAGTTCTTGGGAGGCAGAGGCAGGCATACCTCCCAGTTTGAGGCCAGCCTGGTCTACAAAGTGAGTTCCAGAACAGTCAGGGATACACAAAGAAACCCTGTCTTGAAAATCACAACCTGCACCAAAAAAAAAAGGAAGAAAGAAAGAGGTGGGAGGAGGAAAGAAGGAAGGAAAGAAGGAAGGGAAGAAGAAAGGAAGGAAAGAAGGAAGGAAGGAAGGAAGGGAGGGAGGAAGGAAGGAAAGAAGGGAGGAAGGAAGGAAGGAAGGAAGGAAAGAAGGAAGAAAGGAAAGAAGGAAGGAAAGAAGGAAGGGAGGAAGAAAGGAAGGAAAGAAGGAAGAAAGGAAAGAAGGAAGGAAAGAAGGAAGGGAGGAAGAAAGGAAGGAAGGAAAGAAGGAAGAAAGGAAAGAAGGAAGGAAAGAAGAAAGGAAGGAAGAAAGGAAGGAAGGAAAGAAGGAAGAAAGGAAAGAAGGAAGGAAGGAAGGAAAGAAGAAAGGAAGGAAGAAAGGAAGGAAGGAAGGAAGGAAGGAAAGAAGGAAGGAAAGAAGGAAGGGAGGAAGAAAGGAAGGAAGGGAGGGAGGGAGGAAGGAAGGAAGGAAGGAAGGAAGGAAGGAAGGAAGGAAGGAAAAGAAAATTGATATCTGGAACATTCAGGTAGCTTGGACCAAATGATTGAGCAAGCTGGCAACACAGCCAAAATGGGAAGATGTGAGTCAAGTCTCCCTCTCTCTCAAATTGGGGATGAATGTGAACTCCTAGGCAAGCATTGTGACACTGAGATATATACCTGTCCCTATTTTTTTGAGACAGCATTATGTAACCTAAGCAGCTCATGTTCCTCCTGCCTCTGTCTCCTGAGAGCTGGGATTATAGGCAAGTGCCACCCTGCCTGACATGAAGTCAGGTCCTCACAAGCCCTGGTCTCACAACTGACTACTGTATCTTGTGGTATCTGGACAATTATTTCTAAATATACCCAAAATTTCAATCAATTTAGATTTCATCGTTTCATTTGCTAATACTAAAAAGGCCCAGATGCATTGGAACAGACACCCATGTTCAAAAGCAGTCACTGCTGGTGAGCAGACACACTTCAGATCCACTGGTGACTATGAAGTACAGACCCCATCTGTCGGGTCACCAGTTTGTTCAAAGAACACAAGTGTGGACTGTTGAGTGGCTTACAGCACTACCCCAGGGTAACTAGAAATGAACTCCTTAATAAACAGAGGTCGTTGGCAAATGCTTCACTAATGTTCAAGTCTTATTTGTTGAAGTGTAACTTGCATTTAGTAGTGTTCTGAGTCACAGCGTTCAGCTCAAATCTTCACACACGAAAACACTGTACACCAGGCCTTGGCCTCTACACAGATCAGGCACCCAGCAGACTTCCTGTGCCACTCTGAATAAATATACAACATTTGGTCTTAAATGTCAAGTAAGCAGTAACTTACTGGCCTGGCCTTGAACACTAAAGATTTGTTTTCATGGCTTTATTTTTTTTAAAATTTCTTATTCTATTTTTACTTATCTTTCTCTTTCTCTCTGTCTCACTCTGTGTGTGTGTGTGTGTGTGTGTGTGTGTGTTTGTGAAAGAGAGGGGGAGGGAGAAGAGAGGAAGGGAGGGAGGGAGGGAAGGAGGGAGGGAGAGAGAGAGAGAGAGAGAGAGAAGTCTATGTGGGTGTGTGCAGGTAGAAGCCAGAGGACAGCTTGTAGGAGTATGTTCTCTCCTTTCTCCATATGGATCCTGGATGGACCTTGGGTTGTCAAGTTTACCCACCATCTCACGGGTCCTTTTATTGTTAAAATAAAAGTCATGCAGAGCTAGGCTACTTAAGCAGAAGGGGACAAATGTGTTTCAATCTGTTTCATCCCTTAAAGAACACCTCTCACTGCCTCTTATCTTCTGAGTTCACCGTGTTCTTTTTAAAAACCATCATGCAAAAGATCTTAGATTTTAATACATCTCTTTTGAAGGAGACTTTTTCTAGGGCCTCTCTCTTTATGGTTTATTTATGCTTGAACTTTTGGCATGCTCCAGAGATCAGAGGAAACTTAACAAGGTGGAATGAGGAAATGAATTAGAGAAGGGTCTTGACTTTTTTTCCTAAGTTCTGCTTTTCCCTCCTGTTTTAGTTGCCATCACCTTTCCTTAGCACCGTAGCTCTGCAGAGTCACAGGAATTAACATCTTACGTCTCAGAGCGTTACTGCTTACTTGACATTTAAGACCAAATGCAGAGAGATGCCCGATGTTGCAGAGCAATTGCTGCCCTTGCAGAAGACCTGGGTTCAGTTCCCAGCACCCATACAGTGGTTCACAACATCTGTAACTCCAAATCCAGCGATCCAATGCCCTCTCCTGGCCTCTGGAGCACCTCGTGCACATGGTACGCACATGCAGACCAAACACTTTTAATACACAGAAATAAAATAAAAATAAATCTTATTTTTTAAAAGAAAGAATAAAAGCAGGGAGATTGCAGAGTTTGGACATACAGACCCCAGGGAGGCAAATCCTGAATGGATTCTGTAGAGGGACAAAGTACTAACTTAAAGGTTCCTGAACTAGGACTTCTTACAAAGACATGATTTGGGTGGAGTCCTGGTGTTCTTAAGGACAGCTTTAACCTGGCACTACCTGGCTCAGGATTCCAGCCTGGCCAACTTCATGGGGATACCCTATCTACTGCTGCTGTTGTCTCTGGGGGATGAGACTATTTCAGTCCAATCCCTTTCAGGTTCACTGTGCAACACCGAGAAACAGCTTTCAGGAGTCTGGAGTTGGCAATGGCAAAAACAGCCCAACCCCTGCAGACAGCAGCCCTGACCTGATGATGTGGTCAAAGAGCTGGAACATGAGTACCAGGTCATCAAAAGCAATCTACACAAACTTCATTTAGTGTTATAGTGACAGTGTCTGGTGGGTGTGAAATTAATTGCAGGAGTGGTTCTCACCTGATGTCCAAAATGTAGAAGCAGAAATATCAATGAGTATTTACTTGGAGTCTTGACTATCTCACCTCATCACACTGGTCCTTCCAGTATGAGCCACAGCAAGTAAATAAATAAAAATTTAAAACAATAATAAAAAACAAGTGATAAAACATTCTTTGACACATACTTTTCTGACAAAAATCTCTGCCTACCTCTATATATCCAAAAATTGGATGTAAACACACAGGTGTGCAATGCATTTTCTCTCTTTTCCTCCCTCTCCCTCCCCCCTTCTCTCTCTCTCTCTCACACACACACATACACAGCCCTACATAGTCATGTCTCACACAGGCACACACCACACTCACACACACACACACTCACACTCACACTCACACACACACACACACACACACACACACACACACACTCACACACACACACACACACACACACACACACACACACACACACACACACACACACACACGATACTAAGCAACCATGTCAGTGACATTATAGGCTGTTATCCAACAGTAGCTGGTAAAGGAACTAGGAAACAGGCATGAGACGAAGGCTCTGGAGCCTGGACTTGTGGTTATATTTGAGGAGGCAAGTATGAACACCTACAGTGCAAGTGTCTATTAAAACACAGAAAGGTGGGGGCATGGAGGAGAAGCACACACTAAAGGAGCTCAAGCCAGGCTGTCATTGGAAAGGCCCCATTGCTGCCACTTAGAACACTTATTATTATTTATTATGCATGCCAAGCAGGACTTTCAAATGATTTAGACTGCTTTTATAGGCCAGTTGGAATATTTTCTTTCTTTTTTGGGGGGGCTGGCTGCCTAAGGAGAAAAATACACAGCATGAGCATCACATATCCTGAAGTGTCTTCATTTATTAAGCAAAAGTAGTTTCAGATGACCATACCTGTCAGTTAGCAGCTAAGAAATATCTAGCAACACAGCAGTAACAGGACTGCCGCTTCTTAGTAAAAAGCCACTAATCAGCTTTTATCTCGGGTTGACCAGATGGCTCAATTCTGTAGAGTACTGTCCACCCAAGCACACAGACCTGAGTGCACACCCCCAGAACCCAAGTGAAAAGCTCATCATGGTGGCAGTCACCTGAGACCCTAGCACTGGAGGGGCAGAGGCAGGTAGTTCCCTGAAGTTCATTAGCCAGATGGCCTAGCCAAACTGAAGACCTTGAGGTTCAGTGAAACACCCAGTCTCAAAAACAAATAAGCAATCAAGGTGAAGGGTGATCAAAGGTGACACTTGATGCTAGCCTCGGTACACACGTGTGCATACACATGCTCACACTCACTATATGTCACCTCCCAGCAGACACCAAAGAAAATGTATACATTGCCAGATGGCTGAGACTCATCACGTTAGAGTCCACCAGAAGAACAGCACTAAAGATACAGGTTCATACACGTTCATACAGGCTCTTCTTGCTGGAGGTGGGGGGCTCATGTCGTTAATCGCAGGGACCCGGTAGGCACACAGAAACCAGTCAAGTGGGATGGGCCTAGACAGAGAAAAGTCTCCCTCCATAGTAATGACAG
Organism: Cricetulus griseus; assembly: GCF_003668045.3. Classification (NCBI taxonomy): domain Eukaryota; kingdom Metazoa; phylum Chordata; class Mammalia; order Rodentia; family Cricetidae; genus Cricetulus; species Cricetulus griseus. Next base: position 459,457,170 of record NC_048595.1, read on the forward strand.
TTAGATACACTTTGGCAAAAGGGCAGTTGCCTCAAGATCATCCTTGAATATCTCTGTCCATGTGTTCCATGTCTAAGCATGTCATAAATAAAAAGCTCACTTGTCTAAATAATATGGAGAGGCAGGGAAAGGGTTGATTTAATTAATTGACTGAGTAATTCTCTTATCATCTTGGTCCTATCCCTCAACTTATTGTTTAAATAAAAAAACTGACTTCATAATCAATGATAATAAAGTGTTACAAGGCAGAATATTTGTCAACACACCTTGAAGAAAAATGGGTGAGTCTTGAATAGTTGTAAGGGTCCAGACATGAAGTGACATACTTCCTATGGATTACAACAACCAATATCCATAGGACCCCTCTGAGGCTGAGCTAATATTTTCTGTTGATAAAAATTAGGCTTAAAAAATTTTAAGGACCAGTGATATGGCTCAGCAGGTAAGATGCTTGTTGCTACGCCAGATGACCTAAATTTATTCCTGGAATAGATACTGTGGAGAAGAGAACCAACTCCTGAAAGCTGTCCTCCGGTCTCCACACGAATGTTGCAGCAGGCACTCACAATAGGCTGGGTGAGAAGAGAGCAATGAGTTCTGGAGCTGAGGACCAGTCTACACTGGTGCTGAGGATGAGTCTATACTGGAGCTGAGGACGAGTCTACACTGGAGCTGAGGACGAGTCTACACTGGAGCTGAGGACGAGTCTACACTGGAGCTGAGGACGAGTCTACACTGGAGCTGAGGACGAGTCTACACTGGTGCTGAGGATGAGTCTACACTGGAGCTGAGGACGAGTCTACACTGGAGCTGAGGACGAGTCTACACTGGTGCTGAGGATGAGTCTACACTGGAGCTGAGGACAAGTCTACACTGGAGCTGAGGACGAGTCTACACTGGAGCTGAGGACGAGTCTACACTGGAGCTGAGGACGAGTCTACACTGGAGCTGAGGATGAGTCTACACTGGAGCTGAGGATGAGTCTACACTGGAGCTGAGGACAAGTCTACACTGGAGCTGAGGATGAGTCTACACTGGGAGTGTGAAGGGGCATGTGCAGCTAGAAAGAGGAAATGGTCAAATTCTAAGCAGGAAGTTACCATTAAACCCTTAAAAGCAATGGGTGCCTTCTGAATGACCAAGGCCTGCGTAGAGATGATAATCACAACCAAGCTGTGGTTTGGTGCAGATAGCTGGACCACATGAGATTTAGCCAGGCCTACAAGATGAGAAACCCTGGCTTCACGAACGGTGTCCTAGCTCCAGCCGTTGGGTGCACGGGGCTCATATGTTCCTATGACATTCCATCCTACCCTCCTTCCTCTTCCATGGCCTGTGTTTATGACAGAAAGCAAAACACTGAAGCTTATAAATACTTTACAATCCTATTACCATTTTTCTTGTTCAAGATCCAATTTCTTCAGAGTTTGGCCATTAATCTCATTAATCTAAAAATTAGATTAATTAAAATTAAATTAATTAAAAATTAATCTAAAAACACAATCATCGTGTTAATGGTGCCGCTTACACCGAATGCCTCCAAAGTGCTTAGTTTTCTCTCGGGTGTGTTAATGACTCTACCAGTCAATGAGCTCATACACTGCAGACCAGAACACTGTGTAGGATGCATGTGAGTCAGTGGCTTCTAGATATTCTTTAGGAGATCTTCTTCTAAGAAACATTTGCCAAGCACAGTCCAAGGTTTTCTCCACAGAGTCTTTTTTGAGGGGATTGGAGCAAGGCCCAATCTTCCACAGGCCTGCCAAATGCTCTGGTGAAGACCTAGGAGAATCACTGTCTACAGCTGACCTTCACAGCTTCTGCCCCCACATGCAGCACCAAGCACTCTCCTGTTCTTACCCCCGCCCAAGGACTCCTCCTTCAACCCCGGTAAAGCTTATAGCAGCATCTGCTTTTGTCTTCTACCCATTATTAGCCTTCTTCCAGGTCATGATGACCTGTCTTCTAATGTCACAAATGCTACATATCTTTTCTCATTGACCTAAAGATTATTTATGTGGAATATAATTGATATAAATTTGAACTCAAATTTACTTTTAGTTTTAACTGTCTTTCTTTTTTGAAGTACGGGAGCTCAAACCCAGTGCCTTGTATACATGCTAAGCAAATGCTCAGCCACGGAAATGTGTCCCTAAATCCAGGGCCTAAACGTTACGTCAGAGGGACTATTGCAAAGAATTGCAAGAGCTCCAAGGATACTGGTGAAAATCTTTCAGACTGCTTAACTGTACTTCCTAGTGGAAGAATAAAGAAATTTACACAAGAGAAGCCTGTTTCCACTCCACAGAAGATCTAATGAGTGGTTCAGAGGGGACAAAGAGACATGACAACGACACCCTGAGGATATAACCATCAAAATCTAGACTCCAGGAAGCTCTAGAGATAGTTTTGTTGAATCAGTGGTCCATGGACCAGAAGCATTGGACTCTAGATTAGTCAAGGTTATCTAGAAAAACAGAATTGATAGAATGTAATAAATCATTCTAGTGATTTATTAGAATGACTTACAGGCTGTGGCCCAGCTAGTCCAACAAGGGCTATTTACCAATGGGAAGTCCAAGTATCTAGTAGTTGTTTGATCCATGTGGCTGGGCATCTCAGCTGGTCTTCAGAAGTATGCTCCTGTAAATGGTGCTTTTTGTTCCAACTGCCTGGTCTCAAATAAATGCTCGGCCAATAGCCCAGGCTTATTACTAATTAGCTGTTACATTTAAATTAACTCATTTCTTCCTCCACTTCCTCCAGGGCCATAGTTTCCTCCACCATGCGGTCCTCCCATGTTCCTGCTACCACTAAAGTTTCCACTCTTCAGTGGGCCATGGTTAGAAGGTTGCTGGTTATAATTTCCAAAATCATTGTAATTTCCACTTCCATAATTTCCTCCTCCATAGTTGTCATAACCCCTTCTATAGCCCCCACCCCGGTTGCCATAGCCAGGTCCTCCACCACCATATCCTCTTCTTCCTCCTCCATAACCAGGGCTACCTCCAAAATTGCCACCTCAGGTCCTCCTCCCTACCCATTACAGCCGTCCCCAAATCCACGTCCACTTCCACATCCGTCAGAACACCCCCTGAAGTTGCTTCCTGGTCCTGGTCCAAAATTGCCACCACCACCACGAGAATCCCCAAAACCAAAGTTTCCTCCTTGTCCACTCCTAGAACTTTGGACTTCTGGCATTTCTTGTCTAGACAATGCCTTTCTAACTTCTGCACCGTGGCCATTGACGGTGTGACGGGGCTATGGTGGAAAGAGCCGATACTGACCATCTTCCTACTTACCATGGGCTTCACTGTATAAACAGGAGAGGGTGAGAGCCCAGAGGTAACAAAACAGCTTCAGGTTATCCAAATAACAATGTTAAGGAAACTCTTATCTCAGTCATGCATAAATATGCAATGATATGGCAGAAGACACCAGAGCAGATGCAGAGAGCCATTTTGTGAATGGATTGGATTATTTAATATCATTACCTTACTGTGGAGGAAGGATTGTAAAAAATGCCTTTGAGACAGTTTCTTAGCTTTTTAATTGTTGTTTCTTTCTAGTGGTCTTTGTAAGGGTGTAGAAGCATTCCTTCTTTGATAATGTTAAATTTGTAAGTTTCAGGTGACATGTGAAGCTTTTTTAAAGATTTTTCTCAAAAGTTTTGAAAAGCTATTAGCCAGAATCGTGGTGTAATAAGACAATGTTTTTCCTTTAAAAAATTTAAGTGCGTGTGTAGAGTTAAAAAGCTGTTGTACATTTATGATTTAATAAAATAATTCTAAAGGAAAAAATAAATTAACTCACTTCTACTAATCTGTGTATTGCCACATGGCTCGTGGCTTTACCTGTCCTTTGGCATGTCTTGCTTCCTGGGTGGCTGGCTGGCGCCTCTCCTGACTCTGCTCTCCTTGCCATCATTCTCAGTTTGGCTTTCCCGCCTAATAGCCAGCCCAGCCACCAGCTTGTCAGCTTTTTATATTAGCCAATGAGAGTGATACATATCCATAGTGTAGGAAAGACTTGTTCCCCAGCATGCCCCAATGCCGGTGAAAGAACAGACAGTTCTTTCACCTCACAGTGCCAGTGAGGAGAGAGTAAGCAGGCAAAGAGAGCAAACTTCCTTCCATGTCCTTACACAGGCAGCCAGCAGAAGGTGAATGACGGTGAATCTTCCCACCTCAGAAGGTCTGGGTTAAAAGTGGGTCTTCCCACTTCAAATGATTCGATTAAGAAAAGAAATTCCTCGAAGGTTACGTGGCTGCACGGGTTTTAGTTAATTCCAGATGTAGCTAAATCGACTAAACAGCCATTTACAGCTTCTCCTGGGAACCTGCCAGAAATGCACACTAGGTCCCACTTTACATCAGCTTTTTAAAAAGAAGCTTTGTCTAAACACGATGTCCAGGTGATTGGCATGTCATTTAAAGTATGAGACCTGTTATTCTAACCACAGAAGACACCCTGGTTGTTCAAGAAAAAAAAAATTGAGAGAAACAGGAAGAGAAGCATAAAGGATAAAAGTGGGTTTCCGAAATGGCTCAGCAGGTAAGGGCACTGCTGAGCCTGATGGCTTCCAATCCCCAGAGCCCGAGTTAAAAAAAAAAGAAAAACCGTGGTTGTATACCTTTGTAACCTCACTGGAAAGTTAAAGACTGGTGAATCCCAGGGGTTCACTGGCCAAACAGCCTAGTCTACTTGACAAATTTCAGGCCCTGGGAGACCTTGTCTCAAAAACAAAAGATGGGCAACTCCCGAGGTTGTTGTATGGCCTCCATATGAACATGCAAGAGCAAACACACACACACACACACACACACACGCACACGCACACGCACACGCACACGCACACGCACACACATGCATATACAATTGAAACAACAGAAATCTAACAGAAAAAAAAAAAGAAACAAAGAAAGAAGAAAGCCTTTAGGTTAAACATTGCACATGCTTGACTGACATACATAAGAACAGAACAAGCAGGAGTGCCACTCAGAGGCAAGAAGGGACAAAGGGCTGAGCAAACCTAAAGCATCAGTCAATCACAGATCCTCTATAGATCTTAGGAAATGGCCACTGGACCATCCAGAAGTCAGATGCCAACCAGTGACAGCTATTCTTGTCCCGTGTGACCTCAGCATGATGGGTAAGCTCCAGTTGTACACAGGTCATTTGGCTTTCCATTTCTTTGAAAGAGAAGCTTGTTGTGTTGATCCTGGATGTATTCAGTCTGCTGAGACTCCTTGTTCACCCTCAACTCCGACCCCTCTACACGGCAGACCACACAACCAGGAGGAACCGTGTGGTTCTTCCATGGGCTCATGCCCTTTCACTAGGGTGACAGCCTGGATCATTTTTCTCTATTTCCTGTTGCTTTGTGTCTTAGGTTTACTCAGTGTGGTGATTAGTTTTGGTCATCAACACAACTTAGAAACACCTGGAAGGACAGTCTTAGTGGGGTCTTGTGGGGGATTGTCTTGTTTGATGTGGGACGACCCAGCCTGGAAGTGGGAGGCACCATCCCTGCTTTGGGGGCCTGGACTGTATGAGTAGTGAAAGCTAGCCAGGCACTAAACATAAATGAATTTATTCTCTGCTGTTGACCATGGATAGGATGTGATTAGCTTCTTCAAGTTTCTGCCGTAATAGACTGCAGCCTGGAATCCTGAGCTTAAACAGACCCCTTCCCCCTTGCTCTGGCTGCCTGAGGAGGGTGAGCTGAGGCGGATCTCAGGTGGGGCACCTCCCATCTACTTCTCAATTATCTTTGTGCAGCTCATTTATTTCCAACTCTGCCACTCCAACCTTAGTCCACATCTTTCCAAGACCATAAGTCTCCCAATGATAGGGTAAGGAAGGTGGCTTTCAGGCCCCAAATTCTTGTTGTGTTTTCCACGGCTTTGCCATTAGGAGTTCCCAAACCATGCTGTTGCAGAACCCTTCGGCACATATACACCCATCCTTCAACAGAATGCATAGACCTACTATGTTGCCTTCCCTCAAACTGAGGCGATAAGTGACATTTCACTACTTTATGGAAAGGGCTGGACTTCTCTAGAGAATATCTTTTAAATTGACCTAGTCTTGTGAAATATGTTGTTTTGGTAGGTTGATTATGGAATATTTTTGTGTTTTAAATGAGAAATGCCAGCACAACTTGCAAAATTTTAAATTGAAAATCTGATGACCTGAGTTGAATCCTCTGGACCCATATGGTAGAAGAAAACTTACCCCCGACAAGTTGCCCTCTGCCCTCCACATGCGTGCTATAGTACACACACACACACACACACACACACACACACACACACACACACAGAGAGAGAGAGAGAGAGAGAGAGAGAGAGAGAGAGACAGAGAGACAGAGAGAGAGAGAGAGAGAGAGAGAGAGAGAGAGAGAGAGAGATTCATAGTACATCAGTAGTCCTTCCAGTACCATCTGGACTCTTAACTGGACTCTGTTTTAGCATATGGCCACAGGTTGCCATATTGTGTGTCATTTCTGACCTTGATAGCACAAGGAAGCCCAAAGGAGGGAAGATGACCGTGGCCTGCTGGCATAGTCCACCCAGCCATCATCCGCCAGCCCCCACAGCCAAGCATCCCTGAAGCATGGCACCTCTCTTCACCCCTCAGGAGATAATCCATTTTGTTACATCCCTCCAGTTCAGCCCAGCAGTGAAGAAAGCTGGACTTTCTAAATCCATGGCATCTTTTCAAAGAGAACTGTGCCACCAAGAGTTTTAAAATTTCGATCTGTCCTGATAGTCTAGTCAAGAAGCAAAGTGGCGGAGGTGACAGACATGTGGAGGTAAAGAGAGAGGCCTCACAGCAAACGCCATACAGTAAGAGAAGGGGTCAAACCAAGAGGTCAGCAAGGATACTAGCGTTCCCAGTCTTCGTAACTGCGGAGAGTATAGAAATGCTTATTGTTGGTTTCTTTAAAATGCTCAATCTGTTTCCTCTCTGTAACAATTTGATTGCATCCATATGTCCTCCATCACGTTTATTCACCCCTGGCCCAGCCTGCTGCCTTGAGGGGCCAGCTCCATTTGTAGGTCTTCCCAACGCAGCCATCTTAGACTAGCCATGGTTTTGCCCCCTCTCTCTGCTTTCCTCCCTCCCCTTCCTTCGTCCTTCCTTCTCTGTTCCTTTCTGCCTCTCAGCAGGTGCATCGTGGACTTCTAGATGGCTAGTGTCCGAATTGCCTGCTCTGGTCGGCAAGCCCATGAGATGAAAGGAGTTTCTGTTCTTGTTGGGTTAATGTTCTGGGGGAGAGATGGGACTGTAGACCCTGGTGACTTTTAACAGACTCATGAGCAAGGTAAAAAAACAAAACAAAACAAAAAACCCAAAGCAAATCATCTGAATATGGTACAGTTTAAGAAGTATGTTGCAAAAAACAAAACAAAACAAAATCCCCTAGTGCTCTTTTACTTAGGAACTAACACACACAAATGGGGACAGGGAGAGAGTCAGACACAACAAACCTTTTGGGTTTGGGAGGAGTTTCTTGGAATCACTGATTAAAATTGGCTGGCATAATGGTTTTCTAAGATTGCTCTGTTTATGAAGACAAAAGCAGGCACTGTTTCCCATTTGCCTCTGTGTTTGGAAATTCTTGTCTTTTCTTACATTCAAGGTTTGGGTTCTGTCATGTTTTTCAGATAGTAAATGTTTCCCCACAGGATGTTGTGATGAGGGCTTGGTTCCCAGCTGGTGGTGGCCTAATTTTGAAAGTTCTAGAAACTTTAGAATATGGTATCTCATAGATGGAGGAAGTATGCCACTGGGGGCATGGATTTAAAGGTGATACTTGGTCCCTAGTCCCTAGAAAGCTCTTAGCTTTCTACCCACCATGTGGTGAGCATTCTTCTCCATGTGCTGTTCTTATCCCGTGTATAGGACCAAGCAACTACAGAGAGAGCCCTCTGAAACCATGACCCCAACCATGCCCTGTCTCCTTAGAGTTGTTCTCCTAGAAACATTAGTTATAGTTACACAAAAAGAATTAACAAAGGCCCAAAGCGTGTGAAAACACTTTTTTTTCTTTTTGCAACTCAAGTGTGAAACTGAAGGGCAATTTCAGCAGCAGCATCACCAAGCTCTGGGATTTGGTAGCCAGGCCAATCCCATCTCTTGATAGACAGAAGATAGAGAGAGCACAGGGGGCCAAGGAAGAGGCTGAGTAGGAGATGTTTCTGCTACAACCGGCTGTGACATCACAGGGGAAAGTAGGGGGCACTGGACTGTCAGTCTTCTGCTCTGAGAGGTGGGAGTTGTCCTCCCAAAATGCCCTTAGCAAATGGACCCCAATGTTGACAAGGAATTTCAAAGACTGTGTCTGCGATGGAAATTTGATCTATGGCTTGCCTTTGTTACATGTCTTGTTGAGTTCTTAGTGTTGCTGGGGTAACTGACCAGCATGAAGGCCAGCAATGGGACTGCAGAGGAAATAAATTCTCCAGCAAGCAGAAACTAGCTTTGACAGCCTCCTGGGGTGTTACACATTGAGACTCAATAGCAGCTGTCTTTCACGCTGATAAACAAGGGGGACTGGCACTTATTACACTCTCCTAGACAAACAAGTAGTGTGTGAGTGTATGAGTGTGTGTGTGAGCATGTGCGTGAGCATGTGTGTGCACACACATGTATGTGTATGAGTGTGTGTGTATATGAGCGTATGTGTGAGTGTGTGTGTGCATGAGAGCATGTATGAGTGTGTGTACAAGTATGTGTGAGTGTGTATGAGTGCGTTTATGAGTGTGTGTATATGAGTATACACACATATATACACACATATACATGTATGTGTGTGTGCATGAGAGCATGTATGAGTATGTGTGAGTGAAAATGTGTGTATGAGTCCATATATGAGTGTGCGCGTATGAGTGTCTAAGTGTGTGTATGAGTGTGTGCACATGTGTGAGTGTGTGTATGAGTGTGTGTACATGAGAGTGTGTGTATGAGTGTGTACATGAGTGAGTGTCTAAGTGTTATGAGTATGCATGTGTATGGGTTTGTTTATGAGTGTGTATATATGAGTGTGTGTGTGTGATTGAACCAGGGGCCTCAACGTGCTAGCCTAGTGTTTCACCACTGAGCTACATGCCAGCCCTAAAGTGCTGATGCTATGCCACTCTCAGAGAGAAGGGTCAGTTTTTGTATTGCCTTTAACACCTGAATACAACAAAAATGAGAACCAGGCAAACAAAGCATGGAAAAAAGATAATCGGAGAGAGCATAGTCAGCAGGTCTCTTATGTCACCCAAAGTCAGTTTGCACGAGACGATTAGAAAGCGAATAGAGGAAAAGCATTCATACAGGTGGATTTTGCAGCGTCAGCTACCAAAGTCTAGGAGGAAACAGACTTCATCATGCTCCTTCAGAAGAGGGGTCTGAAAGGAAGGCATTGTGCCCTGAGAACTCAAGACAGCAGAAGCAGGACTGGGGAATTAGGGAGACTTCCTGAAGATATGTCAAAACGATCTCTCATATTTAAACATACCTACCCATGTGCATCCCATGAAATATTTCTAGCCACCTTTTGCCAAGCCTTTTATTCATTTGTCATTTTCCTGCTATTATTCTGATGAGATTTCCAGGAGATGGGGGGAGGGAATACCAACAGGAAGAAACTGTCTCATAAGATATTTGTGTTGTCTTAGTGCATTTTATACACGTCTGCAGGCTACGGCCTTAGTCTTCCCCTCTCTAAAATAGACACTGTAAAAGCAACAATGATCAAGTCCTGCTCAAATACTCAGTGACCAAAAAGTGGAACTGGGTGAGGTGGTGTCTGTAAGCCCCAGCTACTCAGGAGAGAAAGATCAGAGGACAGTTTGAAAAAGGTCAGAGGACAGTTTGAGCCAGGAATTTGATGCAAGCCCATGGGGGGGGGGCAGAGAGACAGAGAGAGAAGAGAAAGAGAGAGAGAGAGGGAGAGAGAGGGAGAGGGAGAGACCCAGAACAGGATATTCTGGAACTTTCCAATTACTCAACAAATATTTATACGTGAATTAATGATGGCTGGCTGGAAGGAAGGGGAGTAAGGGAAGGAGGGACTTTCTATGGGTATCTGTAAAATCAAATCCCAGAAACTACTCCCTAAATTTCAAATGAATGGATGTGTGAATTCCCTGTTCTCTCTAAAGAATTCTGAGTGGGGCCAAGGCTCTAAAGGCAGTGCAGCCATCATCACTCAGCACTCTTAAAGTTCCTTAAGGCTTGGTTTACTACAGTACCAGGAACAATAGTGCCACCTAGTGACACTTCGAGTTGTTGTGGCTAAACAATTGAGTTAGACTTTCTTTTTTTAAAAGCAAGATCCACTAAGTACAAAGATGTGTATAATTTGCAATTGCCACCATTTTTCAACCCAAGAACCCTTCCTTCAAAACCACAGGACGCGATAAACTCTCACATCCTAAACCAGTCTCCTCGGCTGCATTCTCACGAATCTCTCCACACCAGGTCTTTTAATACTTCCTATGTTCATATTTCAAGGATTGTGCGTCTACGGTAAGGCATAACAGTTTTTTTTAAAATAAAAATTTGTTATTATTTTACTTACGAGTATGGTGGGAGTTTTGTCTGCACGCACGTCTGTTCATCTGGTGTCCAAGGAGGCCAGAACAGGTAGCAGGATCCCCTGGAACTGGCTTGTTATAAGCCTCTGCATGGTACTGGAACCAAGCTGAATCTTCTGCCAGAGCAACAAGTGCTCGTCTTCTGTAAGTGCTCCGAACTGCTGAACCATCTCTCCATCCCCTGGAAGGCATAGTGCTAATAGAACCATGTATCAGTCTAGACCGTAGCATACGCATTGACTATGTTAGAGCGCAGAAAGGTGATGAATCCCCACTATGTAGTGCTTAAGAATGCTGATGAAAGCAGAGGTTTGCTCTGAAAAACTACCTAACAGGCATTCTGAGAAAAGAGCTGCGTCCAGGAAAAGAGGCCAAAGGAGCAGCTTCTGACCCAGGCTGTGACCTAGTAGTCCTCTAGTGACTGCTCCCTGGGAGAGTTTATCTTTTAACAAGATGATGTTTGTCTGTCATAGATTTCTTCCCTGCAGCCTCCCCAGTCTGTCAGCACCTACCCACCGCCTCCCAAGCCTCAGCCCCTTATTCAGACTGGATGACAAACACCTGACCTGAGTCACCTGTGAGGGTGTAAGGGCAGCTGCAGGTAGATTTTTACACTTTTCCTATTGTCAACCTAGACCAGTGTCCTGGCTAGTTTCATGTCAGCTTCATATTGTTGTAATTTAAGAAAAGTGGTGCTCGAGAGAAAGATGCCATGCAACAGGGTTCAAGCAGAGGGTTTTGTTGTTGTTGTTGTTATTGTTTTAATTAGGAAAAGGGATCATAAAAAGGGGAAATGGAAAGTAAGAGCAGCCTTTGGGGACAGGAGCAACAGGAGAGAGGAGAAAGGAAACAGGGGGAGAGAGAGGAGAGGGAAAGGGAGAGAGAGGGAAACAGGGAGGGAGAGAAAGAGAAAAGGATGGAAAGTGGGCAGAGCCCTTTAAAGGGGAACATAGTGGGAAAAAGGGGGGGGGGAACACAGTGAACAGGCACAGGTGGTGCTCTCAGTGGTTGCAGCTGAGGGCTTGTCCTGTCAGAACCCCAAGGACAGGCCAGTGCAGATGCGTGAATACTAACACATACAACAAGCAAGACTGTTGTAAGCTTGAGTTTTGTTTTTACCTAGGTTGTTCTATTTACCAATAAAGACCCAGGAATCAGATCACAGAAACTAAGAAGCAACCAGCTGACCTTCCTTTTTGGCTGGAGACCCAGCAAGACAGTGTCTCCCCACCCATCCAAAACCAAAAAGACCGTGAATCTCGAAGTCTCTCGAAAGTCTCTATCCATACTCCTGGCTCCGCCCGTCCTCACTATGGCTCATTCCTGTCAACTAGTCACTGGTTCTGCCTCCTGATCCAAGGTTAACTTTATTAACAGTCTCTGAGTTTCATCGTTTGATCAAATAGCCCACAACGCTAGAGTCATCTGAAAGGAGGGAACCTTAATTAAGAAAATGCCTTCGTAAGGTCCAGCTGTTGAGCATTTTCTTAATCAGTGATTAATGTGGGAGGGCCCAGTCTGTTGTGGGTGGTGCTATCCCTGGCCAGAAGGTCCTGGGTTCTGTAAGCAGGCTGAGCAAGTCATGAGGAGCAAGCCAGTCAGCAGCACCCATCCATGGCTTTTGCATCAGCTCCAGTCTCCAGTCTCCTGCCCTGCATGAGTTCCTGCCCTCTCTGTCACATGGGACTGTGGGTGAAATAAACCCTTTTCCCCCAAGATGCTTTTGATCATGGGTTTCATTACAGCGATAGTGACCCTGACTAGGACACCTAGTGGGACACGTTACTGACTTTTAAAGAGTAGAGGGAAATTTTAAATCCCTTGTAACTGGGAAGTATCATGATCAGTCTATGGGTACCAATTATTTAATTAGGAAATTATAGGCTTAATGTTTGGGTCAGAAAACTTAGAGGCTAGACTCTGTCTAGTGAGTAAAGTTGAACAAACCAGGTAACTTCTGTAGTTCAGTATTCCTACCTATAAAATAAACAACAATGCCTGCATTATCCATGTCCTGGAGTTCTGAGGGCAAAATGCAGTGACTAAGGCTTTTATAACTTCTGGAAAAGGATAACAAATTAGTGGTGTCATTTCTGATCATCACTTTCGTGGGCCACCCCTGGAGGGAGTTGTTTATCATACTTAGTAGAGAACAATAGCAGAGAAACTGGGTCCCTTCTTGGGGTTCTCAGTTCCATTAATAAAATGATTTAAGGACAGACTCATAGGGGAGCTTAAAGACAACTTTATTAGGGTTTTAAATAAAAACCCCAAGAGAAACAATTTGTAAAACCCAGCAGCTGCCTGGAAGAGGACAGAGAAGAGAGATCAAAAGCCATGTGAGTTAACCCTGCATGGAGATGAGTCACTACGTCGATGACATCCTTGAGTTGACAGCATCTTCATGTTGTACTTGTTACTGCCACTGTGCCTTGGGAGAAGCTGTCTCCTGAGGGTACCGTCTCACCCCAGCCTTTGCATAGGGACTCCTTCTTGTTAAGCAGACCTCACCTTGGCTATGCCTTGTAGGGACTGTCTCTGACTACATTGTCATGCAGTGTTCTTCACCACCACACAGTATCATGTCTCTGCCTGGAATCTGAGTCTGTCTCTCCTGTCTGTCTTGGCCGTTGGTCAGCAACACAAGAGCTTGCTGGCTAATACGTACTGCGTAAGTGACTTGGTGTCTATTTCTGCCTTGCTTTACCTACATACAATTCTTTTGGTTTTGTGACACTTCCTAGTGACTGAGATGGAAACGGGAACCTCATATGGATTCTTGGGATTCATCATGTTCCTGGATGGGAGTGTTGTCTTTTCTTAACTTCTATCAGTGAGTAGTAGCAGTGATTTCTCCTCTGCAGTGTGAGTGCTTACTTGGTAGCAGGACAATATCTTGCCTACCTGAGCTGAACCCTGTCTCACTTAAAGACGAGAGAAGAGCTCAGCTACTGAAAGGACAGCAAGAGAGAGCAGAGCAGAGTGCAATCAAGCTCCACAACACAAGTAGCAAGCAGTGCACATGCTGACTTTGACCACCACGTTTAGAAGGAAAAATAGGTTGTCACTGTCACCAAACTTCCAAGTACGCCTTTCTCTCCTTCCATAAGTCTATACTGCAACTGTCTTTAGCACATCTATAGTTGCTTATGATGTTTATCCACTAATTTTTTTCACTGAGGTTTGAACACAGGGCCTTGTATATGCTGAGCACAGGACAGCCTGTTCATCTCTGTCTTCTGCTTTCTCCCTGGGATAAATCTTCCAAAAGTTTTCAAATTACTGTCTTAAGCAAGATGATTTTAAATTTCAACCATTTGACTACTGAATTCTACTACTGGATTCTGAATTCAGTGAAATGGAAATGTGTCGGCACTTTTGCTTTCTGTAGACCTTGGTTCCAGTGCTGTGAGCTCTGGAGTTAGTAAGACAGAACTATGACTCTAACCAACAATGACCAAAGAGCCAGATTCTGGGCTTCTCTGAGTTTAGCCCTCACCCAACCCCAACTTACAAAAGAGGGTGAGTGGCTCTGTGGAACAGCATACTCAGGGCCCTGGTTTCAACCGCAGTAATCACTTCCATTTCCAGTACAGTTAGTAACAGTTCCTCTCACCAAACTGTGATGAAGATGCTGTGAGAACCATGGAGGTGCAATGTTATGCACAGTAAACATTCACTTCTCCAGAACTATACATGTGCTTACAATGAGATCAATGAAATATGTTTTGCTAGACAACACTCTATACTTAGCATTTAGTAGACATCTCCCTAGAAGGAGCAGGATAAAGGTTAAGGGTGTAACTAAATTTTAAAGATGCTAAAGTGTACTTAAAAGTTCTTGCCAGGTGTTGGTGGCGCACACCTTTAGTCTCAGTACTTGGGAGGCAGAGGCAGATGGATCTCTGTGAGTTCGAGGCCAGTCTGGTCTACAGAGCTAGTGCCAGGACAGGTTTCAAAACAATACAGAGAAACCTTGTCTCAAAAAAAAAAAAAAAAAAAAAAAAAAAAAAATCTGAAGAACCCCGTCCCAGGAATATGAAAATTATAAAGTCTGAATCTTACCAAGTTGTAAACTTGAAGAAAGGACTACCCCAAACTATCACTCATGTGTTTTATACTCCATTTGAGTCAGCATAATCTTTATTTCAAAATAACATTTTTATTATATAAAAATGTAAAAAATCCAGCAAAACCAGAAATACGGATGTATTTTCCTGGGCTTTCACATTTTTTGATTTTTATTTGTGTCTCATTTTCAATACAATTTACAACATTGTCCCCATTTCCAGTCTGATTATACAAGTGCTAAGTGACAGAAAGGTCTGAAATAAATACATTAAAGAGAGGCAAAGCTGTGAAACTAAGTGGCATGCACTAGGTCCTACAAAGTGGGAGAAGCGTCTGAGAAATGAAGCGGTCAGCTAACGCAGCAGGAGTTTCAGCTCAAGTTCTTCAGTCGTCCTTGTCTTTCGCTCCGTGCTTCAGGATGCGTGTGAACTCGATGTAGTTGAAGTTCCCCTTTTTGTCAATGGGGGCCTCCCTGTACAGCTCATCCACTTCCTCATCTGTGAACCGGTCGCCCATGGTTGTGAGCAGCTCCCTCAGGTAATCCTCCTGGATGGTGCCTGGAGGGCAACAAAGGGCAGACTTCACGGCACGATTCTAAAGAAACCAGCCTCTTGTTCCAACAAACTCATCACTACAGCCAGAACCCATGCTTCAAAACAGAGAGGTGGCTCAGTGGTTACGAGCACAGGCTGCTCTTTCAGAGACAGGACCCAGGGTTTGATTCCCAGCACTCGACATGGTGGCTCACAATCATCTGTAACTTCGGTTCCAAGGATCTTATGCCCTCTTCTGGCCCCCGATGGTACCGGGCATGCACATGGTGGTGCCACCATCTCCCAGCGCACGAAATATTTATACACAAAAAAGAAAAATAAATCCATTTAAAAACCACAGTATAGGGGCTGGAGAGATGGCTCAGGGGTTAAGAGCACTGACTGCTCTTCCAGAGGTCCTGAGTTCAATTCCCAGCAACCACATGGTGGCTCACAACCATCCGCTATGAGATCTGGTGCCCTCTTCTGGTGCAAATATACATCGAAGCAGAATGTTGTATACATAATAAATAAATAAAATCTTAAAAAAAAAAAAAAAACCACAGTATAGTGCTCACTTTGGCAGCACATATACTAAAATTGGAAAAAATACGAGAAGACTAGCATGGCCCCTGCACAAGGATGACATGCAAATTCGTGAAGCATTCCATATTTTTTTTTTTTTAAAATTAAAACAAAACAAAAAAACCACAGTATAGAAATATAAAGTTGCCAGGCATTGGTGGTGCACACCTTTAATCCCAGCACTCAGGAGGCAGAGGCAGAGGCAGGCGGATCTCTGTGAGTTCGAGACCAGTCTGGTCTACAAGAGCTAGTTCAGGACAGCCTCCAAAGCCACAGAGAAACCCGGTCTCGAAAAACCAAATCCAAACAAACAAACAAAAAAAACAAAACAAAACAACAAAAAAGAAATATAAAGTCAAATAAAAATTAAGTGGTGGCTGCCCAGAACAAAAGGCAACGTCACCTGGAGACAATCACAATGTGCCAGGGAGAGTGGGGAAACCAGGAAGGAGCGAGTATGTGTGAGTGTGAGTGTGAGTGTGTGTGTGTGTGTTTGTGTGTGAGTGTGTGTGTGAGTGTGTGTGTGTGTGTGAGTGTGTGTGTGTGTATGTGAGAGTGTGTGTGTGTGTGTGTGTGTGTGTGTGTGTGTGTGTGTGTGTGTGTGTGTGTGGGTTGATTCCAGGTGACATGTGAGGCCAACCACAAGAAAAGGAGACATGACTGAAGAAAAAAGGAAGGAGAAAAAGGAAGAAAGGTGAAGGCTAAAAGGCTTTCACATTAAAGCTTACTTCTCCAAAGGGGCAGGAAAATGAAGACAAAACAGAGCGAAACCCCGAGGTAACCCCAGAGACACAGAACCTCAAATGCTCACGCTATGAACTGTGCTGTTCAGAGAAATCAGGGTCCCTAAAAGGGGTTTTCATTCTCTAAGACTATATAATGAACCCCACATTCTTACAACTTTTTTAGTCACTCTCTAAGACTATATAATGGACCCCAAATTCTTACCATTTTTTTAAGAAGCTTGAAGCCAAATTCAAAGGTGAACAAGATAGCCTGCAGTTTTGTGGCCTATAACAGCTGTGTGGCAAGGCCATTTCTGGTCTATTGCCCATTTTAAAACAACAGGGTTTTCTTTTAAACTAAAAAAATATTTTGCACATTAAAAACATGTCCTAAAATGTGCTTCATGTACCCTAAAATGAGGCTGTACACAAACACTCAAGCAGCATTTACCTGTTGCTTCCTCGTCAAAGCAAGCGAAGGCATTTCTGATGACATCCTCGGGATCTGTGCCATTCAACTTCTCTCCAAACATGGTGAGGAACATGGTGAAGTTGATGGGGCCTGGGGCCTCATTCATCATGGCATCCAGGTAGGCGTCGGTGGGATTCTTGCCTGTAAGAGCACACATTCAAACAAAGGACAAGACCACTTCAATTGGATCATCTGGCTATTGTTCTGCTACCAAACATATTTTAAAAAGGTTTTCATTGCATTATTTTTCGTGTGTGCACTGTAACACGTGTGGAGGTCAGAGGACAACGGTTGAACCCACAGGCTTAAGACATAGGTATCTTTTCGTGCTGAGCCATCTTGCCAGCTTCTTCACCACTTATTGTTAATAACCAAAACCAACCAACAACAAAAAAACAAAAAACAAAAACCCCCAACCAACTAGCCATCAAACAAAACCCAAACAAAATCTGGAAAGTCTCAAGCTTTGATGCTATCACACATTGATTCTACATTGGCTCATCAGGGGTTGTTATTTTAATACCAGCTATTAAAAAAATCAACATTAATATTTCTAACTATGATATAGTTGCATGTGAATTGGTATGCTTAAAAATTACTTATAATTGGGGCTGGAGAGATGGCTCAGGGGTTAAGAGCACTGACTGTTCTTCCAGAAGTTCTGAGTTCAATTCCCAGCAACCACATGGTGGCTCACAACCATCTGTAATGAGATCTGGTGGCCTCTTCTGGCACGTACTGCATACACGATAAATAAATAAATCTAAAAACAAAACAAAACAAAAAACAAACAAACAAACAAAAAAACCAGAACCTGCCTGCTTTGGAAACCCGGGGCCATTCTCTTCCCAGGGAACAACCCCAACATGGTGGAATAAAAAAAAAAAAAAAAAAAAAAAAATTATAACTATTAGGCCAGTTTGGGACTGGGAACTTCTTTTGAACAGCATTAAAGAAAGCACCGTCAGTCCCAAGTGCTTTGTCTACATGCAGCTGACCAGAGTCTTTTGCTTTGCTTTCTCTCTCTCTCTCTCTCTCTCTCTCTCTCTCTCTCTCTCTCTCTCTCTCTGGGGGGGGTCTCACTCTATAGCCCAGGTTGGCCTCAGATTCACAGCAAACCTCCTGTCTCATCCTCCTGCAAGCTGATGGATGAGCCACCATGACAGACTTGAACAGGGTTCTCAGTCTTGTTTGTAAAGAGAATCCTACATCTCAGCTCCTACTGAACATAACTCTTAGCGGCAGGAGAACTGCCTGACTGACAGTGAAGGGAACATCCACACAGCTCCCCACAGGAAAGGTCCTGAAAACCAGTTCACCAACTGGTTACGAGGCCTGGAAAAAGTGGGAGAACTGGAGCTTACACCCAGTGCTCCAGACACGGAGTTTAATGCCACCCAGTCCACACAGCCTCCCTTAATCTTAACCCATGAAAAGGACTAGTGAACATCCGTATCTGGAAGGAGCCGATACACATGGAAACGATGTGCTTAAGGAAGCATCTCAGAATTACACCACACTAAACACCGACGACACTCCAATCTATTTCACCCAATGGCAACTCTACCTCACTACACCTACTCAACCCACTGGTACTACATCAGTCACCAAACAAGTAAAACTAAAAACCTGCTTCCCCATTTGCAGATCAAACCCAACTCTCCTGCAGCATTCTAGGGGTAGAGGGCAGGGATGACTGATCCAAAGATTCAAGAGGTTCTCAGAGTGAAACAGGAATCTAAAATGGATCTTTTAAAAAATGTGTGTGTAGCTGGGTGGTGGTGGCAGCGTACACCTTTAATGCTAGCACTAGGGAAGCAGAGGCAGGCCTGGTTTACAGAGTGAGTTCCAGACTACACAGAGAAACCCTGTCTCAAAAACCCAAAAGCATATGTGTATGTGTTCATGTCTGTTGGCGGTGCACACATGCACGTGTGTGCCCCAGTGCTGTGGGGCACATGAGGGAGACAGAGAACAATGTCCAGGAGCCAGGTCTCTCCATCCTGGGGCTCACACCGACGGCACCTCGCTTGGCAGCACGCACCTTTACCCACTGAGCCACCTCATCAGACACGTCTATGTTTTTTTTGGGGAAAAAAAATTCAATCTCTTTCTTTTTAAATTATAAAAATATCACTGTGGAAGTCTCTTTTCTGGGGGTCCATTTTTGAGTAACAGTGCCCTTCCTTCCCAGGAAACCATTATTAGTGATAAAGTGTCACCTCTTTGCTCATTTGTTCATGACTTGTCTTCCAGCCACAGATATTACCCACAGTATATTATTAGCTGCATTTGTTACTGAGAACTCTGAGTTTTTGCACATAGCCACCAGCATGCACGCACGCACGCACGCACACACACACACACACAGACACACACACACACACACACAGACACACACACACACACACACACACACACACACCCTCCATGCTCACACAGACGCAATAACTTAGCTAATAGGAACAGTACCCGCTAGATCCCCCCCTGCAGCTGATCCCCCTCACGACAGCTGAAAGTTTCTCAAAGGCTGTTTGGACGAGAACTGAACCACGAAACGAATGATTCGGAGGTGGACTGCCATCAGGGAGAATACACATAAAGGCTAGCTTACCTAGAGAAGCCAGCATGTCATGCAAGTCCTCCTTGTCAATGAAGCCATCCCGGTTCTGGTCGATCATGTTGAAGGCCTCTTTGAACTCCTGGATCTGGGACTGGTCAAACATGGCGAACACATTGGATGTTGCACGCTGAGGGCGCTTCTTGGTGGTCTTGGTCTTGGCCTTTTTGCTCGACATGGTGGTGGTTTAAATCTGGAATTGAATGAAAAGAAAATACATAATACTCCAGGGGAAGCAGAAAGGATATGTGATAGGTAGGGTTTTAATTAGGGGTGGCAGGGGAGGACGGGAGGGACAAGGGAACTGGGATTGTCATGTGAAACAATCTTGTTTCTAATTCAAATTTTAAAAAAGAAAATACAAAATACATAAAGCAAAAAAGTACACACACAATACACACACACACCTAGTTAGTTAATAAAAATATCTTTCTTAAAACAGAGTCTCCTCATGTAGCCCAGGGTGGCCTGGACTCACTCTGTAGACCAGGCTGGACTCCAACCTGGAGATCACTCTCCTCTGCCTCCCAAATATTGGGATTAAATGTATATTCCACTACTGCCCAACTCCCATGAATAATTTTTTTTACCATTGGAGTTTATAGAAACACACATAACAGGGTCTGGTGAGATGGCTCAGTGGTTAAGAGCACTGGCTGCTCTTCCAGAGGATCTGGGTTCAATTCCCAGCACCCACATGTTACCTCACAACTGTCTATAGTTCCAGAGCATCCAACACCCTCACACAGACATGCAGGCAAAACACCAATGCATATAAAATAAAATAAACCATAAAAAGATACATCAATCAATGGGAGCTGAGTACTATGCACCTAGCCCTTCTTTGATGGCACAGGGCGCCTCACACAAACCTCTTACCCTTGCTAGGTTCAATTTTCCCATTTATCCCTCACAAGGACCAAATGTGATCAGTACTTTTCTTATTATTTCCACTTTACTATCGATATGAAATCACCTTTCAGAACCCCAGTTTTTCACCATCAAAATCTACTATTACAAAGCATGGTGTGAACTAAGTAGGTACTGTACAAGGATGGGCAGATATGGTGCTCACCTTTAAAATACATCATCCAGACCCAACTTCCTCTTGCAGGCTTCCCAGCTACCCCTGTATTCACCTCATTGGACAATTCTCAATATCAGTTAGTAGTCAACTGCTCCCACGTCATTGTCTTCCCAATCATTTCTAAGCCTCCACAAATGGCTTTAGTGTTACCCTCCAACCCTCTACAGCCAGCCATCAGCAATTAAACTGTTAAACACAATGCTAGTTCCCATTTTTTTTTTTTTAATAGGGTCTTGTGTAGTTCAAGCTGGTACTGAATTCACTGCAGCCGAGGATGACTGCAAACTCCTGGTCCTCCCACCTGTCTCTTGAGTGCTGGGATTATAGGCTCTAGCTGCATTTTAAGCAATGTAAATACCTGCATGGCAATGCTTTGGTCATCTGACAGACAGCATGTGCACTGGTATATACCATACAGTCCTGGCCTGCAGCAAGTTATTCTATCTGGTTTGTGTGAGTAAACCCTATGGTGTTTGCAGAGAATTGAGACTGATTAGCAAAGGGATTCTCAGAATATGTCCCCAGTACTAGACAATGCCCAACTGCACATAAGACACAATACTATCAGCTCTGACTTAGAAGTTCAAACGTAAGCCATGAAACTAACTATACATAACTTGGAAATCTCACAAATATCAGGCCACTTTTCAAAAAATATTTTTGAGTTTTTATTATTTTTACATGTAGAGTTTACCTTCATGTAGTTTTTGCACATGTATGCAGTGCCCATGGAGGCCAGAAGAGGGCACTGGGTCCTCTGGGACTGGAGTTACAGACTGATGTGTGTCACTATGCAGTGCTGGGAACTGAACTCAGGTCCTCTAAAAGAGTAGCTGGTGCCAAAAGCCAATAAGCCGTCTCTCCAGACCCTCAGGCCAACTTTTACAAATATTATTATTATTTTAAAAAATTATGTGTGTTTTGCCTGATGTAGTTGGTGTACTGCATGTGTGCAGTGTCCAAGGAGGCCCAAAGATGATGTCTGAAAATGCAGGTGAGTGTATGGAATTTCAGAAACTCTCTCTCCTTCCACTGTGGGATCTAGGATCAAACTCAGGTTGCCAGGCTCGAACAGCAAGTGCTTCTTACCCACTGAGTAATCTCACCTGCCCATGGCAACTCTTTGATCTAGTGTTTTATTATGCCTCTACAAGTGCCCTATGAGATAGGTACTGCCTAGGTTAAAATAAAATCAATGTCTCTGGGTATTAAATAATTCAAGATTGTTGAGAGGGATGTCCTACCCAATATTTACTCTCTTAGGTCACACCTAACTATGAGTTACAATGGGAGATTTTTGTTCATATGGCATCAGCTTGACTTCTGACAGGGCTGGACACCCAGACATGTGGGAGTTGAGTATACCTCCACAACAAAGCCCTGATTTCCCTGATTGGCACTATTCTGCATACTGTGGCACATTACTGCTAGTAGGAGCTGACACTGTCCATGACTTCACTGGGCCAGACAACTGAAGCTGTGTTAGGAACCTTCCTGGATTTGCCCTGCAGGGAGAACCACAGCTCTCAGCTGAGTTCCGAGAGAGTCCTAACAAATCATGAAAATGTAGCACGGTCCCTGGACACCTAAACTTAAAACTGGTGTGAGAAGCGAAGACTGTATAGGGTACAGTTCCCCATCTGCAGCCCCATGGTTAGTACAGATGGACAACTCGCTGTCTTAGGGCTTCTATTGTGATAAAACACAATGAACAAAAGCAGTTTAGGAAGGAAAGGATTTATTTTATCTTACAAGTCTCAGGGAAGTCAGGGCAGGAACTCAAGGCAGAACCTGAGGCCCAGACCATGGAGGAGTGCCGCTTACTGGCTCGTTTCTCATAGTTTGCTGAGCCTGCTTTCTTATACAACCCAGGACCACCCACAGTGAGCTGGGCCTCCCACATTAATAAAAACAACACTTCACAGACTGGACTACAGGCCAATCTGATGAAGGCATTTTCTCAATTAAGATTTCCTCTTTCCAGATTATGTCTAGGTTTGTGTCAAGTTGATAAAAACCAACCAGCACTCTAGCCACGTTAGTGTCAACAAAGGAGTTTGGGCTTTGGAATTTCTATTCAGTGTTTATTCTCTTCCATCAACAGAAAACATGCTCCCAAAGTGTACAGATGTTTCCTTTAGTACAGTTTTGAAGTACTCTAGCTCCACAGCCCTGACTCTCAACATTCCAACACCTTGCCTTCCTCACATATCTGTCCCGAATACATGTTAATTTCCTTCTCCTGCCTGTAACTTAGCTTGATATTGGACTGTAGTTAACGAAAGTTAACTATATTGAAAGTTAAACGAAAAGCAGAATTCAGTAACTATTGAGGCATTCCTTTCACTTTCCTTCTTTTCTTTCTTTTTATTTTTCTGGCTGCTGCTGAGGTAGTGGCCTTGTTTTAGGATTACAATTTGGTGACAAAATATCATAACCAAAAGCGAAAGGTGGTACAGAGTTCTCCATCTTTCTGCCTCCCCAGTGCTGGAATTATGGCATGGACCACACCTGGCTCTTATGTAGAATATTTTTAAAGTCTCCAAGCCAGTCTCCACCTCTTGGTTGCATCAAAATTCCCATACATGGCTTAAAGTACTTGACTTTCCCTGGATGATCTCATCCACTCTCACTGTTCTGGCTCCAAGGCCTACACCTCCTCCAGGCCTGCACTTTACCTTGAGCTTCAGGGTCATATCCAACTGCTGAGGAAACACCAACACACCCATCCCGACATCCCATATCAACAAGCTGAAAACGGAGTCCATTATCCTCCTTCTTAACTTTCCCAGTCTAACCACTCACCCAGCCAAGAAGCCAGGTCATCCTCCACAAATCCCTCAGATGGGCTCATTTTCCTCATTTCTGTCACCACAGAGAGGCCCATCTTCTTCAGTCACGTGGACTTAATTCTGGCTCGAGACAGACAACCTCACATTCCTGATCTCACCTCTCCAGTGGGGGTATCAAAGGATGCATTACCATACCTGCATTTTTTAATTTTTTTTTTTTTTTTTATTTGTGTGTGCCCACACATGCATATGGCTGTCAGAAGACAAGGTGTGAGAACCGGTTTCCTCGCACCAAATGGGTTTGGGGATCAAACACAGGCTGCTAGACTCAGCAGAAACGGTCTTTACGCACTGAGACATTTCTTCAGCCCTATATATACCTAGTGTGTGTGTGTGTGTGTGTGTGTGTGTGTGTGTGTGTGTGTGTGTATCCCCAAGAGAAAAGGTTTATGACACCTTGCATTAAATGAAATTGCCTGCCTTCCAAATGATGCAGACCAGACATTAGAGAACTCCCCAGGTCAGCCATACTCAAACCCCATTGGAGTAATTTCCACGTACATACTCCCTACGCCATGCTAACCTCTCTTCTGGTTACTCACTCAGAACCTTCAAAGTTGCCGACAGAGACAAATATGGATTTCTGAGCAGCACTTCTCCTCTATGCTCAGATCACAGACAAGCAGAATTTTCATATAAATCCAAACATGGATATTAGGACTGCACGGTGAGCAACTAACAGGTGGAAGGCAGACCCTGGGATATGGGGTGTAGCAGCTCAGACTGGGTTAGTAAGTGGCAATATCTCCTAATAGCCATGATTTAACAGAGAAACCTTTGTGCTCAATTATCAAAGTGTCTTGTGGTTGGGGGGAAGGGGGACCCACTTAACCCAACCCTCTACCCTTTAGACTACAGTCATAGATGAAAATATTCACAACAGGGGGCTGGAGTGGCTCAGTGGTTGAGAGCACTAACTGCTCTTCCAGAGGATCCAGGTTTAATTCCCAGCACCCACATGGCAGCTAATTACTGTCTGTACCTCCAAGATCTGACAACCTCACACAGATACACATGCAGGCAAAACACCGATGCACATAAAAATAAATAATTAGAAAAGAAAATATTCACAATAAAACACAGTCCAGAATGTAAACTACCAATAAAAACAAAATGCATTTCCTTTTCAAACATTTTACTATTTCTCTACATTCCTAATGTAGTGAACTAAGGGGTGCTTGCACTCTCAGGTCACACCCTGGGCAGGGGTGCAGGAAGCTAGCCATGTGCAAGGGTGCAGGAAGCAGGCTAGACCACAGGCAGGGTGCAAGAAGCTGACCATGGGCAGGGGTGCAGGAAGCTGGCCATGGACAAGGGTACAGGAAGCAGGCCAGACCACAGGCAGGGTGCAAGAAGCTGACCATGAGCAGGGGTGCAGGAAGCTGACCATGGAGGGGTGCAGGAAGCTGACCATGGAGGGGTGCAGCAAGCTGACCATGGAGGGGTGCAGCAAGCTGACCATGGACAGGGGTGCAGGAAGCTGACCATGGGCAGGGGTGCAGCAAGCTGACCATGGGCAGGGGTGCAGGAAGCTGACCATGAGCAGGGGTGCAGGAAGCTGACCGTGGAGGGGTGCAGCAAGCTGACCATGGGCAGGGGTGCAGGAAGCTGGATTCACAAGTGATGTAAATGTCTGGTAGCCAAGTCAAAGTAAAGAACATATCATTAACGAGCAGAAATCTGTGAGTTTCATTCTGCCTGTAAGTCTTTACCAGGCTTGGAAAGATGCTCAGAGCACAAGTTGCAGCTGTTTATGGCTTCCAATATCCCTTTAATGCTTTCCCAAATATTTGTTAACACCACATGGCAAATAAACATCACTCTCCCAGCAGCTGGTCATGTATCAGTCATCTCTGAAGTTTGTAAAAAATGATGCCTGGGTCTTCTTAGTCTAGCCTAACAGAAACAGAAGGTTGGCTCACTGGTTAGGAGCACTTGTTGCTCTTGCAGAGGACAGGGTTTGATTCCTAGCACTCACATGGAGGCTCACAACTGTCTGTGACTCTAGTCCCAGGGGATCCAACACCCTCTCCTGACCTCCACAGGTAGCAGGCATGCCCGTAGTGAATAGACATACATGCAGGCAAAACACTCAAAATCATGAGATGACAAAATAAATAAAATTTTAAAAATGCACTAAAAGTGATTCCAGTGTACAGCTAAGGTTGAAACTACTTAGTCCACTCTGGCTGTACATATGTACAGTTTCCCCTGGCTTTTCAAAGTTGGTCATTAACGGTAAAGGGAGATGCAGGAGGCCTGGATTCTAATTCCAGTTCTAATATGAACAGCTGTTTGACCTTTGGCTAGTCAAGCTATTCCAGACCCCATTTTCCCCATCCATCTAAGAGGTGGCTCTGGGTAGGAAGATGGCTCAGTTTGCCTTTGAGTACAAGGACCTGAGTTTGAGCCTAGCCCATGTCTGGTGATACACGCAGGCTAGTGGGAGACAATGTCTCAAAAACATGAACACACCTAAGGAATGATACCAGAGACTGTCCTCTGGCCTGTACATGCATGTGCACACATATACACATACCAAGAGGCAGCTCATATGCAGTAACTGACGGCCAGCAAACTACATGCATTCTGTAGGAAGGTTTACTTAGTTACCCCCAAGATGGCCTTTAAAATGTCTCTTCAAAAATTAGCTTGCTGGTTTTTTTTTTTTTAAAGGCGACATTTACTTAAAAACCTCAATTTGGACAACTGCAGAATGAACAAATAAACTAGCATGCCCCTCCCTCCATCCTGCCCCACCCCCTTCATGTTACCAGCACGGTTCCTGACTGCACAGAACCTCCTTCCCCCTCTTGCCACAGGGTAGCTAGGCTCCCAGGTGACCATCAGCAGCTGTCATTGTCCAGCTACCAAATGTGAAAAGAGCAACCCACGTAAACAACAGAGTATTATGAAGTGACGGTGGTTGACATCACAACCCACACTGCATCCCGCTTGCTGTTAAGTCAATTTGTAGATGCAAGCACCAGGAAGCAGGGACCTGAGGCCTCTTACCACAGGCAGCAGCAGCTGGCCGGCTCCGTGAGTCAGCCATATTGGAGACAATCCTCCTTCAGATAAGGACAACCACACAAGGCTACACTGCTAGGAGAGCCTTGGCTTTTAACGACTGGAATTTATTAGTTGCCAGGTGTGGTGGCACACCCATCTGATCCAAGTACTCTGGAGGCAGAGGCAGGCAGATATCTTTAAATTCAAGGTCAGCCTGGTCTATAAAGATCCTGTCTCAAAAACAATGAGAAAAAATATCCCAGGTATTGTCTTATAGGTGCTCAAAACAAAACTGAGAGCAATTTGTTATATATCAATGGGAAAGCAGCAACACCACTGGTACTTTATTTCTTTAACAGACGAGGAAACATTTTTGTTTGTTTATTTGTTTCAAGATTAGAGTCACAGAATTCCAGAAAGCTCAGATGGACCACCGGTTACTCTATTTCTGGTTATGAAAATGTAACCGTGATAGAATTTCCGCCCCAGTTTGGCAGGTTCTCTTAAACCAAGTCTTCTCTTCTCCCCTCAGTCACCACTATCCTGCTTCCTATTTTCTACTGCCTTGCAGGTTTTTCTTGCTTTCTAATTGCAGCTTGCTTCAAAGTTCTATCCTTAAATGTGCTTAAACACTGGTTGAAAAACTTGCATCTCAAAGGTACCACTCAAGCTGGGTGTGTCGCTTCATGTCTGTCATCCCAGCAGTCTCCAGGCTGGGGTAAGAGGATTGCCAGCAGTTCGAGGCTAGCCTGAGATACACAGTGAGTCCCAGGCCAGCCTGGCTACAGAATGAGGCTTTGTCTCAAAAAACAAACAATAAAACTGAAAAATAAAAGTTGTCACTCAATGTGAGTCAATGAGGGAGGAAAGAGTGGAATTGGTTTTATGGGCAAAGGAGCCATAAAGGATTAAGATTTTAGGGGCTGGAGAGATGGCTCAGTTGTTAAGACTGCATACTACTCTTGAAGAGTACCAAGACTGGTGCTCAGCATCCACTTGGGAGGGGCTTCGAAACCACACCCACCTGTGATTCCAGCTCCACAGGGACCGATGCCTCTGCACCAATATTCATTCATTCACATGTACACACCCCACCCTAGACACATAATTAAAACTAAATCTTTACAAAAAATAAGGGTTCTCCTTTTAGCCCAACCACACTAGAATGGTAGCGGAGATACCCAGGACGGATGCCCAAGGTGGGGGTTGTGTATCGAGGGAGTGGGGTCTCGTTTATCAGATTTGTAAGCAGATTCACAGGAGGAACTGAAAAGCACAGAGCCGCTCCAGGGCTTAAAACTGTCATCTTTTAAAACTCAGTTTCATCTTTTCCAAGGTCTGTCAGAGCCTAGAAACTTCACATGGATTCTCATGATTAGTTTGTGCTTGTTCTAATTGTGAGGAGCACATAACTGGATATAACAAGAGCAACAGTTTGAAAGCAGCAATCAGAGAGAGAATTCGGTATATAATCAAATTAAAATGCTCCACAAAATTAACCTTATATACTTAACGACATGTTATGTTTTTATACTACATACGTAGGTTTTTTTTTTTTAAGTTCCATAATTATCTTTCTTTTAAAGAGCCAAACAGTTTTTACAGCTTTTCTGAACAGCAGACAAACTTGCCCCATCCGTGTATTTTCACAAGACACATACACTAGTGTCATCTCTTCCCCTTTACAGGTGTTCTGGGAGTCCCTGTCAGCTCTCTATCAGAGGATATCCCCATCATTTCTAAAATACACAACTCACTGTGTAACCATGTATGCCCATGTAATAACCCAGTTACGAATGTTAAACATCATTCCAGAAAGCTCCCCAACCCCCTAGGCAAATTTTGTTTGGATTTCTTTTCCTTTTTTATGAGACAAAGCCTTACTACACTGTGCAGGCTGACTGACTAACAGGACCCACCTGCCTCAGCTTCCAAGTGCTAGGATTAGCGGTTATCGGAGGTCCATAACTACCCTGACCTTCTCTTGTCTTGAGTTTCTTTCTTTTTTTTTTTTAATTTTTTTTCTTGAGTTTCTTTGAAATCAAACGACAAATGTATACTTGTGTAAGCCAGGCTTCTTCATTTCCTTTCCTTTCCTTTCTTTTTTTTTAAGGCTTATTATTTTTTATTTTTTATTTTATGTGCACTGGTTTTCCCCTGCATGTTTGTGTAAGGAAGCTAGATCCCCTAGAATTGGAATTATAGACAGCTGTGAGCTGCCATAAGGTTGCTGGGAATCGAACCCAGGGCCTCTGGAAGAGCTCTTAACTGCTTTGGCATCTCTCCAGCCCAGCCTGGATTCTTTCAATGTAATATTTTTGAGACTGACCCATTGTGTTGAGTTTATGAGTGGTCCTCCTCTTTTAAAAAGATGTTTTTGAGTGTGTGTGTGTGTGGGGGGGGGGGAATCAAACCCAGGGCCTCAAGCGTATTAGGCAAGAGCTATACAACCCAGTCCTTTATTCTTTCTACTAATTAGTAGAATTACATTGCAATTACAACTTACAAATATTTTTACTTTATTATTATTATTATAGGTTTTTCAAGACAGTGTTTCTCTGTGTAAAGCCCTGGCTGTCCTATAACTAGCTCTGTAGACCAGGCTGGCCTTGAACTCACAGGTACCTACCTCTACCTCCGGAGTGCTAGGATTAAAGGCATACATCACAAATATTTTAAATTTATTTACAAAGGCTTTTTACCTTTCTACTTGGATTATAAAGTCTAGAAGATTGCCTTGCACATGGCAGGTGCCAAATAAATACTAGGTAAGCAAGAACATGCATATAATTAATCTCTTCCAATCAAAAACAAATTGCACACACAAATGTTCATGGTTAGGCAAGTGCTGGATCTGAGGACTCCTGAAATAAGGCTTTTTTTCTAGAGCCAGTGTACACTTAGCCAGTCTTCTTTTCAAGAGGTCCTTCACAAACTCTACCAGCTAGTTACTCCTTGCTCAGTACTTGGAAAAGGAATAATTAGCAAAGGACAAACTATAGGTGTCACATGCATTAATATTTAATCCGCACAACAGATTATAATGCAGGCTCGTTGCTATCACTATTTCCCAGATAAAAGCTAGAAAGTGGCAAAATGTATACCTAGGGGATCCAGCCACAGGATGTGTCTCACCAGCCCCTCAGGCCCTTCCCATCAGCAGCTACACCTTGAAAACTTAAGGTGAGGTGACTAGCAAGGCTAACCAACAAGTAAGTACCTTGGGGCCTAGAAAATGGTAATGTTACGTTTGGTGTTTGCCATGCTGAGTTCCTTGAATCAAAAAAGAAGCACTTTTAGGTCTCCCGGCCTCACTTCTCCATGCAGATCCTTTGGCTCCGAGTCTGAGGAGGACCTAAGCATGGGAAGTACTTCCACAAAGAATTGAGTAGCTAGCTAGGGTCACCTCCCAGTGTCTGCAAACAAATCTAGAGTTCACAACAC
Organism: Cricetulus griseus; assembly: GCF_003668045.3. NCBI lineage: Eukaryota > Metazoa > Chordata > Mammalia > Rodentia > Cricetidae > Cricetulus > Cricetulus griseus. Next base: position 459,487,166 of record NC_048595.1, read on the forward strand.
ACTCAGCGCCCAGAGCAACTATCCAGGATATCATGTTTTTCAAGCCAGTTTACTTCCTCTAAAAATGCCAACCGGCACCTCCCCACCGCATCCCTTGAACACAGTAAGTTTTGAATACCCTTCCTCTTGTTATCTGGCTACTGCCAGTCACAGTGAACTCAGTGATCAACCTTCAGAGGGTAGAAGGAGATTTGTTTTGCCTGCCATGTGGAACTAGCCAGAGCCTAAAGATGCTGGCAATGGGGATACATAGTAAAACTCATCCTTGGTCAGCCAGCATCTTTCAACCTTGGGAGGATGGGGACACTGACCCACCCTTGACTTCCCTAAGCTTAGCCACCATCACCTGGGGATCCATCCTTCAGGGGCTGCAGCTCAGTAAGCCAGCCTCACTGAAGCATAAGCAAACATGTAGGCAACCATCATAGACTCTTTAACACAGCGGGAACAAACAAAAAGCTGTGCACGCAGATATAAGAGCGATCATCAGGTGTGTGTGTAGGGGCGCGCGTGTGTGTGTGTGTGTGTGTGTGTGTGTGTGTGTGTGTGTGTGTGTGTGTGTGTGTGTGTGTGTGTGTGTGTGTGTGTGTGTGTGTGTGTCATAGACTCTTTAACACAGCGGGAACAAACAAAAAGCTGTGCACGCAGATATAAGAGCGATCATCAGGTGTGTGTGTAGGGGTGTGTGTGTGTGTGCGCGCGCGCGCGCGCTGCGTGAGAGTGTACAGAGAAAACTGGGAGCATCGTATGAATTCCTCAAGTGACCCCAGGCAAATCAACTCACCACTTTCCATGATGGTAAACTAAAAGTTTCAGGAGATAGTCTAAAAGAAGTCTATTGAATTAGAAAACGCTGTAGTTTTTCTCCAACACAGAGGACTACAGCAAAGCCACCTTTAACAAAAGCTGTCAACCTGATCCCCTAAACACCCTCTTATTGTGCTATTTCTTATAGAGGAAGCCAAGCGACTCCCTAAAGCCTCTTATACAATCTTTCATTCCTTTTCAGGTTTTCAGTACATCTATAAAAAGGCCTAATTTAGCTAACTACCTTATTTTATAGGGTCTAGCACGGGGCCTTGTCTACAAGAGCCCTACCCTTCCTCGTTCCCAGCTATTCTTCTGTTGCTCCGTTCGGGCTGTTCTCCCGTTGCTTCCTGTTAGGCGATTCGATGCCTACCTTTTGAGCTTTCGCTTTTGTAACCTCCCAGCAGACACCCCGCCCAAAGCACCCCCAGTTCTTCCTCTTGGAGCCCTTGCTCGGTAAGTTCTCAATTCTTCCCAGCTTTCCCGGCACTACCCCTTTCTTACAACGACCTAAACCTTTGCAAGACGCCGGGCACGGTAAGAACGTACTGAAACCGGGCCCCGCTCTGGCCTTTGCTCACCGCGGACCCCAGTACCGGTTCCCGGCCTCTTCCCCCCGAAAGCGTCCACTTGCGCGCACTTGGCGCAAACGCGCCGCTAGCACCTGAAGCCTGCAGCCGCGGCAGGTGCAGGCAGCCGGGCCCCAGGTGTCACTCATGCGGGCGACGCAGGGCCTGTGCCCTACCAAGATCCGGGGGCCTGGGGCAGGGCTCGCCAGCCCAGGGCCTCATCCCCTCCGCCGGCCTCGGCGGCCCCGCCGCCCGCGGGCTCCGGGCGCGCTCGCGCAGCAGGAGGGGCAGAGGTGACCTGGCGGCGCCGCGAGCCACTCACCAGATCCGAGGATGCGCGCAGGAGACGATGCGACCCGACCCGATCGGCTACTGTGACCGCCGGAGGGCTGCGGAGGGACGGTGGCGGCGCCGCACTTCCGGCCCGGGGCGGGGCGGAAGGAGCACCCGCGAACTGGGCGCGACCAACCGCGGCGGGGGGGGGTGCGGCGGCGACGAGCCGGTCCCGGGACCCGGGGCCCGGCGGCCACCAGCCTGGCTGTGCGGCTCGATGAACACAGCCTGGGTGTCCGCGAGTGCGGACCCCGAAACTCAGCTGCACGGCATGCCCCTGCCGCAGCCGCCCCGGCACCCCGGTCTCCGATCCCCCCGGTTCCGCGTGCGGGTCCCGCGGCCCTTCCGCATTCCCGGGCCGAGGGCGGAGCGCCCTCGCTGGAATTTGACCCGGGCGCGCCTCGATCCGCCCTGGTTTTGGGGGTCCCCTGGCGCCGGGGAGCGGCCACCCCGAGGTTGTTTGATTTAGCAAAGGGCAGTTAGTTGGCCTGGTTGAGGCGAGTTTGAGATAAACAGTTTTCTAGAGTTGGAGGAGGAGGAGGAGCGCGACGCCTTGGAGGGTTTGAAGACGCGCACTCCATCCCCAGTCGGTGCTGTTCTCTCTCCCCAGGTCCTACTTGCAGATTATCAGGGCTCAGCCAGTCAGTGTCTGCCTCATTCCGCTTTCGGGTCACTGGAAAAGGTTATTTTTGAAGACGGGATTGAATTCAGAGCACGCACTGCACAGGATTTGTTTTAGATACTGTTCGTGGTTGTATTCTTGAGGGTTTTTTTGTTTTTGGTTTTTTTTTTACCCCCTCATACTGGATATCTAGGTGGCTAGCACTATTTTAAAATAATGAAGGATAGTCAGTCTAGTAGCTGTCTTTATATTTATATATATATATATATATATATATATATATATATATATATTTTTTTTTTTTTTTTTTTTTTTTTTTTTTTTTTGCCTAAACGTGTGCCAGGCGCTGGGGAGACAATTAAAAAGGGTCTTCCCTCTGGAGTTCATATTCTAGAAGTCTGATCAAAAATTCTTTGAAGGTAGGAACACCATGTGTGTCCAACACCGAGTGGTACTTAGACCACAGAACAGAAACATGCTGAGGGCCAGGAAGATGATTCAGCCAGTGAAGGTGCCTGGCCACCAAGCCTGACTGTCTCAGGACCCACAGAGAACCAACTCCTCCAAGTTGTCCTGAGCTCCCTCTGCAAACAAAACACACAGATCAAATGTAAAACAAAAGAACCCCCGGGATAAACCGAGGGTGGCTTTAAATCTGCGCTTGAAAAATCTGACAGTGAGCCGGGCGTTGGTGGCGCAAGCCTTTAATCCCAGCACTCAGGAGGCAGAGGCAGGCAGATCTCTGTGAGTTCGAGGCCAGCCTGGTCTCCAGAGCGAGTGCCAGGATAGGCTCCAAAGCTCCACAGAGAAACCCTGTCTCGAAAAACCAAAAAAAAAGAAAAAAAGAAAAAAAGAATCTGACGCTGGTATTGAGTAGGTCAGAGATGGAAAATAATTTCCATTTTTAAATAATTATGTTTCTTATAAAAATCTTAGAAGAGTTTGTCACAGAACTCTTCCAGTCTACGGCCACTTCCTAAGCCCTCACTCTACACAATGTAAGATCAGCTAACGGGCAGGAGGTGGGGGTGCATGCCTTTAACCCTGGCATCCCAGTGGCAGAGAAGCAGAGTGAGGCTGAAGAGGTGGCTGGGGGCTAAGAGAACTTGCCATGCAGGCAAGAGGACCCAAGATTGAATTCCCAGCACTCACACAAAGGCCAGACTTCCGCCGTCTATAAACAAGACTGCATCTAGAAGAATAGGCCCTCTGAGCCTTATCTTCTCTTCAGAATTTTTTTTTCAGAGACCCACTAGTGAGCAAAACAAAAATCACTACAATTTGAATATCTGCTGCATTCACCTCTTTTTTTCTTTCTTTCACGTTTCTAATTTTTGCAGCAAACTTAGAAGGAAGCATTTCTATTTCAGATGAAGAGGCTGGCATTTAAGAACAACCTGACCACAATTCTACTTGGGTAACGGGTGGGTGGGAGGGTGGTTGGGGTTTTATGCAACCACACCCAGCTCTAGATACCAGTTTCTTTTAATCGTAAAATGCCATTATGAACAGCATTAATTCATTTTGTAGGTGAATAAATGGGTCAAAGAAGGTTAAGTAGCTTGCCTAACGCCATAGAGCTCTGGTGTGGCAAAACTGGGACTTGCAAACACAGGTCTGTCAGAGCCCTGACTTCATCATTGTTCACTGTCATGGTTTCTATTTCCAGAACTACCTAATGACTGGTGCATGCAGAATCTAGGGGGCTCCTTCAAACTTCCCTATACTTTTCTGTGACTTGACGACCACCCTCCTTCCTCCTAAAACTAGCTTTGTATATCCAACTGTGGCCCTCACCCCTCGACGTCCTCTAGTCCCCTAAACTTCTTACTAACATTTTGTGTAAAGTGGCTTCGTTCTCAGAACTTGTCTTCTTCCTCCCTTTGTCCTAGTCACATTCACTTCCTGCCCTTAAGTCTCAGGCTCCCTGATCAGTTTGGCACTAGTCCCAATGGTTGGCCACACCATGAGCAGGTGGTCCGGGTGCTGCCCCTGTGGGGGGCTTCACCGGGGCTTTTGAGCTGGATTTTTTAAAAAAAAAAAAAAAAAAAAAAAACTAGTTTATTTAAATTTATTTCATCTGCATTGGTGCGAAGGTGTTAGATCTCCTGGAACTGGAGTTACAGAAAGTTGTGAGCTGCCATGTGGGTGCTGGGAATTGAATCCGAGTCCTCTGGAAGAACAGCCAGTGCTCTTAACCGCTAAGCCATCTCTCCAGCCCGAGCTGGATGGTTTTGAGATCATTCCCCTCATGGGAACTTTTAGAGATGGGTTCTGCAGTCAAAGTCTGTGCTAGGGGAGATTCTTGCATCTTTTCGTTGGCAGCTATTCTTGCTTAAGCAAAGCCCAGCCTCTGTGCAGAGAATCCTCCTAGCAAATTGTTGTTTCATCCAGGTTGACCTACTGTTCCTAAGAGCTACTTAAAGGGTTGCCCAGATGGAAATGGATGTTGCATGAGATAATTTTAGGAGTGCTAAATAGTGGAAATAACTTATTCCTTATTCCTCGTTGAAGATATTTTAAGCAGAGATGGTTGGTTCGGGTTTTGTGTTTTCAGTAGAAATGGAAATTCAACAAGACTAGCACTGAGTGGATAAGCTGAAAAAGGTATTCTGCTTTAAAAAAAAAAATGAAATTCAAGCAGGAAATTAGGGCAGATTTCTGTGATTCTAATCTTGAAGGAGTAGTTGTTACTTAGTCCCCCACTCCCCACCCCCATTCTCCGAGGCCGGTTCTCTAACCAGCTGTTCAAAGGCATTTCGTAATTGTTTATCAAATGAGGTAATGGTTTCCTTCAAGGGCGGTCTTGTTGAAGCAAACCCACCAACCCCCATGCTTCAAATCTTTTTAAACTTGGGAATTTCTGAAACATACTAAATAGAACAAGTGTTCTCCCGGATCAAACTCTGCAACAGTTCTGAATTATCACAAATAACAGGAAGTTATTTTTAAGATCGAAACAATGACCTCACTTTCCCAGGCATGCAGCACAGCTGTTCTCACTGTGGGTAGGTCAGGAATGTCTAAAACACACATGGGTCCTGATGGACCTCTGCATAAACAAACATGGTCTTTCAATAGGGGCTGCTATAATAAGGAAAAACTGTATGCACCAACAACAAATACTATGTGTATTGCCAACAGCCGGAAACACAACATAGAAACCTTTTTGCTAAAAAGCATTCCATAGAGCTGAAATAGTTTCTAAATAGAATGAATGATCTTATTTTAGGTGGCAGGAAGTGATTTACAGAGGTTTAAAGTGGGGGCCAGGCAGTGGTGGGCACACGCCTATAGTTCCAGCACTCGGGAGGCAGAGGCAGGCAGATCTCTGTGAGTTTGAGACCAGCCTGGTCTATAAGAGCTAGTTCCAGGACAGCCTCCAAAGCCACAGAGAAACCCTGTCTTGAAAAACCCCCCAAAAAAGTTTAAAGTGGGAAGAAACAAAGCAAGAGTGTCAAACTCTAGTATTTTAAGCTACTCAAGTGATCTAGATTCTGCAGGAATTATTATCAAAACTGAAGACCAAGTCTAGGAAATCCAAATAGGTGAGTTAAATTCTGACTTTCCTGAGAGGGAAAGAATAAACAGGAGGAGAGGAAACCAGGACTGCTTTAAACACAAAGAATGCTGGAAGAAGTGTGCGCAAACTCGGATGGGAATGTCATTGACCTCATCTGCCCTGGCTTTGAAAGACACAAATGAAACTAAAAGTCAAGTGAGGAATAAGTTTAAACGACTAAGGATTTTATCAGAAAGTTTAATTGTCATTCAGAAAAAACTGAGCGGGTAACTTTCTCTGAAAAAAATATATCAACTCTGTGTGGGCTGCAGTTATTACACAGGAGGGGCAGACTGCCTGTAAATTAAATGACAGAAGGCCCCACTTCCAGTCTGATTAAAAAGGTACATGTGGCTCAAACAAGCTGAGATTATATAAATACAAAACAAGAAAGGGGGCATGCAATGGGTTCTAGGAGAAAAATCTCAGAAATACCCCAGGTGGCAACAGGGAACATTTGGCTGGAATCTGAAGTTCTTCAGTCGTCCTTCTCTTTCGCTCCGTGCTTCAGGATGCGTGTGAACTCGATGTAGTTGAAGTTCCCCTTTTTGTCAATGGGGGCCTCCCTGTACAGCTCATCCACTTCCTCATCTGTGAACCGGTCGCCCATGGTTGTGAGCAGCTCCCTCAGGTAATCCTCCTGGATGGTGCCTGGACAAAAGAATTGAGGATCAGAACACGAACACCCAACTACACAGCCTATGCATTTCCATGGCCCCGGCAACCCCAGTAGAGAGCACACTAGATGCTCGGTGGCATTTTTCTGCTCTGTCTGCCCACCCCACATCGTTCTTGGTGGCTTGGTGTGCAGCAAGAGGCTCTATCTATTTACCTGCCACCTGACATCATTTTCATAAAACCTACCTGCCAAAATAACAGCAGGACCCTGAGTCAGCCCTGATTTCTTTCCTAGCATTGGGAGTTTTAAAGGGCTCCCTAAGTAACTTGTGTGCACAATGATTCAAACAGAGGTTTAATCACAAAGCAAAGAAAAGGCTGACAACTTCCTCATGTGTGAAATTAATACACTAAGAATACATTTCCCACCAAGTGAGCTCGAAAAAATGAGATTAACAAAGAAACTCCAATTCTACGTTTTTTAAAAAAGGTTCCTAGAATCTTATAAGTGTAGCTTTGTAGAAATAAATCATTAACTCCAGCCAGCTCACCTGATTGGCATATAAATTAACTGTGATTTGGAGTAAAATATATCAACCATGCATGTGTCAGGAGATAGACACAAGCAAAAAACCTGGTGCATGGAAAGAAAGAAAGAAAAGGCTTATTGATTTTTAGGAGCCAAAAAATGGTCTACAAAGTCACACACACATGTGCTAGTCCTGCACATATGAAAATGTAGCCATACATGAAAATAAGAAGGCTACAACGAGGAGACCAAGTTTCCAACAGCTGGCCCTGACAACCACTGGCACTTAAGATTAGCCTATTTAATGTAGGCAATCAGAGGTGTGTCTTCTCTCTCCACACACATTGGCTGAGCCACAAAAGTGGAAATTTAGAAAATATGCCCATATGCTTTCTCCTCTACTTTTGCTAAAGGACCAGGCATTCTAATAGTTAGCACATTCTGTTTGTTTTAATGGTTTGTTTTTTGGGATATAGTCTTCTTACTGGGTAGCCCAAACCCATGATTCCGGACTCAGCCTCCCGAGTGCTGGGCTTACAGCCTCTAGTCCTGCAGCACCACACCTAGCACATCACTGCCAGCAGCATGCCAGGCACCCAGCACACCCTCTCATTTCCCCATTTCACCCTTGTAACAGCCCCACAAGATGGGTCACAGTATTGCCAGCTTCACCTAAAACAAAACCAGAACCTTACACCAAAGTAACCTGCCTGAATTACACAGCCACCACACAGCCAAAGAACCCAAAACCAGAGTCTAAGTTCTTCTTGGTATATTTTAAAATAGAGGTTAGGCAGCACCCTGGACGATTCTGGAGATGAGAGATACCCAACAGGCAAACACCAGATGCTACTGTGCTACAGCCAGTTACCGGGATGCTCTGGTCAGTCACTCATTTAACACAGAACTGACAGCCAGGACCTTGGGGAAATTAACCTTTATGTAAGAGAGTAAATATGTGTTTCAAAGAGGTTGCAAACAGAACCAACACACCTCTGAGAACTACCAAACCAACACTCAAGGGGAGGAAGAGTGAGGTGAGTGATGAGCACAGCAAAAGAAAGCCGCAAAGAAAACCCTCAAAAGTGCCAACTCACTGCAGTTTAAGTACTGTATATTTTGTTACGTAACTAGAACAACACAGTGATTAAGTTACCCTGACTTACCAGTGGCTTCCTCGTCAAAGCAAGCGAAGGCATTTCTGATGACATCCTCGGGATCTGTGCCATTCAACTTCTCTCCAAACATGGTGAGGAACATGGTGAAGTTGATGGGGCCTGGGGCCTCATTCATCATGGCATCCAGGTACTCGTCAGTTGGATTTTTCCCTAAACAAAAGGAACCATATTGGTGATCCCACTAGGAAATATACCAACTACTAATCATGGCAAACATTCTGGCAGGGAATGAAACCACTGTCTGTTTGCTATTTGGGTTCATGACAGCAAAACCACAGGAAAATTTGGAGATACATAGTAATAGTCCAATGAGACGCTAGAAGGGTAAGTACTGCTTTTAATCAAGATCTCTCACGTTCTCTTTTTAAGGATTTATTTTTAATTACGTATGTATTGTGGGATATATGCACATGAGGAGCAGGAATACCCCTGCAGCTGGAGTTTCAGGTGGTTGTGAACAACTGAATGTGGGTGCTGGGAACCAAACTCAAGTCCTCTGCAAGAACACTATGCATTCTTAAGTCCCAGTCATCTCTTAAGCCCACTTTCTCAAACAATACCCACAGACATGCATGCACACACAGTCCTTTGGCCCAACCCTGAGATAGGTACAGGGGTGTGCATGTGCCCCAGTGTGAAACGATCACTTAGACAGGCTTCTTCTTAGAGCTGTAAGAATCATGAAGACATCTCTACCCAATACATCCACATCCTAAGTGGACATTACCCATCGAGGCGAGCATGTCATGTAAGTCCTCCTTGTCAATGAAGCCATCCCGGTTCTGGTCGATCATGTTGAAGGTCTCTTTGAACTCCTGGATCTGGGACTGGTCAAACATGGCAAACACATTGGATGTTGCGCGCTGAGGGCGCTTCTTGGTGGTCTTGGTCTTGGCCCTTTTGCTCGACATGGTGGCGGTTAAATCCTAATTGAGAAATAATTCAAGGGAAATAATATCAGTATCTAAGATTATAGAGTATGAATCACAACAGTGATTAACAAAGATAAGTGGAATTGTCTTTGTTCAGTGGTCTGATTCAGTGGGTAACATAACTGCATAAAAATTTCTAGCAATTCACGACTATCAGCCCAACAGCCAAACTAAAAGAGAAAACCAGTTTTGAGTTCACTCACTTTTAAAGCTGAAAGACTTTTATAAAAGGACCATCACTTATTTCCAATTCCAACCAGCATCAAGTCCAAGCTCACAGCACATAAAGACTGAATATCCCTAGAACCACCATAAGCCTAACAACAAGAGGAAAATTAAAAACCAAGGAGGCGTGTGGTGTGTGTGTGTGTGTGGTGTGTGTGTGTGTGTGTGTGTGTGTGTGTGCGTGCGTGCGTGCGTGCGTGCGTGCGTGTGTGTGTGTGTGTGTGTGTGTGTGTGTGTAGGGGAACCTCAGATATCGCCTACATTAGCCATTCCATGCCATCAGAGAAAGAATGACCAATGGAGCAGGCCTTCCCTCCCATCTCTACTGACTAATGCTATTCTTCCATTCTGGTATCAACTCAGATCTCACCTCATTCTGGATTGGTTGTCATGTAAGAACACTGCTGAAAGGCTGACATAAAAGCACAGAAACTGAAGTTAATCCACCAAGAGCTAAGTCTTACAGACGGCACTTCATATAGACCTGTTCTGCACGCAACACCCTGTATCGCTAAGGCGTCTCTTCTGCAATCAGGGGACAAGTTGCAAAGCAATTTCTTTTAAAGAACACTTTAAAACATAGATACTACATTTGCCCTCTAATAAATTTATCCCTGTAAAACTTAAAAGAACATCCAATACATAAAATGAAAATATATTTTTCCCTGTGAACACGAAACTTTAAAACAATATAAAGCGGTTGAAGTGGAAAACCCCACAGCTATCAGATAATTAAATTCTAGCATACCATTCTTCAGAGTCCAGGCGGAGGTGACAATCTGCAAAGCCCTGATCAGCAAGACTAGTCCCTGCTGAGTTATATTCCTCTAGGCAGGGCTAAAAACAGGCACCACTGACTCCACTCTGACAGAGATAACAATTTTAAAGCTTACGTCCTGAAAACAACATTTAGCCATGATGCAGCAAAGCGCCATGCCCTTGCTCTAAAAATAAAGTCTGTGGACTGCAAAGAACGAGCCGCTACCTAGATTCCAGCACCCAAAGTGACCCTCAGAGTGTTTCCTATGAGTTATAAAAAAAGGAGCTGCTACTTCCTACATTCTTTCCTTGATTACACCACACCACCAGACTACAAACAGTTATGGAAACAACTAGAAGAGCTTGGCTCACTTTCCTTATATGTAAATCTAGTTTCAGATTTTAGTAGAAAATTCTTAAAAGGATGGCCAGTCACAAATCCAGTTCATCTACTACAGCAAGTAGGCAGTACAAGCAGAAATTATATATTTCCAAATGTCCTACTTTTATTTATTCTTTAGGAAACTGTCTTTTATAATCTATTGAAACCATCATGAATATTTCCACTCTAACATACTTTGGAGGCTGTACATCCCATTTACTATACAAAGTTGTATTCTTCCCTCCTGATCTAAATGGCTAATGACAAGGGTTGTGGAGAATATTATGATTGCCTCTGAAGTGCACACAGATCTTCAGTGAGAGTTGAGACCAGTGAGAGGCACACATTTACTAGCCCACATTATCTTCAGTATTTTAAGCATAACATGCCTTTGCAAGTCAAAAGCCATCCTCAAAAATAGCCTGCTTTAGGGGTGGGAGGGAGAACTGTGGTTGGAATGTAAAATAAAAAAAATTTTTTGAAAAAGGAAAAAAATAGCCTGTTTTTTATGACAACAGTGTTTCCCTTCCCCCAACGACACAGGAATGTCAAGTTATCTTAACAACAGAAAATCGGATGAGGATCACAGGTCAAATGGCTGATGAAGATGCGTTTTTAATCCATAAAAATCTCATGGAAAACTAAATTTGATGGGGGTACTCTTAAAATTCCTTTATAAAAATGCTTAACATGTTAAAAGTAACATGTAATTTTTAAGAATATATTTCCTATTATTTAAACCATGCATTTAAAAATTAGTAAACACACTCTTTTCATCTCTGGCCACCATCGGGAAAGGAGATACTGCCAAGTCCAAGCATAGACGATGGATGGTGGTTCGGAACTGCTCCAGTTTCCTGATCGAGAGGAACAGGCAGACTACATACAGCACCAAGCCCAGTAATCTGAAAGCCCCAAACTCCTTCTGCTACAACAGGGCTGACTCACAGCAAGACTGTGGGTGGGCATTCTTCTGGCGTTTTATTTAGCATTAACAATAGCTTCACCCAGACCTTTAGCTCATCCCATGCTTAATTCAAATGATCGTATTAGTACCAGCTACTTATATTAATGTACATCAAATGTTATTAGCATTGAACACTAGTGAAAAGTTTAAAATGTAAGGCACATACATGATTTATTCTCCCCTCCCTCCCCAGACAGAGTTTCTCTGTGTGGCCCTGGCTGTCCTGTAACTCACTTTGTAGACCAGGCTGGCCTCAAACTCACAGAGATCCGCCTGCCTCTGCCTCCCTGGGTGCTGGGATTAAAGGTGTGCACCACCACTGCCTGGCATATGTGATCTATGTTAAAGAAGTTAAAATATAGTTGGAGAGGCAACTATAAAGAAACACAAGGATTAGTTCAACTTACGAAATGAGCAACATACTTCCCATTCCAGAGGTATGACTCTCAAGTTAACACAATGCATAAAAATAATGAAATAATGAAGTCAGGAATGGTGGTAAACAACTTTAAATCCCAACAACGGGAGGCAGATGGATCTCTGGGAGTTTCAGGACGGCCAAGGATACACAGTGAGACTCTCTCAAAAAGAAGAGGAGGGGGGGATTAGAATTACTCATCAGGTGGCATACAATCATTAAACACTGAGAGTTCAGAACTCACTAGTTTCTACAAGATGGGAGAGGAGACTAAATAACCTAATGTATTATCAATTGGAAATGATAAACTATCTTCTTCAGGATCAAGAGTCAGGTGTTCATCTTAATTCAGGTTGTTAATTCTGTCCAAATCTGATAATGTCATGTTGAGCAAGTTACTCCATGGGCCTCATTTTTTTCAACGAGAGGAAACTGATTCAAGAACTCATCTCCCAACGCAGAAACCTGGAGCTTCACGGCCATGGGACGGTCAACTACACATCTATACCCAACTACAGGCCCGGCTGGCATCAACTTAGGTAAAGGGCATTTGGAGAATGGTGCTATGATGTCAAAGAGGTGATGTTTGACAGTGGTAGAATTCTCTTTGCTGTGGTTCTGAGTGACGCTGTGCTGTAATACATAATTCTCATGTTAGTTTAAACAGTTACAGCAAAGTGAAACTGCAAGCATTTTACAATCATTGTGACTATTTTTTATTTAGGTTGCATGGGAGGATCACCTGAGATCCTCACTTTGAAAGCCTTTGTGAAAGATCTTTGGGATGAAACTTGAAAGATTTGTAGACCGGCCTTCTATCAAACACATGAGGGCTTCAAAGCAGCAGAAAGAGAAGGAAGGACAGTCAAAGGTGGTCAGGATTTCTGTTCAAAGATGAAAGGAGTAGAACCTCCTCTTAAACCAAGACAGAGCTGCATCAGTGACTAGTAGTGTAGTATCCATTGTTTGTTTTGCAGTTCTGAGGATTTATCCTAGGGCCTCACATATGCTAGTGAGCACTTTACCCCCAGCCCACACAATTTTGTGTGTTAGCCGTTTGCTAAGATGGGAGCCTCATGCTTAAAGAAGATGTCAGACTCTGAAGACATTCGTCAAAACAAAAGACAGATCCTCAGAGAGGCTTTCTACACATACCACTTGCAACTGGATTGTTCAGAATCTTTAGAAATGTAGAATTTACAGAAACTATGTTATCTAACTTTTGAAAGAGCTAAAGCTGGGTGTGGTGGTTCATAACTGGGTATATAGTCCTAGCACTTGAAGCAGGAAGACCATCTCAAATTCTAGGCTAGCCTGAGCTACAATGACAGCCTACCTAAAATAACAGCAACAAAGCAGCCTATGAAACCTATGAAGTAGGATAGACCAATCCATCCTAAGACATACAAGAGACTGCCTAAGTTAAAAGAGTAGGGTCTCACACTCCTAAACTGGCAATGCATGTAAAAACTAAAAAATCCTTTAGCAGAACATCTAAAGTACACATACTTAGGAAATACCTTTTAATGAAAACCTCTCTTAAAACTGGGAAAGGTATCCTTTGGAAAACTCCCATCTCAGAACCTCGATGAGTGCTAGCACCTAGGTATCTGACCTGCTTCGAACCTCGGATCAAATCTGTCTCATTTATTTAATCAGTGCATTTTTTTCTAAAATGAGATGGGAATGTGTGTGTGCGCGCGCAAATTCAATTTTTGAAAGTGTATTTTCAAGTTGGGTGTTTCAATCCCAAGGAAAGTCACGTTTTCTTTTCTCAGGCACACTTCCGGCTGAGAGTCAGTTTAGATCTCCTAGACAGCCACACCCAAGAGTTCTGAGCACTTTTTAAAAGTCCAATTAGTGGCCAGGATTTGACTTGTCAACTGCGCCTCACTTCTAAAGCTAAAATGCCTTTTTCTATTTAATCCTCATCAAAGGCCACCCAGAAAAAGAAAACACCAGCAATTTTAGTAAAGACTCGCTTTTCTTCACCTTCTGATACAAACTTTTTGCATTGAAGGAAGTTAAAATCTTAAACGATGGATCCCTAAAGATTGTAACAATACGTCTTATATGAACGACTTGAACTAACTAAAAACAGTCCTCTGAAAAAGTCGACTTAGGCAAACGAAACCCCAATCAATCTCCTCCCTGTTCAGACATCACTTAATTTAAAAAAGAAAAGTTCTGCACAGAGGAGCGTACAGGGAGCTGCTCATCGGAGTGGGTTCTTCCTGCTAAACGCAGCCGCACAGCTGCCACGACAGCTGCAGCGAGGGTGGCGGTGCTGCGGTGCAGTCTGCAAACCCCTCCCGTCTGGCGCGTTGACGTTAGCAACCAAACACAGCTCCGGAGTCAGCTCCGCGGGGGCTCCGGTTTCGCGGCCCGGCAGTCGCCCAGGCGCCAGCCAGCGAGCTAAGCAACATTTTCCAAGCTCCGAGTCTGGCACACAGAGCAAAGCCGGCTGCCCCGGCTGGCGAGCCCACAGCCAGCCGCCCGCTGGGGCTCGCACACCTGCCCAGGTGCGCTCCCCATTCCGCTCCGGCCGCGCGGCTCCGGCGGCGCTCCCCGCGGGGACACCCTCTCGGGCCGGGCCGGGCCGGGCCACGCACGCCCCGCGGCCAGCCCCACTCACCCTGCTCAGCCGCGGGAACCGAGGCCGTCACTGCGAAGCTCCACCGGCCGCTCGCAACCGACCTCAGCCCCTATATCTATCCAGAAGCCCCGAGGACAGCCACTTCCGGTCTCCGCCAGCAAACCGGAAGGAAGCCTAGCCGCCATTGTCCACCGCCTCCGTGGGCCAGCGCCGACCACGGGGGGCGGGGAGACGGGGAGGAGACGGCAGGGAAGATGCCCGAGCGGCCGGCGGGCGCAGGGCGCCGAGGCGGGAGAACAGAGCGGGGAGCTCGGGACGCAAAGGATCCTCGTGCAGAGGGTCTCTCGCCGTCATCGCCGACCCCGCGCCTCTTTCGGGGTTGCGGCTGCGCTCCCCCTCCTCCCCGCGGATGGTTGCGTCCATCCCGGGCTTTTCCTGAGCCCGCCCGCCCGCATTCCAGAGCCCCCGGGCAGAGGCGGGGACCCCGGGTCCCAGTCCATGTAGGGAAGTGGCGGCGAGAGGGGCGGGGCTGCGGGCCTCACGTGACCGCCTCGGCCCCGCCCCCGGCCGCGGGAATGCGCCCGTGCGGAAGTTTGTGTGTGTGACTCAGGAGTCTAGGTCAGCTGCCCCCTCAGGGCCCGGGCGGCGCGCCGGGAGGGCGGGCGGGCGTGTGCGAGCGCTGTGAGAGGCGGCCACGGCGTGTCCTTATATGGAGAGCCTGGCTCTCCCGACGTGGGAGGAAACTCCCTTTGGTCCAGGTAGAGTTCATGGATGCAAACAGCCTGAAAGTAGCCATCGCTCCCTCTTCTCCCTGAAAGTAGCCAATGCTCCCTCCTCTTCTCCCTGAAAGTAGCCATTATTGCTCCCTCTTCCCAAAAAACATTCCCTGGAACTTCCTCCTCCCAGAGCCCCCTCTGACCCTGGTGGTGACTCCTGCTCCACACGTCCATCGCTCCAGGGCGACTTGGTGAAATAGGGCTAAAGTGCTGCTGGACCTTGCGTTGAGTCAGCCGCCAGCAGTAATTCTTCTTAAAAGCGAAGGGAAAGCTCGACAGATTCGTTTCGCCCCTGCCGGGAATCCTGCCAAGGCCGGGGTGTCTGTTGTTGGTGGTCACTCTCGGGTCCAGAAACAAATGACGACCCTGGCGGGAACAGAGCGGTTCTAGAGTTCCATATCCATCCTCAAGGCTCCGGCGCTTGACAGACCAGATGTTTTGTTTTGTTTTTTTCTCCTCTTTTTAAAATTTAAGTTAGAAACCATCTTGTTTTACATGTCAATCCCAGTTCCCTCTCCCTCCCCAACCAGATGTTTTCTTCAAGGAACTCTCCTAACCCTAACCCTGATGTAGTTTAAAGTTAACTCAGAGGTAAAGTCACTGAAGAAAAAAAAAAATAAATTGCCCTAATCCTATAGGTGACAAAATTTCCCTCCTTTTTTGATACTATGAAGCACTTGCAGTGCTAACTAAAAATACAATTAACTGGGTAATTCATCTCCAGCTCTCTGAATCAAGGTCTTCAAGAGCAGGTTCTGGAAAGTCAAGGACTTAGGAGTCCAACATGAGTTTTTGGGAAGGTCTGGGACACAGCTGGTGGCAGGCCGAGACAGTACAAACTCAGAGAGCTGAGGAGTCAGACAACAGTGGATCTTTGCAGCACACTAACACCTCCATGGAGTAATGGCCTGTCACACTGGGAGGCGCAGACATTCTGGGCTGGCTGTCCTGCAGGGGAAAATCAAAACCCCTTTAGATGCAGCCCAGTTTCCCCTTCAACTGGAAAACAGTGGAGTTGTTGCTTCTCTAGGAATTCTCATTGTGTCCTCAAATTGTTAGACCCCCAAAAACTCAAGTATCTGGGGTCCCAGGCCACGTTCGCGGTCACCCCAATCACCAGGCGGATTCGAGAGCTTGCTACAAACTGCACGAGGCTTTATTGTAATTTAACAAGCTAACCCCATGTTAGCTCGGGTCTTTCAACCACCTGCCATGGCGGATGGCTAGAAAAGACAGTTTGAAGCTGCTGCGCACAGATCTTTATAAGGCAGCGTAAGGGGAGTGTCTAGGGATACGCACAGGCTCATGATTGGTGTGCTTCCAGGCTTGGAGGGCTTGCCCTGTGTTGATTGGTCAACTGGTTGTTATGGCCCATAGGCCCTCCCAGGGCGGTTGCTATGCTCTCTACGTCATTGCTGTGTGCTAGTCCTTAAAGCACACCCAGGGTCGTAAAGCATAGCGCCACCAGCTAACTTTCGATTGGTTCCTTGTCACGAGACAGGCATCTGACTTTCTAGTGACTAACTTCTGATGGATTCCTTGTCACGAGACAGGCATCTGACCTCTAAGTGACCAAGGCAGGTTTATGGCAAGCACGTGTTCGACTGTTATGGCTGCGGAAAGGGAAGCTGGTCCCTTCAAAATCAGCCAATAGCTATTAAACTTGTGAACACTGTGATAGGGGCTATGGTTTGCTCATTTTAAAAATGAACAGTTGGGACCTCTGGGGTTGGGTTGTGCTATGGAACAGAAAGGGTGGAGAATTACAGCGACAAATATGAAACAGTGTAGCATGAATTCTCTTTGGTCTTAATAAATAAAAACTTGGAGTCAGTTATTGGGGGGTGAAAGCTGAAGGATCAGAGAAGCAGAGCATCCATTAGAGTTCTTACCTCTACCAATGCTCAAACCAAAGGGAGCTATCCTGTCCTCAGACTGCCTCCTCAGACTGCTTCCCTGCCTTATATCTCCACCTCCTTAGTGCTGGGATTAAAGGTGTGCAGCACCACTTGGCTCTCTGTCTCTTTCAGACTGGATCAATTTCATGTAGCCCAGGGTGGCCTTGAACTCTCAACGATCCCTCTGCCTCTGTCTCCCTAGTGCTGGCCTCTATGGCTAACTAGTATGGCTAGCTCTGCACTCAGATCTTCAGGCAAGCTTTATTTGTTAGATCACAAACAAAATATCACCACAGAACAGGTTATAGAAGGACAAATAAACCCTCCTAGGGACTAGTGGAAGATGTCCCCAGAGGGCAATTCTAGGGTGCTGATTCTAGGGGTTAGTGGAGGAAAGGAGAGAGGCATGTCAGGTCTGGGGGCCGGGGTAGACAAAGAACCTGGCTGATTGGAAGTTGGGTTCTGTTCACCTTTTATCCATGTCTGCAGAACTATGGATATACCAAGTCAATGTGGAGAAATCAGCTTAAGTCTTACTACTCTATCTACTGTTCTGACATGAAAGTTTAGTGATCAGACCCTCTACCAAAGGCCTCTGACTCTGTGTGATGTTCCTGTTCTTTTGGAACTTAGAAGAGGTCTTCCAAATACAGCCGGTGAGAACCTTCTCACTACCAGTTTGACAATCTGCGTTCTGCTTCATATCTTTCCTTTAGCATAACTCTGAGAACAAGTCCCTTGATTGACCTCAATTTTCTAATATCTCTCAGCTGACCTTACAGGGCTTTCTGATTAAATGAGGTCATTTATAAACTTATTTTCCTTAAAGATTTTAGTTTGTGCCTATGGATGTTTTGCCTGCATGTACATCTGCACACCAGAAGAGGGCATCGGATCCCATAGGACTACAGTTATAAACCGTTGTGAGCTGCCGCATGGGTGGTGACAATTGAACTCTGGATCTCTGGGAGAGTAGCCAGAGCTCCTAAGGGTTGAGCTATCTCTCCAGGCCCCCATTTATAGCTTAAAAAAAAATGTTTCTATGTACAGAAGAGTGAGTTTTTTTAAAGTGGCGTGTGTGTGTGTGTGTGTGTGTGTGTGTGTGTGTGTGTGTGTGTGTGTGTGTGTTACCGTGGGATGCACATAACTCATTGTACACGTGTACACACCAGACATAAGCATGTGGAAGCTAGAACAAGATGTCAGGTGTCTTCTTCCAGCACTATCACCGAACCGGAAGCTGCCTGTTTCTACTAAGCTGGCTGGCCTTTGGAATCCTCCTGTGTCTGCCCCCGCTGTTGGAGTTACAGGCATACATAGCAAGTGCTTTTACCCTTGAGTCATCTCCCCAGCTTGTAATAATAAGTCTTTCCTCCAGCGACCCGAGTTCCGCCTGCCTCCACGTTATGGTCCCAAGTGACACTCAGAGACTTATATTAGGTATAAATGCTGCTTGGCCAATGACTAGGATTTCTCATCTGCTAGCTCAGTCTTAATTATCATAAATCTATATATTTTATAAGACTTATCGGACGCCAACGGAAGCATCCTGTCTTTCCAGTCTCACATGGTGACTCTGAGCTTTCTCCTACCTTTCCCAGAATCCTCCTTGACTCCTAATCCCACCCATCTTGTTTTCCTATTGGCCAACAGTACTTTATTTATCAACCAATAAGACAGTCATACACAGAAGGACCTCCCCCATCACTAGTTTTTAGTGGCTTTCAAACTTTTAACTGAAACTTGTAGTATAAAATTTGTATCAGTGCTGGTAAGATGGCTCAACCTGCCACCAAGTCTGATGACCTAAATTCAGTCCCTGGGATCTACATGGCAGAAGGAGAGAACTAACTTCCACAAGCTGTCACATCCCCACAAAATAAAAAAAAAAATAAAAAAAAACATAATAAAAATTAAAAAGAAAGGTGTATCACTAAGCAATACCTATCTGTGATCTTTTGCAAGATTTCCTATTCTATTAAAAATAGAATTCTTTTTTTTTAAATTGCTGGCTAGGCAGCTTAAATAAAAAAGAATTTGTTTTCCACTTTGTAGAAGCTGAGAAGTCCAAGATCAAGGTACTGGCTGGTTCACTTCTTGCTGAAGATCCTCTTATGGCTTACAGACAGCCGCCTCTTGCCCTGTCCTTCATGGCAGGGAGAGATTTTCATCCTCTTCCCATGAGTGCTAACTGATTAGGGCCTCACCCTATGGTCTCTAAATTTTTATTATCTCCTAGGGTTCCTCTCTTGAAATATCCTACAAGCCCCACTAAAATGTGAGGTTGTGTTCCACTAATGCTGAGTTCTCAATAGCCAGTGGTAAGGAGTGTAGATTTTGCCTCTAAAGCAGTGGTTCTCAACCTTCCTAAGGCTTCGACCCTTTAATACAGTTCCTCATGTTGTGGTGACCCCCAACAAAAAATTATTTTAGTTGCTACTTCATAACTAATTTTGCTACTGTTATGAGTTGTAATGTAAATATCCATGTTTTTCTGATGATATTAGGCAGCCCCTGTGAAAGGGTCATTTCAACCCCAGAGGGGTCAGGACCCACAGGCTGAGAACCAGCGCTCTAGAAGAGCACTTGACAGTGTCAGGAGACATTTTGAATCATCATAACCAGAGGGCTACTACTGGGATGTAGAGAGTAGAAGTCAGAGATGCTGTCTAAAGGGCTAAGATTGAGAGAAAACATTACACTAATGATGGGGGGAGGATCAGCATTACAATGATTATTTGGGGGTACTATGAGTACCAGAATGACAGTATTTATTTTTCCTTTCTCAGAGTAAGATATTTATTTTCTTGAGGTCAGGGCTAAAGAGATAGAAGGAGCTAATAAAACATCACATGCCTAGCATGTATATGGTAGGTGTCTCCGTAAATTTTAATTCCTCACACAGCTCCGTGGGATCTGCATTAGCATTTGCTTTTCTCACGTAAACTGGGATCCAGTAGACTTCAGTTATTTGCACATTTTATCCAAATAGTCATTCAAAAGCCAAATTATAACTTATGTCTTTGGTTTTCCAGGGGTAGGAGAGAAAGAAGCATGGGGCAAATTCATCCCTCTCCCCTCATATAGTATTGAATTATGAATACCAGCAGATATTCAGTAATTGGATATTTATTTGAGTGCAGATATCTAGGTAGTAGCACAATAAAAAAAATCCATGTTTTCTGTTTCTTTTTTAAAAATTTGTGTGTGTAAGTCAAAGGACAATTTGTGGGACTCAAGTCTCTCCTTTAACCCTGTGGGTACCAAAATTTCATTCAACAGCCTTGGTGGCAAGCACTTTACCCACTTAGCTTATATACTTAACCATGCATATAAGAAACCATTGAAGCCAGTGGTGGTGCACATCTTTAATCCCAGCACTTGGTAGGTAGAGGCAGGCAGATCTCTGTGAGTTTGGTGCCACCTGGTCTACAGAGGGAGTTACTGGACAGCCAGAACTTCACAGATACACAGAGAAACCCTGTCTCAAAAAACAAAACAAAACAACAACAACAACAAAGACCCATTGAATGTTGAGAAATATGGGCTTACATTCTTGTTTGTTTGTGTTTTGAGATATGGTCTCATGTATTTCCAGGCTGGATTTAAACTCTTCTTCCTCCTTCCTCTACCTCCCAAGTACTGGGGGTTACAGCACATGCCATGTGCCTGTTTCTGTGCTACTCTGGGGATTGTAGTGAGGACTTCATGCATACAAGTCGGGTGCTGTACCAACTGAGCTACATCTCCAGCTCTGCCGTTCTGGTTTTAACATCTATTCCAGTTCCTTGTAGGTGAGATCTGTAGATGTAACAATGGGCATTAATCTAATTAGTCTAAGAAAACAGTAGGAGGAGCTCTTGTCTTTCAAATGAAGAGGATGTTTAAATAAGTCTGTCTGATAATTAAGAGCACCAGATCTACAAATAGAATACAAGTAGTGTATTAAAAGTATATAGAAAAGTCAACATGAATGAAGAATTTCTGGCTTTTAAAATTCAGTCAGTATTTTTTTTCTTAAAAATGTTTTGTATTTGTTTAGTTTATTTTATGTGTGAGTGTTTTGCTTGCACATTTGTAAGTATACTATATGTAGCATGTGCCCCTGGAGGTCAGAAGAGGGTGTTGGATCCCCTGGAACTGGAGTTATGGATAACTGTGAGCCACCATGTGGGTGCTGGGACCTAAACCTGAGTTATCTGCAAAAGCAACAAGTGTTCTTAACTACTTAGCCATCTCTCCAGCCCCAAAATTACTTTCAATGTAATATTTTCTGTTGGGAGCCATACAGCTTGGCATGAACCTTTAGGCCAAACTTGGCAAGCCACACGGTTATAGAACTATCTTTTGATTATAAATGGCTTCTAAAAGCATGAGCACTCAGAAGGAACAAAATGACCCAGACATCAATCCTTTGTTCCAACCACAAGCCCACTCACCTAAGCAAACCTCCCGCATCCCACCACTTACCTAAGCAACCCCCTTCCCACCACTCACCTAGGTAACTCTCCCTCTCCCCACCACCCATGAAATTTTTACCCTGCCAAAATCCTCTTTCTATGGTTTTCTAACATCCTGCTTAAACTAACACCTGGCTCTTGGCCTCTTCTCCCCTCCCCTTTACTCCATACTACTGACTATATAAACTAGCCTGGAAAAAATAAAATTTGCCACTTGCTTAGTAAGCACTTTCCCACTGAGCTAAACCCTAGGCTCTGTAGTAGTAAAACTAAGTGAAGTAAACATTTAGGAAAATTAGAATACTAAGCAAGATGCAAGACAGAATATAAATAAATCATGTCAAAAGAACAGTAGCGATTACCTTGATGATACCTGGCTGTGTTAAAGACAGGCTGCCCCCGTTGTTAGAAACATTCCTACTATCATAAGCTATTCAAAATGTTACCCTGACATAAGTGATTTTAATTGTTAACGAATAAATGTATTGATCAGATTATATTTATGGAGTTAATTTTATGACGCCAATATTAGTTTGAACCCCCTTTGAAATTAATACATAAAGCCAGAATTAAAGTTTAGGCTTACTTTAGCAATTCCTTTAGTTTTCGTCATCTGAAAAATAGCACAACAATATTAATATGATCTACTTTTTTCAGCTTTTGTGAGGACTGGGGAGAATCCATGCAACTTTGTCGGTACACAACTTTGCTTGTATTGAGGCCTCAAATTTCAAGTGATAGAGCAGTTAGCTTACTCTAATTAACATGGCAGATTTCTTTGTCTGCCCGACTGGAAGGAATACATTGAGTGATCATATTCTAATCTGATCACAGACTGATTCAAGTGGGCCATTTTATGTGTCTCTAGTCCTGTCATGCTCTTTTCTCTTAGGTGTCAGTTTTATAATGTACCTCCTCTTACGTGTGTGTGTGTGTGTGTGTGTGTGTGTGTGTGTGTGTGTGTGTATAAATGTACACATGTATGTGTGCTTGTGGAGACTGGAGGGAAACCTCAGATATTGTTCCTTGTGCACTACACACTTTTTTATTCTATGAAGGCTAGGCTCGTTGGTCAGCAAACCCCAAACCCCAAGGGTCTGCCTATCAATGACTCTCACCACCATGCCTGTTTTTTTTTTGTTGTTGTTTTGTTTTTAAACATGGTTTCTTGGGATCAAACTCCAGCCTTCATGCTTGCAATGTAAGCACTGCTAAGCCACATTCTGTGCCATTTCTACCCCATTGTGACTCACAGTTGATGGTCTTGCTTGTAGTCACTGAGAAAATAACAACTTTATTGTCTACTGCCCAATGACTGCTCCAAGGATCTTCTCTTGATAACTAGAGAGAATTGATCCTTGATCTTAAAAAGGTCATTTCTCTATTTTCCTGCTCAAGTCACACTAGTAGTTCTGTCCTCTTCTGCAATATCCAGTTCTTTTTCCCTTTGGATTGTTCTCAGAAGCAAGAATGCTATAATGCATATCTGAACTCCTAGAAGCTTTGTCTATTGGGTTACATTGCAAAGAGAATTAAAGTAGACAATGAGGGCTGGAGAGATGGCTCAGAGGTTGAGAGCACTGGCTGTTATTCTTTTTTTTTTTTTAAAGATTTTATTTATTTAATGTATACAACATTCTGCTTCCATGTATATCTGCACACCAGAAGAGGGCACCAGATCTCATAACGGATGGTTGTGAGCCACCATGTGGTTGCTGGGAATTGAACTCAGGACCTCTGGAAGAGCAGTCAGTGCTCTTAACCTCTGAGCCATCTCTCCAGCCCCGGCTGTTATTCTTTATTATTATTATTATTATTATTATTGTTAATTCAAATTAGGGAACAGGCTTGCTTCACATGTAATTCCCCTCTCCCTCTCCCTCTCCCTTCCCCCGGCTGTTATTCTTTTGCTTAAATTAGAAATGAAGAAGAGACATGAGACTATTAGACATATTAACCAGTTTATTTTAGGCCCAGCAGAGTAGAGAGACTAAGAGAGAAGAGGAACAGGGTTAATGGCTGACCACCATGGCCCGTTGCCATAGCGAGGCAGAGAGAGCATAGGTGGGAGAAGAGAAGAGAAGAGAAGGTAAGTGGGCAGGGGTCTGTCTTTTAAAGGGGTTCCTACACTTGCATGTGAACTTAGTTCCCATGGAACCCTGACCTGACCAGGGTACTGTCTGAGTGGATTCCGCCAGGTAACAGAGGCAGTCCAGCATAATGCCTGAACCTTTCAATCCCACATTTACTTATTATTATTTTAAAAAAAGGAGGGTGTTAGACATGGCAGATTAAGGAATAAGGGTGTCTCATTCTCAAGACTGCTTCCTTCTGACGTGGGGGAGGCATTGACCATATTTGGGGGACCTGAGAAGGTTGGGGTGCTACCACGTCCTGGGTTAGCTGGTTGTTTCATCGCAGTCCAGGCTGTATGGAACTCCCTGGCGCCTCTTTGACCTGGCAAGATGTTGGCAGAGCAGAGGACAAGGTTAAGTTTAGAAAAAAAATTTTCTTAGGTCCTGGCACTTGAGGGGGAGATTGTAAGATGAGGGAAGGGTTCCGGAGGGGTCCCAACATGAGGGAAGGGAGTCCTGGGACTAGGGAAAGATTGAATAGTATTTATTTGGAGTGAATCTGACCTGTTTGTTTGGATCCAATTCAGTTCCCTGGAACTTACAAGAATCCTTAGAGTTTGTGGAAACATAAGTATTAGACACATTAGCAGCATATTCATGTTAGAACCAACTTGGCTGAAAGCATTGACATTTTAAAATTGACAGATTTTTTTTTTTAGGACAAAGAATCTTAATCTTGACCTTGTAGTTCTGATCCTATAGTGGTATTATAGAACTTTGCTATGAACAGTAGCATGAGGAATAGAGAAATCCAGAACTTATGCATATTTTTATGAAAACATCACCACAACCAAGCTAGTGAATGTTCACGTCACTCCTCAGAGCTTCCTGTCCTTCCTGTCCATCTCCCCAATCCTCTGACTTCTCCCCTTCCCAAACCCAGGCACCACCAGTCCCTTTATGTTAGTAGAGTTTGAACGAATATGAGTTTTTTTTTTTTAATTGGTGGAAGTATTACTACTATACAACTTATGGTTCTGTTTTCATAAAAGAATAAAATACGGAAAATTTAAAATGGAAATGTTTTTGTGATAGATAGGACAAATACTAGCGTGATTCTAGAATATCAAACATTTAATAAAGCACGGCATTTTCACTAGTTTGACAACAAGGAATAGAGACACAGTCCAGAGAGTTCGAGAGAAAGTAGACCCACTTTAGGGAGTTGCTGAACACACAGGTAACATGAGGAACTGGCTGGCCCCTTGGTTTCTTTCTGTCTCACAGGTCAGATGGTGGTTCGACCGCACTGCTGCTGTCCTGCTCACTCTCTACTAACTGCCTTCCTCCACCTTCCTTACTTTGTGGTCCCTTGTGACTTCAGTTTGCTGTGGCTTACCTGATTCTAAATATACTCAAGGCATCTCTTGGTTTAGCATTTTTGACTTTTTTGTTGACTTTTTTGACTTTTGTTCCTGCTACTAAGTGTTGTAACAGTTATTTCCAAATTGAGTGTAGGTTAGCTTCATCCACCTTTTTAAGCCAATCTACATTCTGTAGGTTCCTTGCTGTCCAGGATATACACCAGGTACTTTTGGATCATCTGTGGTTGGAGAGCAGCAAGCAGGGTCTCTGTGCTCAGGAAGGGACACAAGCAGAGTAGGTACCAAGTGCTTGCCTGTCGTGAGCAGAGTGGTCCTTTAGAGTATTCGGGAACTGGGTTTAAAGCTGAACTCTGTCTACGAGCTTTGTGACTTTCAGTAACTGTAGAGCTAGAGAAGGAGTCATGCCTCAGCTCTCTGAACTTTAATGATCTCATTTATACTCGGGCATAATAAGTACCTTTCAGACATTTGGTAAAAGTCAAAAAGTTAGCATAATATGGATAACATGGTGTGCAATACACAGGAGTTCTCAGCAATGGTGGATGTTTATAACAGCTTAATCTTGATATCAAAAAAAATCTACCTATAGTTCAACATATGTTATGTATATTCTATGGTAGAGCCAAAAATAGCTCACCCAAGAGGAAATCCAAACAGTTAGCTTTAGGGATGTCCAGCCCCACAAATTTATAATGCATTAAAAAATAGATGTCTCTTATATCCATTGAACGTTTTGACAAAATATTCCAAACATTCTAACTTTTCTTTTGCATTTGTTTTTGAGACAGACTGGCCTTGAACTAATGATCCTCCTGCTGCAGCCTCTGTGACTGTTCCATTATGAGTGTGCATTACCACACTGGCCAGCATTGTGGTGTTTATGGGGTACTAAGTAACAATATGATACATTTGGTTTCTGGCACCATAGATCAGTCTCATTCTTCCAAATGGCAGTCTCATAAAACATACTCTGGAGTTCATAATACCCATAATACTGCGTGTAGAAGACTTCCTAAGGAAATAATTGAAAAGGGAAGCTTTGGTTTGTGCAGATATTTATAGCTTTCTTCTTAGTTCAGAGGCTTTTGTGATTTTAGGACTAAAAGCGGTGAGATGATTTTTTTTTCCTTATGTTTTATGTTGGAATCATCTTGGAGCTTTTAAAAAGCATTCATGTCCCATGCCAAAGAATCTAAGTTAATTGTAGAATACAGCCTGGTCCTGACTGTGGTTCTAAAGCATCTCGGGTGAGCCTAACAAGTATCGAGCAATTCTCTATTGCTCTTGCCTCTCCCTATGAAGGGACCTGTGCAAACACAAGAACCAGACAGGCCTCTCAGCAGAACATACAAGGGGTGATGAAAGAACTAGGTGAAAATGAATTTGCACCCACTGCCTCCTTCCAGGTGCTCCACATTTAGACTAGGCGACAAAGTAATACAATGTATCCAGCAGCATTTAGACTAGGCAACAAAGTATGGGGGAGTAATTCAATGCATCCAGTAATATTGCTGAATGGACGACTACGGACAAGTTAGAAAATAGGTTGATGAGAACCGAGGTGACTGGGGTCCACACTGCCCCCATGCGGAGCCGCAGTTGTTCCTGCTGCCTTCTTTTCCCAGAACACAGCTCTTTCTTGAATTCCCTGATCTACTAGAGGCAAGTCTGTCTGTTGGAAGGGTGTGGCTCTTAGATGGTGAACTTGGCCATACAAAGCAGTTATAAGTCAGCTAGAGTCTCCTGACCCTCCCTGCCCCCCCACACCTTTTAACCATTTTATAGACCACTCTGTGGCATTAAGTACCCTACTCTTGATCATCTCTAGAACTTTTCACCTCTCTCAACCAAAATTTTGTACCCATTAAACACACCACCCCAGTCCCTGACAATGGCCATTTCACTTTCTGTCTCCATGAATCTGACTCTCGGAGGTAGGCTCAGGGCATAGTGGTTTGGTTGGCTCTGTCTCCAGCTCTGGAGACAAACAAAGGGTAGATTGATGGGGAATGTACTGTGTATGTTCATCTTATTGATTATTGAATAAAATACTGTTTGGCCAATGAAATAGCAAGTTAGACAGGACTAGGAGTCAAAGAGGATTCTGGGAAATGTAGAGAAGTGGTGATCCAGGCAGGAAGTGACATAGCAAGGAGATTCATATTTAAGCAAGGAGAAAGAGGAAGTGGCCCCTTTTCCCCTTTGCATCCTCCAGTGGAGGGATGTGAGCCACCGGCAAGGAGGGACGCCAATAAGGCATCCAATAAGATAAGTCTTATAAAATATATAGATGTATGATAATTGAGACTGAGCTAACAGATGAGAATCCTAGTCATTGGCCAAGCAGCATTTGAACCTAATACAAGTTTCTGTGTATTCATTTGGGCCCTAACTGGGGCGGGCGACTGGCGTAAAGCGCATACATGGCGGTGGGGCTCGGTACCTTTTGGCAGAAAGATTTATCGTAACAGTAGATGGTATTGAAAGCTGTTCTGATCTGTTACTCATCTGTTGATCCTGGGCCTGGCAGTCTCATAGTTCTCGATTTTCCCGTCTCTAATTAGTCCCTGATTGCTTATCAAATGCCGGTTAGCTATCAAGAGGTATGCTAGATACTGGGAGTCACACACACACACACACACACACACACACACACACACACAAAGACCAGCTTCTGTCTGCAGGTAATTCACAGTGCAGGAGACAGAAAGACAAACACATTGTTTACACATCATGTGATAAAATTCACAACCTAGTGGAATTGAGGACATTTCCCCCAAGGGGATGACAAGGAGTCCTCATGGAATGGAAGTGAAGCAAGGGAAGAAGTGTGTGTGTGCTAGGTGGGACTGTGAGGAGAGGCACGTGAGTGTGCTAGGCGACTGTGAGGAGAGGCACGTGAGTGTGCTAGGTGGACTGTGAGGAGGGGCACGTGAGTGTGCTAGGCAGACTGTGAGGAGGGGCACGTGAGTGTGCTAGGCGGACTTCGAGGAGCGGCTCATGTGGGGAACTGAGGAATTCAAGTTCCAGAGCGTGGGGGAATTGCAAGGACTTAGCTGTGGTTGGAACTGAGGGGCAGAGTTAGGGAAACAAAGGGCTGGGGGGTGTTGGGGAACCTGTACCATGCCTGCTTAGGGGCTGGCTACAGGTCGGCCTGACCACGCCCGCTGAAGGAGTTTGTGGGTCCGGTGGCCACGATTCCCTAAACCGCTGAGGAGGGGCCCCAGGAAGGTTCCAAGGGAGAGAAGGGAATGAGCTGTCTGTGCACATCCCCAGCCGCAGCCCTGATTCTGCCTTGACTTCAGGACCTGGTTTGCTGTAGTTAATCATAGCTCCCGGGCTTCCTGACATGTGCTTAGTGCTGATGCATGAGTGGATCACAGCGTCCAATAATCCTGACAAATTACCCGTAATGTACCTGTTAGTCTGGAAAACAAATGGACCTGTGAATGAATTTTGGTTCTAGTTACAAATGCCTCTGTATGGAAACAATGATGAATCATCTTTCTTCAAAATGCAATATTTTGTAATTTTCTGACTCAGGAAATTCAAACATACGATTTGCTGACACACATTAGTTGACAACGAGAGGGAAACATCACAGCCGGAGTCAAGCAAAGATTCCATCAGAACCACAGGAAAGGAGGATGGGGTAGGGAGAAAGAGAAAAGGAAAGGAACTGAGCAGATAGCTGCCTGACTCACTGTTCTTAGTATTTAGCCTCAGGGGAACTCCTCAGTATGCACAGAGCCCTTCATTTACTAGTGGTGAGCAGAGGGGCCTGGTGTGAGCAGAGGAGCCTGGTGTGAGCAGAAGGGCCTAGTGTGAGCAGAGGGGCGTGGTGTGAGCAGAGGGGCATGACTGAATGCTAAAACATAGTATAGTTACCTTCAAATTATCTTGGGGTATACTAGAGTGTCTTAGACTATATTACAGGTAGTTAAGACTTAGATGAGTTTGGACCTGCTTGTAATTTAAGATGCTGCCCCACAAGCCAGGTGGTGGCACACCATTAATCTCAGCACTCGGGAGGCAGAGGCAGAGGATCTCTGTGAGTTCAAGTCCATCCTGGTCTACAGAACAGGTTCCAGGACAGCCAGGACTACACAGAAAAACCCTGTCTCAAAGGAAGGAGAAGGGCCAGGCGTTGGTGATGCACGCCTTTAATCCCAGCACTTGGGAGGCAGAGGCAGGTGGATCTCTATGAGTTCGATACCAGCCTGGTCTACAGAGCTAGTTCCAGGACAGCCTCCAAAGCCACAGAGAAACCCTGTCTCGAAAAACCAAAAAAAAAAAAAAAAAAAGAGGAAGAGGAGGAGGAGGAGGAGGAGGAGGAGGAGGAGGAGGAGGAGGAAGAAGAAGAAGAAGAAGAAGAAGAAGAAGAAGAAGAAGAAGAAGAAGAAGAAGAAGAAAAGAAAAATGGATGGTTCCCCATTCATACTAAACTCTGCCCTCATTTACCCCCGGAAGATATAGTCTAGGAAGAGAGATGTCAAGGCTGCAGTTTGGATCTAGGGTGGTGGCAGAAGCCAAGGCCACTCCTTCAGCTCTGCATCAGTAAGAATTCCCATTAGTGCCACCAACCCTACTCACTCTTTCTCTGCTTATGCAGAAATATTTTATCAGCCTCTGCTGACTTAACCAACAATCCTAGGCCAGATTCAACATAACAACTAAGGGCTTCCCTCCTCAAGCAAACATGGAGGGTGTGACAGTTAATCTTGGTTATCAAGTTGGTCGGGATTAGAATCACCATAGAAACATACCTCTGGGTCACCATAGAAACACACCTCTGGGTCCCCATAGAAACACACCTCTGGGTCACAATAGAAACACACCTCAGGGTCACTATAGAAACACACTTCTGAGTCACCATAGAAACACACCTCTGGGTCACCATAGAAACACACCTCTGGGTCCCCATCGAAACACACCTCTGGGTCACTATTGAAACACACCTTAGGGTCACTATAGAAACAACCTTCTGAGTCACTATAGAAACACACCTCTGGGTCCCCATAGAAACACACCTCTGGGTCCCCATAGAAACACACCTCTGGGTCCCCATAGAAACACACCTCTGGGTCACAATAGAAACACACCTCAGGGTCACTATAGAAACACACTTCTGAGTCACCATAGAAACACACCTCTGGGTCACTATAGAAACACAGCTCTGGTTGTGTCTTTAAGGATGTTTCCAGAAAAGTTTAATTGAGCAGCAAAGACTTTGAATGTGGGTATCACCATCCCATGCTCTGGGTTCCCAGACTGAGTGACAGGAGAAAAGCCAGCTGAGCTCCAGCATGCGTATCTCTCTCTGCATTGGTTTCCACGGGAGAAGAAAAACTTTGGATACCATCAAAGTTGATCAATCGAGTTGAAAAAGACAAACCTCTCGACAAGGACGAGTGACAGGTATTTTACTAAGGTATATACTCATAAACTAAATAGAAACCTCCCAAAGGAAAGGGAAGTGTTTTGCTTCTATATTCACAGGAAAACTCATTTCCAGAAATCCAAGAACACTACATGAGTAGATACTTAAGAAGAGAAGGTAGCTATAACCATCAAACAAAAGGAATGTGCCATATGGTAAACTTTATAGCTGTCTCTCAAATAACTCTATTTCTCTTCATTTTTCTGGTCCCTATTCAAGTAAATCAATGCTGGATTTAGAATTCGATTTGGCTTTCCTCCCCTAAAATCCAAGACTGCACTGGATACAACTTATTCTGTTTCAAGTGACACTCCGACCAGAGCTTCGAGTACTGACTTCAATCAAGTTGAGGATTTCAACCTAAATCTTCAATCAAGAAAATCCCATCTAACATGGACTGGATATAATCCATTAGAGACTTTCACTATGCTAACATTTTCTTCCCACAAGACCCCACAAGGCTACCATCATCCTATTTCATCAGGAAGTAAGTTGGAGGATGCTACACCCCCATCCCCCATTATTGTCTATTAAGGTAGTGTAAGCCTAGTTAGGAATAACTTTCCTATTGTTTAGGGTTGGGATTGGAAGGAGATGTTCAGGTTTGTACCTTCTTTCAGATGGCTTTAGGGTTTAGCTGAAATAGACATGGTTAGAATGTGCAATAGCAAATTTCTTGTATTTCACCTTTATGATTGTTAATTTTGGATACTTTACACTGTTAAGTTTTAATCCTCTTTTAGACTAAAAGGGGAATTATAGGGGACAGTAAGCCACGCCTGTTAGAAGCTGGTTACAGGTGTGCCTGACCACGCCTGCTAAGGTGTGGTCAAGGTGAGGTCAGGATGAAGCCGGATGTGCTCTTAAGGGGCTGAAAGCACATGGGAGGTCCCTTCTCTCTGGCCTCACTGCCTTGCTGCCCTGGGCATGGATCTGGCTTGTGTTTGGCTGGTGTTTTTCTAATAAAAATATCTTTATCCCAAGCTCCTTTTACTTCTTAATACTGCGGGATTGTTTGAGCTTACTGGTAGCAGAGTCTACTTCAGTGGCATGGCAGTGGACAGGACCTTAGTGGGTGTTGGGCCCAGTGTCATCACTTATCTGCTGGTGCTGTACCATCACAGGCTTACCCAGGGCCAATGACCCAGAATCCACCCTAGTTTGGAGGGAGCTTGCTTGGGTCATTCACAGCCTGCAGGGCCTGATGGGAGACTGTTGGCTTCATTTTGCCACTGCCTAGATAACTAGCTCTAGTTTTAGATCTAGACGTAGTTCAGAACTGGTTCATTTAATAACTAGGAGAAACTTGGCTTCTGGTAAGAATTCTAGACCGTGTCCTCTCGCTGTTTCCCTCAGCCCCCACTCCCCTATTTGCAACCATAGCCTTAAATGGTAACACAAACACATTTCCAGATCATTTTCAGGGACATTAGAGATTAAAAACATAAAACAACACCAACGAATGGGGTGTTTTGGAGGTGAAATGTCAACTCCGAGCAGTTTCCTTTTTTAGAACCAACTGCTCCAGATAAGGTGCTGATCAGTTTATGAGCGAGGACAGAGTAGAACAGCCGCTTTCTAGATTACAAAGCCCAGGAAATCCATCTAGAGACAATTTGAGAAGGAATTAGGCTCTAGAGCTTTAGAGGCATGAAGTGGTTTTTGAAGTCATTTGATAAACAGTAGACATCAGATAGCCAAGACCCACCCTGCCTCCAATCTCTCTCTCTCTCTCTCTCTCTCTCTCTCTCTCTCTCTCTCTCTCACACACACACACACACACACACAAACACACACACACGGCAGATTGAAGCTAGTGGGAATACAAGCTAGTTATCTTACAATTATAGGTTACTCTAACTGTAGCCTTCAAAAAAACTCAATGAACAGTTCATCTAAGATTTTTCTTACATTTAAATGATCTGCTTTGGAGGTAGAGGGCTTAGAATTTGGAAATTTTTAACCACAGGGCCTGTATCAGTTATTTTTCTTTCCCCTCTTCTAGCATAATGTTGTTTCCCCCTTTGTTCTCATCTTGTGAAGGTGAGGATATCTTTTAATTTTGCTTTATGAAGCTCTAACCAGGAACCATGCCTTCCTCCTGTACAGTACCCTAATTTCTCATGTCACCTATCCCATCATACTGTAATTATTCCAAAGGAATCTTTCCATTCTGCGGTGTGCTGTGCTGTGCCTCAGTGTACCTGGTGTGTAGCACAGCGCTGCAGTCATGGGTAGGCTTCCAGCGAACACTTTAGGGACTAAACTGAAGCAGACTTTTCTTTTTCCGTATTGCTGAAATGTGAGTTTTAGTTGCGATTTAAAACTGACAGCCTAGGAAAGACCTTTCTTAATTTTAGGTGGAGTTGGTCTTTTATTTATTTTCTTTACATTTCATCTCTTAACAATACTTCTTCCATTTTTCCCCCCTTGCACAGAGTAGTGATCAGCTACTAATTGCTTTGTGTCCTACTGTAAAATGAAAGTGAGCTGGCAGAACGCTAGGGCCTACATACAACTTGTACATGTATTTTGTCCTTTAGTGACTCATTATTTCATACTCAGAAAATGTTAACATCTTTCCAATTAGTTTAAAGAGAAACATGTTTTATTTATGTATTTTTTTTTTCAAGATAGGGCTTCTCTGTGTAGTCCTGGAACTCACTCTGTAGATCAGTCTGTCCTGGAACTCAGAGATCCTTCTGCCTCTACCTTGAGTGCTAGGATTAAGGACATGCACCACCACAATCTGGCTTGAATTAAAGTATTTTTAAATTTTTTTAGATTTATTTATTTATTATGTATACAGTATTCTGCCCACAAGCCAAAAGAGGGCACCAGATCTTATAGATGACTGTGAGCCACCATGTGGTTGCTGGGAATTGAACTCAGAACCTCTGGGAGAAGCAGTCAGTGCTTTTAACCTCTGAGCCATCTCTCCAGCCCTGAATTAAAGTATTTTTTATGGACAATGTAATCGCAATAAACTGCATCTACTAAGGAAAGTCTCTTGGAACTGTGCGAGGCAGATGCAACTAGAGTTCTTGAAGCAAATGGTTTCTGAAGTTTACAGATTGTAGCCATGCATTTCCTGTTTATTGTCAGTGTGGATACTTTGTGTATGTGTGTGGAGGGAACAGCTTGCTGGAGTTGGTTCTTCCTGCCACTTAGCTCAGGTTTGTCTTGTTCAGCTGTGCTGAGTAGTCCAGATCCCACCAGCTTCCTGGTGATTCACCTGTCTATTGCATTCTGGAATTACAAAGACTGACCCTGCTTTTGGGTTTGGAAGCACACAATAATGAATTCCTCTCCCTGAGGCTTTTGCTAATAAACAAGGAATTAAATACTTGCACCCAAAAGTGTGATTTATTTTGTAAATGTTCCTGAACAGAGAAGAACAGTGAGTGTTCCCTGTGGAGTGAAAACGCCACCACATGGTACTTCTGGACAGCCTCAAGTTCTTTCTTCCTGGTCGTGTTTTTTAACTCTGTGGTTCGTGCCACCAACGGCACACACAGAGCCATGTCTTGGCAGTAAAATTCCATGGAGTCCGTTTTGAGGATCAGATTCCTACACCTGTTTTTAGCTCTAAATACAAGCCATGCATTGCATCTCACTTTTGGATATAAAGTGATAAAGTTGTACTGGACACAGCCCGTGTAACCCAGTCAAACTGCTCTATTTGGTTTATTCAGTCCACACTCGTGGAGCCATCAACCTAATCCTGCTCCTACAGCTTCCTGCTGTACTCTTCTGGGTCTCTTCTGGGTCTGGGACTGCTGTCCCCATGTGCTGCTGCTATTTTTATCTGCCCTCTTAGCCATAAAAGGCTGGCTGTGGGGCCCTGATGTTCTGTTGCTTGACCACATGCATTATTTTTGAACTGGCCCCCAGGTCCTGCCTCTAGCCCTGCCTCTTAACTTTTCCTGGATTCAGCCACCTAGGGTCTGCATTCTCTCCTCCTGCTCCTTGGTCACAGCTGTGGAACATCCCCTGCCATCCCTGCCATCCCTGCCCCGGAGACTGGTAAGTGTGACATAGAGGCAGCAAATGTCTGTCTTCTCAGCTCAGCAGGGAAATGACAGAGGAAAGGGAGAGCAGGGCAGCACAGTGCCTGCTGGGGCCGGCGGCTGTTTTGTCATGTCTGTCATGTCACTATATTCTTTTGAAATGAAGCAGCTATTCCTGGAACTATAAGATCATATTGTCTCAGATTCAACTCAAGTCCTCTCTCCAAGTTTATAGTTCAGTAGTGTGGTTGAAATATGGACTGGGTGAGGGACAGGAAGCAGTGAAATGTTTTCCCTCCTCTGCATGCCTACAGGTCTATCTCCCTGAGTGCAAATCAGGCTAGAAGGATACAGATTCTCTTTAAAGCCACTGTTTCATGATCCAGTGACTTTGCTCTGAGAGGGCAGTGTGGCTGAATTCTCAAGTGCAGTGCGTTATTTCTGACTTGAAAATGGTTGGGTGCTAGAGAGGCGGCAGGCCCAGCACTGGGACCCTGAAACCATCGCCTTCTATAATTTTCATCAGCTTTTGGCCTCCGATGCCAGCGTTAAGAGAATTGCTGCAAGATAGCAATTGCAGAGTTAGTGTTTCTTCCTGAGCACCCGAATTATTTTTAGGAAGGAAATTTAGGTTTCAGAGGCACAGAAGACCACAAAACCATCTTTCTTTCTAACAAATTTTGGCTGTTGTGTGTTGGGCTAAACCTGGCTCACTTAAGAAAAAGGAGGTGGTTATACCATCGTTCCAAAGGTCAGTCAGCCCTGGTGACTTAAAGGCAAGCCCTGTTTACTGGTAATATGTGACCCCTATGTACTCAGCACTAAATATGAATAAAATAAATATGTTTGGGGCAGATAACAAAGAGTGGAAAATAGAATTAGGGCAAGACATTTGAATAATCTGTTTTGTGAAAATGATAGTGTTTTGAATCATCTGGGTGTGGTGTTAGTTTATAATGCAATATAATATAATACAATATAGTGAATTATATGTGATCATCATATAATATAGTGAAAGTTCTTTGTTATTTGTAAGT
Organism: Cricetulus griseus; assembly: GCF_003668045.3. NCBI lineage: Eukaryota > Metazoa > Chordata > Mammalia > Rodentia > Cricetidae > Cricetulus > Cricetulus griseus. The sequence goes on from NC_048595.1 coordinate 459,522,744, forward strand.
CATTCCATTGGCGCTGTTACAGAGACTTCTCTAACACTTCATGACACTAATGGCATTCTAGACTAATGTATCCTACCCTTTATACTCTAAACATTATTTAATAATTATTCATTAAGTACAATTCTGTATACTTAGTAACAGAAACAGCAATCTATTTAAGGGTTGAAACCAAATTACTTGCTAGTAGCTATTTTTTTTTTTCTTCTTAGGAAATGCCATGTAGACTGGCATTTCTGGATTTTCTTCTCTAGAGAGTATATTTGACTTTTTAAGTCACTTAAATAAAATTTAGTATTAAATTTGACAAAAATTAAAATGACTCACTCCTCACTTAGGATTTTTAAGAAAAACAAAGTTTGAAGAAAAAAGAAAACCTTTACTTGAAAACAATTTTCTTGTGTATTTTTGAAACTAATATTTTAGAACTTTATGCATAAGAGTATTTTTTAAAGCCTAGTTTGCCACATGGCTGATTGTCTTCCTTTTGGTGAACACATTATTTACAAGAGCGAAAGTGGGGGCTCTGTGAGTAAAAAAAGGCACTTCTTGCCAAGCCTGCTGACCTGAGTTTCATCCCCGGAACCCACATGATGGGAGGAAAGAACTGATACTCACAAGTTGTCCCCTGCTCTCTGTCTACACGCTGTGACACAATGCACCCCACATATGACTGATCAATAAGACAGGCAGATGCAAAGAAGAAAAGTAAATGCAATGCGGAGCCTCCCAAGTGAAGCATGCATCAGACTAGAGTATCAGAAAGTTAGAGATGGGCATTGTAGAGTGTTTGAGAGAAAAGCACACTAGCCAGAGAGGAAACTCTGTTCATCTGTCCTAGACAAGAAAGAACAGAATGCATACCGGCAGGGGGTGCGTGTGGGGGCCTCTGAGGAGGGGCTTTGTGAGTACCCACTCACTTCTCGTCATGATTGCAGTCTACAGATTTCTGCATTGGCTGAGATGACTTGTTCTCTGGGATTGTTCTATCGAGATTGCTTTCTTACAGGTTGCCTCCTCCCCTCAAGGGCCCACGATGTCATTGCCTTTCTACCAGAAGTCCCACCAGCACTATGATCTCAGTTACCGTAACAAGGACCTTCGCACCACCATGAGCCACTACCAACAGGAGAAGAAGCGCTCTGCCATCTACACCCATGGCTCTACTGCCTACAGCAGCCGTTCCTCGGCAGCACACCGCCAGGAGTCAGAGGCCTTTAGTCAAGCATCGGCCACCTCCTACCAGCAGCAGGCCGCTCAGGCCTACAGTCTTGGAGCATCCCAGTACTCTCGAGGGTCTGAAGTCAGCCGGAAGACAGCCTCGGCGTACAATTATGGCTACTCCCACGGGTATGTCAGGAGCAGCCTTCCAACCTTGGGCACATGCCCTAAATAATCACGTTTCCTGTCTTAAATATGGCAACCCTGTTATACCAGGTGTGGAGGGGAGACCTGAGCACTGTGTCTTATCTTTTCCGTTTTAGTGTCTGTTTGAAATTCACGGTGTTTTAAGGGTCTTGCTTGAGTCATCCACTGTGGTGATATTTCTAGAGGTAGGGAAGTTTTGGTTACTCTGGCAGCCACAGAGACAGGAAACATTTAGACAGCAGGTTTCCTGGCTCTCATAATGTATATGCTTGGATTAAAAGCCAGTAGAGGATTTAAAATTCACAGGTGCTATGGAACAAACATACAGTGGAGATGCACTGGAATTTTTCAACATCTGAAAAACAGTACTCAAAATTCTGAGTTAATATTTTTGGTTTTTTTTGTTTTGGTTTTTCGAGATAGGGTTTCTCTGTGTAGACCTAGCTGTCCTGGAACTAGCTCTTGTAGACCAGGCTGGCCTTGAACTCACAGAGATCCACCTGCCTCTGCCTCCTGAGCGCTGGGATTAAAAGTGTGCGCCACCACTGCTTGGCTGTTAATATTTTCTATATCTGGAATATTTTATACAGAAGCAGGGCCTTTTCTCAGTGAGCTTAAGAATAATAGGAACAAGTATGTATTAGGCCAAATTAGATTACTGACCAAACACAATGAGGGAGACTCTACTCCCAAACAAAAAAAGTTATGTTAGGATGCTAGAAGAGTGAATAGCAGATGAAGGTCTGTTCTGCAAAGCTTTCCCTGGAAGCAATAAAGCTAGCATAAATGTGAACTGATATATCTGGAAAGTTCCCGTTTGGATCTCTTTGCCTGGAGTGGACGTTAAGGTTGCTTTCCTGACTGAGGTCTTCCAGGCTGAGAGTGGGAAGTCTCCTTCTTTTAAGAGTTCTTAGTTTATTTCAGCGTATGTATGTGTGATGGCATGAGTTTATGTGTACCACTGGCATGCAGGTGCTCAGAGAGCTGAGAAGAGGGTGTCAGAGCCCCTGGAACTGGAGTTTTAGGTGGTGGTGTGAGCCACACAATGCGAGAGTTGGGAACAGAACCTGAATCCTGAGAAGAGTATAAAATATTTGTCAAGTGCCTCTCTCAGGGCAAATAAAAGGTTACTGGGGAAATGATGCGACAGCTTGTGGGCATCGATGTGGAGAAGGCAGAAACTCATGTTGTCAGTGACAGTGACCTCGAGGGAGCTTCTGACTGGTTCAGTCACAGAGCCAGAGTCTGCCAGGGTTTACCTGGAATGTACGACGGCAACACTCCGAAATTGCGCTCGGAATGGAACAGGATCACTTTGCAGTCTCACTTTCATAGGTCATGTTCTGCCCTGGGATATTCATAAGGATCTCATGTTGGCTGCAAAAATGGAAATATTGTCGCTGAGAAGAATCTGTTGCTTTTAGCACTTACTTCAAATGAATCACCTTCCAAAGGAAAATTGGGAGAAATTAACAGTGTGTGTGTGTGTGTGTGTGTGTGTGTGTGTGTGTGTGTGTGAGAGAGAGAGAGAGAGAGAGAGAGAGACAGAGACAGAGACAAAGACAGAGAGACAGAGAGAGAGACAGAGACAGCATCAGTTTGTTCTCTTTTTTCCTCAAGAAATTATTTTTTTACTAGTTCAAATTAGAAACAAGCCTGCTTCATATGTCAATCCCTTCTCTCTCTCTCTCTCCCCTCCTCCCCCACCCCCACCAGCTCCCCACCCCATCCCTCCTCTGCTCCCCAGGGAGGGTGAGACCCTCCATGGGGGATACCCAAAGTCTGTCATATCACCCTGGGCAGGGCCTAGGTCCTCCCCCATGTGTCCAGGCTGCAGTTTGTTCTCTTGAAGAATGTCCCATAGCTGTATTCAAGAACCTCATTTGGGAAAGCAGCTGTCTTGCAAAGAGCAGGAGGATTAGATGTTAAATATCCATCTTCCTGGATTGTCTGCTCCAGGTCTACAGAAGATGGTGATTTTATGATCATGAAGCTAGCTAATTTCTGGTGTACTTATTTCATTTTCCACACATGGAAGAGTCGATGGAATGGTGTACAGCTATATGTTCAAATGATTTTATTTCTTTAGCTCCACTGCAAACTTCTATGATCTAACCACTTTGATGTTACAAGGTTCATTTAGATTCTGTGCAGTATCCGTATTTATAATTCAATACAGCATCTCAAGCATCAGCAGTTGGAGTGGTTTTTTTAGAGAGAGTAGGGGATGTTGTCATAAGAAAGGAGCTGTAATCATTTTTCCCATGTTCCACACCACACCTTGTTCCTACTGTGTATGTAGGTTAGTGTTTGTAAATGGCTTGCTATGCTCAAACAAGACTGAGTTCAAGATTCTTGGTGGGAACAGAATGAGCTAGAAACAGTGCATGTGGGGGAGAAAAACACCAGCACTGTCTTCCCCACTTCATATCGTGAATGTAAAAAGAGAAAGAAGCCTACCATGACCTTGGATGCATTTCAGTGTGGCAGGGAGTATTGTTGGTTTGTTTGTTTCATTTTAGAACTAGGAGTAACACATGCAGGCTTAGAATCTTTGTAATTTCTTCAGGCTGTTCTTAAGTTTATTCAAAATGAAAGGGTTTTCCCTGCTAAATGAGGTGTGTCTTTGGATTGTGAACAGTCTCTTTGATAAAGTCTCCTGTGTTGGAACTGCAGCCCTCTTAAGTGTATGTCAGCACTAGGCTAGGTCTATTTTTACCCTCTACTTTGTAGTTAGCTGTCCAATGTTAAGTTGGAAAGTACAGAGATTTAAATGTGCTCAGGGCTTGGCTGACCTCAGTAAGTCTTGCTTGGAGTCAGTGTGGTTTGCTTGATGTCAGTGTGGCTGTTAGCATGGATTGGTTACTGACTATGTTGTAAAACACTTTAAATGCCTTTAATTCATGGTCACGTTGATAAAAAAAAAAAAAAAGACCCTAAAAGCAGAGTGGTAAGATTGACATTTTATGTAATAATGGTGTCAACAACAAATGTGATCAAAGGGGAATACAAGGGCTCTGTGTGTGCACATTCACGAACCGTGTGTGCCTGCACAAGTGGGGGCCAGAGGTCAATGTCCAGCACCCTCCTCTATCACTCTGCACATTTTAGTCAAGCACTCAAGATCTGAGAATTCAGTTGGATTAGCTGGATGGCAAGTCCCTGGGATCCTCTCATCTCCATCCAGTGCTGAAATTACGGGTACCACCTTCAGCTTTTCTCATGAGTGCTGGGATCCAGCTCACATCCCCATGCTTTTACAGCAAACACTTCACATACTAAGCCACAGCCCAAGCCCACGTTCTGTAACTCTGGCTTTCCTGCTTTTGTTCCATTTCCCTTTTGCGGAGGTACGGATAATGATTCACAGGACTAGGCTCAAATATAAGTTAAATATAATTTATTTCGGGGAAAAGTCACTTACACAAGAAGCAGACAGCTCTGCACAGGCTGCTCCCTGTGACCTGACCCGCCGCAAGCGAGAGCCACCTGCCTGGACCCCAGACCTAAAACTCACTCTCAGTCATGTTCACACCTGTGACCACTCCCGAGCAGGTGTGATCATCACTACAGGTTCGAGCGGTGTGGATATCTCACTATACCCTTTGATCTTCAACTATGCAGGAAGTAATATGATGTCTTTGTTTGGTACTTAAATACCAGAAGAGTGCTGGTGATACGGCTCAGTGGGTAAAGGTGCTTTCACCAAACCTGCTGACCAGAGTTCAATCCCTGGACTGGGGGTGAAATGTTATGTCTCTTGGTATATAACTTTCCTGCTGACCAGACATTGGGGAAGCCTGCGGGAACTGTTTCATTTTGCTTGGTTTTATATCCTATTATACTTCGTTTTTAAGGACTGGAGGTTGAAGCAAACATCCTTTTGGTGTGTTTGTTTGCTGAGACGGGGCATCACTGTGTAGGGGAGCTCACTAGAGGAGCTTTTGAATTCATGGAGATCCTCCTGTCTCTGCCTCTGCCTCTTGGGATCTGGGATTACAGGCATGTGGCACCATGTCTGGCACCTATTAGATTTATTTTTTGAAATTATTTTTTATTTTTATTTATGTGTATGTGTGTTTGACTGCATCGCTGTATGTGTACCAAGCGCATGCCTGGGACCCAAGGAAGCAGAAGAGCATGTCGGATCCCCTGGAACTGGAGTTAAAGATGCTCGTGAGCCACCCTACTGGGGCTGGGAACTGAACCTGGGTTCAGTAAGAGTACCCAGTACCCTTACCTGTCTCTCCAGCCACAGATGCAGGGTTTTTTTAATGCTTCCTGAACCTGCTTGTATATCTATGTTCATAAAAAAATACTGGGCTGTAGCCATATCCTGATGTCTTAATCAGAAGACACTGGCATTACCGGATGAATTAGACAATGCTATTTTAACATTTTTAAAAAAATATTAAATAATCATTATCATTTTTTCCTTAAATATTTGATAAAATCTATCAGTGAAAACCACTTAGGTGTCTGCTTTTCCTTGTGAGAATATTTTAGATTATTAATTCAACTTCTTGGCTTTGGTAATGCAGAGTTTTGTGTTTCTTCTTGAGGTAGTTTTGGTCATTTTGGTCTTGTAGGAATTGCTCCATTACATTTTAGTTTTCTAGTGAGTTGACATGGAAGCAGCTACACTACTTTGCTATGAGTCTTCTTAGTTTTGAGGGCTGGTTATGATGTTTCCACCATCACTCTTGGTTTTAATAACTTAATACTCTTTGCATGATTAAACTACTATGTTTTTTCAGGGCTTTCTTTGAGGGGTCTTTGCTGATAGCAATTCTGTTCTGTTTCATATTTCATTGTTTCTTCTTGACTCTTCATTATATCACCCTTTTCTTGTGCTTATTTTAATCTACACACACACACACACACACACACACACACACACACACACACACACACATATATATATATGTGAAGTATTGACTAGGGTCATTTCATTCTAGGCAAACCTTCGACCTCCAAGGTGTACTACTAGCCTTCCTTTATTTTACCTTTTACTTTGAGACGGATCACGAAGTTGTCCAGGCAGCTCTTAAACCTGTGATCCTCCTGCCTCAGTCTTGCCACAAGTGGAGTCTAACCTCCATACAACCCAATGGATGATTGTATGCAAGTTTTAAGAAGGAATTCATTTTTTAAATGAAGAACCACTTCTCCATTCAGTGTATTCCTGTGTCTGATTTCAGAGCTGAGTCTTGTTGTTTTATCATTGACTTTTGACTAAAGGAACAGATGAACAACTCACCTCAGTACTGGGAATCCTGCTTCTGCATTGGTCATGTGTGTGTGTGTGTGTGTGTGTGTGTGTGTGTGTGTGTGTGTGTGTGTGGTGTATGTGTACACATGTGTGATGTGTGCGTGTACATGTGCGTGTGGTGTGTGTGTGTGAGTTGGGGCCAGAGGTCTGTCTCCAGTGTTGCTCTCAGGTGCTCCCCCCTTGTTTTTGTGATATGGAGTCTCATTGTCTTGGAGCTTGCCAAGTATTTTAGGTTGTCTGGCCAGTGAGCCTTGGGAATCCTGTCTCTGCCACCCCAGGACTGGAATTAGAAATACACATCATCACACTTAGATTTTGTTATTTTTTATTTATCTTTTATTTATTATGTGCGTTGGTGTTTGACCTGCATGATTTGTGAGGGAGTCAGATCCACTGAACTGGAGTACAGTTGTGAGCTGCCATGTGGATGCCGGGAATTGAACCTGGGTCCTCTGGATGAGCAGCCGATGCTCTTAACTGCTGAGCCATCTCTCCAGGCCCCACACTTAGCTTTTAAACATGGGGTTTGGGGGTTAATTAATTTTGTTTTCTAGCTTTAATAAATAATTTGGAAGCTGGACATAGTTGCAATACTGTAATCTCAGCATTGGGAGGAAGAAATAGAACCACCGTGGTCCCGGGCCAGCCCAAGCGACATAGAAGGGCACTGTCTTAGTCAATCAGTCAGCAAATAACTTGACATTATTAAGTCATCTATTTAGATAGTAATTTAACATCCACTTCACACACTGTAAAAAACAATAACTTAGCTAGTTGTGGTGGCACATGACTTTATTACAGTGTTTGGGGGCAGAGGCAGGAGAATCTCTGAGTTCTAGGTCAGCCTGGTCTACATAGTGAATTCCGGGACAGCCAGGGATATATAGTGAGACCTTGCCTCAGACTGAAAAAAAGAAAGAGACAATAACTTGAGTTAGCTTTAGAAAGCATAAAAAAATGGAGCAATCTTGTATTTCCTGTATAATACTGTATAACATATAACAACATATTACTTTTTATAAAGTATTTGTTCAAGATAAAATATTAAATGGGAGCTAGTGCTATTGCCACAAATGTTTAGCATTTGGTTTAGCTACTAAAACTCAGTTCCTATAATTTACCGTGAGAATGGGATAATCTCATTTGGGGTATGTCCTATGTAATAAATTCATTATTTAAAATATTTCTCTTATGGGAAAAAAGCCAACAAAAATAATGGAGTATCATAATTTCTATTGCAATCCAACATTGAGTTTGTTTTCAATGTTGGATTGCAGTAGAAATTATTTCGATGAGTTTGCGAAAATTTGATTGTAGGGAAAAATGAAAAAAAAAAGGCTAAAAATAGAAGAGTATTGAGAAAATTCCACTGTTCTCAAAATAAGAAAGGCAGCAATACACTTGATCTCATGGTTTATTTTGTATAGTAATCAAGAGGTAGAGACACATACCACTTTAGCATAGGCCTGTGTGAGCACAGGCTGTACTTTGTGACCTGGGGTATAATATGCAGTCCTTTTGCTGGAACAGTCAACCAAGGACAAATTTCACTCTGGCTTCCAATCGGTAAGCAATCTACAAGCTTGACTTTAAGGTTCTAACCTTTAGCTCCAATGCTGCTCCAGAGAAAAGAGTAGCTATTGCCCTGGGTAGCAGAGTGTGCCACCTCCATGTGACCGCATCAGAGTAGCCCAACCTGCACATGCAACACAGTTTTAATAGACAAGATACACGCACACTCATCCATGTGTGTGTGCTCAATGTCTACTCAGAAACCGGGCCTCTGTGCACCCTGTAAATCTTTGACCCTTATTGTTTTGTACAGCACTACTTACTTTCTTGCATTACTGGTTTTATACTGTGTGTATGTTTGGCCCATGGTTCTGCTTTTGAATTCTCTTTGCTTTTCTAAATCTTAAAAAAAGATTATTTATTCCGTGTGTGTGTGTGTGTGTGTGTGTGTGTGTGTGTGTGTATGTGAGTGTGAGTGTGTGAGTGTATATGTGTGTGAGTTTATGTGTGTGTATATGTGTGAGTGTGTGAGTGTGTGTGTGTGTATGTATGTGTATATGTGAGTGTGTGTATATGTGATTGTGAGTGTGTGAGTGTGAGTGTATTGTGTGAGTGTATGTGTGTATATGTGTGTGAGTATGTGAGTGTGAGTGTATGTGTGTAGATGTGTGTGAGTGTGTGTGAGTGTGTGTGTGTGTGTGTGAGTGAGTGAGTGTGAGTGTGAGTGTGTGTGCCTGCATAAGTCTATGTGCACCACATGCATGCAGGTGCTCTCGAGGCCAGAGGGCTTTGGATTTCCTGAACTAGAGTTACAGATGGTGGTGAGCCAACCATCTGGGTTTTGGGAACTGAACCCTGGTCCTCTGTAAGAGCAGCCCTCTGCAACATCTCCAAGTGTTTTTTAAACATTAGGCAGTGGTCAAGACTTGAGTAATTTTAACTGAGCAGCTTGATATTTGCTAAGGGATACCACGCACAGGCTTTGCCTTTTCAACAATTCTCTGGACTAGGAGCTTTAATGATACTATTTTATTTTAGAATAGTTCAAGTCTATAGGAGGAAATTAAGTATAGAGTGTTCCCACACAGCCTCCTATTGTTGGCATCCTTCATCTCCTTAGACGCCAGGGAATTTTCAGTCTACACATTGGTTCCTGGGAGTCTATGCACTAGAATTCATGAAATCTTTTGTCTGTATGAAAAAATATTTTATTTAATTCAACAACTACATAGGTTAAGGTTGTTTCTTTGTTTTGCTAATTTTTATGGTTTCTACTGTTTCCCACCTCCCAGTGAAGCTTTTCATTCATTCAAACATGAACTACCTCCTTGCACACATTTGCCTCAGTGTACATAGTCAAATAGAACTGGTCCAAGTATTCTTTATCATACTCTATCACTCAACACCAAATGTCCATGTAATGAGAACTTATTTGATGAATTCAGGGTTTCCTCGGTGGCTGGAATCTGACTGCAGTAAGTATGGAAAGGTCTCACAGTGAGAACCTAGGGTTCTGCATCAGAATAGCCCAGGATTACTGTGTGTAGAATTGTCCATTTCCCATTCTGTTCTAAGAGGACATGGATACAAAATATATCAAAACCATTTATATGCTTGTGTACAAGACCCTGGATTTGATTCCCAACACTGAAAAAAGAAACAGACAAACAATTTATATAGATTGCCTACATTTCAAACACCAACCATAAAGGCTATTTGAAAATATCAATATCTTTCTCATTTCAGATGAAATTTTAGAGGGAACAAGCCATGAAATCACTACTTTTTCTTGGTGACTGTCTAGAGTACATTTACATATCTGCTATCTTTCTAACTTTAATTCATTTCTAAAGGGAAAATATAACAAGATTAGAGACCCAAGGTTCTAGGAAAATTCCCCTGCATCATGCCCCCTACCCCAGCTTTGTCAACCCTTGGAATATCTTAAATGCACTTTGTGTTCTGTCTAATGTTAGGAATCTTATTTCAGACTAACAGATTCCAGTCTGCTATTAGAAGATTATTCATCCAAGTTGAGTCCCCAAACAAAGAGAGCCAAGCGGAGCCTTCTGTCTGGAGAAGAGACAGAAAACTTGCCAGACAACTACATGGTGCCTATTTACTCTGGACGGTGAGTGTGCTCTCTCTTCCAGTGTATAATTATTACAAAGAGGGAGTCAATAGTAGCTAATATTCATTGAGTATTCACTATATATTCGTTTAAAAGGGACTTAGGAAATTTAGAACCGACGCTGAGAAAGATGAGCTGATGGAAATCAAGGGCTTTCGTTGTCAGATATTTTTGTCATTCATAGGGAACATGACAACAGAGAAAGACTAGGGCATAATGCTATGCATGTGGTCAGATGGCATGGGAAGCAGAGCTTTAGAGTGTTTAATATTACCTGTAATCAGTATTGTACAGTAAAAGGAAGATTCAAAACTGCAGAGTGTAAAGTAAGCAGGTAAGAAGGTTGTGGAAGGGCAAAGAGAGGAGGGCAAAGAAAGCACTAGAGGTATGAATATAACCAAAATATCAAAATGTATTGTGTTTGTATGGAATCTCAGTAGGAAGTATTGCAAAACTAGTATATGCTGACAATAATTTTTAAAATTATGTATGTTAAAAACCCAAACTATAGCTGGGCGTTGGTGGCGCGCGCTTTTAATCCCAGCACTCAGGAGGCAGAGGCAGGCGGATCTCTGTGAGTTCGAGGCCAGCCCAGAGCGAGTTCCAGAACAGCCTCCAAAGTCACAGAGAAACCCTGTCTTGAAAAAACAACAACAACAACAACAACAACAAAAACCCAAACTATAAAATGTTGGAGGAGTGGAGAAACCCGCTATGTACCAGAGTCTTATGTGACATTAGGACATGTTACATGTCTGGGCTGTGCACTACAGCAGAGTTCACACAGTCACATATGAGGTCGCAGACATTTGGTCTGTGTTTCATTGTACATTGTCAAATTTTCTGGGAAAAAAACGATTAACTTCCTTTTTAATTGTAAACTAAATTATATTTAAAACACACTAAGTTGGCCAGTGACATTCCTTGGGCTGTTTAATTAACTTCTTTAACCCTTGTAACCTTGTATCTAAGATAGGAGTGATAGTGTCTACCTTGTGGGATTTTATTTGGGTGGAATGAAAGATCATACTTGAAAGGCACAGGAACCATAATAGGAACCGTTACTTTTGTCCTTCCTAGTGTTAAAGGAAAGCACTTTCTTCTTCTATAATAAATAGACTCTGATTTATCACAACATTTTAAATGATTTGTTTTCTGTTTTGTGTGTATGAATATTTTTCTTGCATGTATATAAGCATGGCTGATGGAAGTCAGAAGAGGGCATCTTTACAGACTGGAGCCACAGAAGTTTGTGAGCCACCAAGGGGAATCTGGGAACTGAACCAGGGTCCTCTGCAATGTTCTGCTGAGCCATCTCTCCAGCCCCACACCTGGGTTGTTTTTTTTTTTTGTTGTTGTTGTTGTTTTTGTTTTTGTTTTTTTTAATGGCAGATTTCCTAAGGGCATGGACAGTGCCTGAGCTCAGTGAAAGCAGACAAGCTTGTTACTGCCATGCGGTCTCTACTTTCTGCTCTGTTGTTTCAGCCAAGTGCACCTCAGTGGAATTAGAGACACAGAAGAAGAAAGAATCAAAGAAGCTGCTGCTTACATAGCTCAGAGGACTCTTCTTGCAAGCGAGGAAGAAATCTCAGCCTCCAAGAAGTCCATAGCTTCCAAGCAGTCCAGAGTATCCAAACAGGCCACGTCCACCCTTCAACGAGAGGAAATGTTTGAAAAGAAGTCGAGGAATGTTGCAATTCGAGAAAAAGCAGAAGAGCTGTCACTGAGGAAAACAGTAAGGAGAGCTAATGTCATGGCTGCTGTAATTTAAAAAAAGTGGTGCTGTGCTATAGAGTTCAAGCGGAGGGGTTTTTTTTGTTTTGTTTTGTTTTGTTTTGTTTTTTAAATTAGGGAAAGGAGTCATAAAAAGAGGAAAGGGAAAAGGGGAGGGGGAGACCAGCCTCTGGAGACAGGAGCAGCAGGAGAGAGAGGAGAGGGAGAGGGAAAGAGAGAGGCAGAGGGGGGCAGAGAGAGAGAGAGAGAGAGAGAGAGAGAGAGAGAGAGAGAGAGAGGAGGTGGTGGGCAGGGTGTATCCTGTCAGAACCCCAAGGACAGGCCAGTACAGATACCTGAATACTAACAATGCTACTTATAAAAGTGGAAATGTGTTTCAGAAGCTGTGTGTGTATGTGTGTGTGTGTGAGAGCATGTGTGAGCTCGTGTGTGTGTGTGTGTGTGTGTGTGTGTGTGTGTGTGTGTGTGTGTGTTTCAAGGGCAGAGCTATGTGGGTTTCAGGGAAACAAAGTTAATGGAAACAAGGAGAAAAGGTGTTGGAATGCATAGGTCAAATAAAGGCAAACTTTGGAATTTTAAACTTCATGGAGATTCAGATTTGAAAGACAATAAACAAATTTATGAAGCCACTTTATCACAACATCATAGAGGTATTGCTCAATCTTAGGGTTTTAAAAACCAAACTCATTTAAAAAAAAAACAGGAAGGAAATGATTTTTACCTGACTATGAAAATAAGGATAAAAATGTAAAATTTAGGTCTGAGAATTCAGTTAAGTTCATATTGCTTGCACAAATGCATAGAGCCACCGGTTCAGTCCCCACCACTCCATAAAGTGGGACACCATGAAGATGCCATCCTGTAATCCTTGACCTTAAGATGTAGAGTCGGGAATATCAAGTTTAAAGTCATCCTTGGCTGTATCCTTGGGTGAGATGGAGGCCAGCCTGGGCTACATAAAAATCTACCTCAAACAAAACAACAAAAGAAGGGAAAGTAAAACATTGGAAACATTTGGTTGTTTACTTGCTTGATTTTTCAGTTGGAAGAGACCCAAGCATATCATGGAAAGCTAAATGAAGATCACCTACTCCATGCTCCTGAGTTTATCATTAAGCCTCGTTCTCACACAGTGTGGGAAAAAGAGAATGTGAAATTACACTGCTCCGTAGCAGGCTGGCCGGAACCTCGTCTCACATGGTATGTTTTCTTCGTGGATGCTAATAGAATTGATTACCAAGTTAAGTTTACATCCACAGAAAGCACCCTGAACTAGCAATATGCAAGAGTGAGCAAAGATACCTGTAAGTCTGCACACATTTTCAAAAGAGTAAAGATATTGAGACAGTTTTATGAATGGGAAGAACAAATGGTCTTATATAGATTATGCATTTTAATAACTTTGTAATCATAAAGGAGGGAGAGACAGTGCCATTGGTAAAGTGCTTGCTGTGTTAACGTGAGGACCTGGGTTTGGTTTCCTGCACCCATATAGGAAGCTGGGAAACAGGGAGAAAGAACCCTGGGGCTTGCTGATCACCTAGTTTAGACAAATCATGAAGTTCTGGGCTCATCATGAGACCTTGTCTCAAAAGTGTGGTGGAGAGTGATTGAGGAAGACACCGAGCTCTCACACACACATGAACACTTGTACACACTTGTACAGGTGCACATGCACACATGAATATTCATTTGTACACAGAACACTAAAACTCAGAGAGCTTCACCTCTGCCCCTCCTGTCTCACAATCAAAAACAGAAGCAACCATAGCAAAATGCCAAAAATGACTATGAATTTCTATGGCAAATAAATACCACAGGATATTTCTAATGTTTCAACAAAAATGAATTTTTTAAAATTTAGCTCACAAATTTTGAAGTATAAAAGTAAATTAAAAATGGATTCCTATTGCTCCCATACTTCCTTCTTACTATAAAGTTGCACCATTCAACCTTTAAAGGATTTTTTCTCAAAAACCAACAAACAACAGCCACTGAGCCAGCAAGATGGCTCATCAGGTAAAGGCATTGGCTACCAAGCCTGATGACCTATATGCAAGCCCAGAACCCACAGTGATGGAAGGAGAAAACCAACCCTCACAACATTCCATATATACATTCATTCATACACCCTCTCTCTCTACACAGACAGACAGACAGAAAGATATAATTAAAAATTACAGCTGGATGTGATGTCGAACACACATCTTTAATCCCAGCATTCAGGAGGAAGAGGCAAGAGGATCTTAGTGAGTTTGAGCCAGCCTAGTATATTGTGAGCTCCAAGATTCTCAAAAAGAGGATTGCAAGTTCAAGACCAGCTTGGGCTACATAGTGAGACTCTGTCCAAAAACCAAACCAAAAGGTACACAACAAAACTACAAATAAACAACAAAAATGTCTAATTACTGGTCTAGAGATGAACTTCATTGGTAGAGCACCTCTCTTATGTGAATTAAATCTCCCCCCCCAAACAAATATCACTTACCAAATTCGAAAGAAAATCCAAACATTGCTATGGAAATGCAGGAAGATGAATGAATGCTTAGTTCCCATAAATACTATTTGATAAGTTAAAAAAATCATTCTCTCAGAAATTTAAATATATTAATGTTGACTAAATAGAGTCCTTAATCAAATTGAAAGGTTTGCCGAATATTTTCCTAGTTTTATCTTTTGCTTTTAATTAAATTTTTTATTATCTATTTTTGTTTGTTTGTTGTGTGATTGTTTGAGATTAAGGCCAGCTTTGAACTTGTGATCCTACCGACTCAGACTCCCAGATGCGGGGACTGCAGGAGTGTACAACCTTGCTCAGCTCTTTTTTTGTTTGTTTGTTTTTAAATACTAAAGATGACTTTCAAAATGGTGCAAAGTAACAGCTAGGAGAAAACTATTAATTTCGTAAGCATTTTTTTTTTTAATTAAGCGGCTGGAACATAGACTGCACCATGTTCCTGATGGTGTTTTTAAATGAGCAGTGGTGTTTCTCAGAGGCAGGGCTCACTTTGCAGATTAAACTCCTTAGGTGCCCTCTTTTGGCCTGGAAAAGGGATAATTAACAAACAGCAAACAGATAAAAGCTCCCCACGCAAAGCTTGAGACAACTAAGGCGATGGCTCTTAAAATTCAAGCTAAATTTAAAAAATCCAAGTATTGTCTGTTCCTCAGTTCTCCTCACTAACATAGCTGAATCACAATACATTGACCCCAAAACTTATCCTTGTGGCTGTGAAATATTTATTTCCATTTGTCTCAGGAGGGATTGGGAGAGTAGCCTCCTTCTTCGGCAGTGTCCTGCTCTCTTCCCTTCTGTGCTTGGGGGAGGTGACTTCCTCTTACTTGATGGAGAGAGATTCAATCTTCATTCTCTTTTTTTTTCTTGTGACCATGACTTTTTAAATTTTTTTTTTATTTATTTTACATACCGACCAGTCTCCCCTCCCTCCTCTCCTCTCATTCAGTCCCCCCATCCGGCCTGCCCCATCCACTCCTTCTCCGTCTCCATTCAGATGGGTAAAGAGCCAGATCATGCACTGAGACCCATTCTTTACACCAGTTCTTCCTGAAGGGAAAGGCCAGGAATTCCAGAGAAAGAAAGTCCCCCCTGATATGCTCAGTGAAAAACACAAGCCAAAAAAAAAAAAAAAAAAAAAAAAAAAAAAAGAACTGGAGAGCAACTCCTATTTCTGAGTGGGCTGGCAGATGGCTCAGTGGGGAAGGTGCCTTCCACTGTTGTGAGACCAAGAGTTGCCCCTGGATGAGCAGAAATGTGGGGAACCAGTGTGCGCATGGTGGCAGCTGGCTATGGTGACAGCAGGGGAACCAATGTGCACATGGTGACAGCTGGCTGTGGTGATTGACAACAGGCAAACCAGTGTGATATAGTGAAAACTGGCTCTGGTGACAACAGGATCAGATCCAGGTTTGTGGAGCAAGAAGCTTCTACAATTTGGGGGTCACATTACAAAAATGAATACAAGGCTAATAATGTTAAGTTTCTCCCAGAGAGGATCCCTGGAACGTAAACCCGATTCACTGCCAGGCAAACGGATGGAGCAGGTTCCTTATGGGTTTATGGCTCCTCTTGGACACGGTGCCTTTTCTAAGATGCATCAGCTGGAATTATAATTTATGTCACAACATGAATGCAAGGAGAATACTTTTCACAAGAATCCTCTTACTCACAGGGCAGGGAACTCATTACCAGCTGAGAGCCAAAGCTGTTGGTGATCACATTGTTGGCCTCTCTGGTGCCTAGCTGCAGCTTTATGGTACTGACACCGAGTACAAATGAGAGAAATATGGGAGGATGTGTGTTCAGCTAATGTCTTTGTGAGGTGCTGGGTGCAGTCATACTGCCTAGTGAAGAGCAGCTAAGTCCTCAGCTATGTCTTTCAGAGGTATGTGCCCTAGGGGTGTGGTTCCTTCAGAGACTTTCCCAAAGACAGTTTGGCTCCAAGTTTCCACTGGCTGCTGTTGGGTCATGGGAGTCTCTGAGGTCTAACAAATGTGAGCAGGCAGCAGCTGTTTTCCTGGCCAATCTCAAGTTACCAGCAACTTCCATTTAAGTGGAACTTAGAGGTTACCCAGAGAACAACACGCAACAAAAAGGCAACTCTCAGCAAGGCCAGGTACAGAACACATCGGAGGTCCCAGATCTCCCCAAAAAGCAGGAGGAATCTATTTGTGTGCTTTAATTCAGAAGGAAAGTTGGTTACAGAGACCATCAACACACTAGGGTGGCGAAGCCACCATCATGGAGAGGGCCTTGTCAACATAGAGGGAAAGATATTTCTGTAGTGGGAAAAAATGAAACTATAATGTTTAGTAGGCTATTTTATACAATAGCCTGCCTAACATCTATTGGTCTAAAAGGGGAAAGTAGAATTTATGTTGTTTCATTTGCATAGATTCTGGAAGGTTATGTTGGAACCCAAGGAGAGCAATTGACTCTGATGGGGTGGTATAAAAGGGCAAAGGCTGAGCAGCCTTATATCCTCTGGCACTTTCTTTACATTGGGTTCTCACCAGTGTTCCCATTTCTGGCAAAATTTAACGTGTTCAAGGTCATTTCAATCTGCACGGAATCTTGACAGAGCCTTCCTGTCTCACTGAATTTCACCCCTCATCATCAGCATTAGCTCTGCCATAGGCTGACATTTGTGTGTTAAGGATGAAGTGTGTTTTATACACTAAATGGACAAAGTCACAGGACAGGAGAGTGCTATTTCACAAACACCCCACACAAAAACTATTTAGTTAGTGCTTCTTTATAAACTACATGAACAGGTAAGGAGAGTGGCGTCCACACAAAGTGTTTAAGCAAGCCTTTGGAAACAGTCCCAGGGTGTATATTACTCTCCACAGCTAGCTGATGACTAGCTAGTTTGGAATTCCACTTTTCAGAAGCAACAAGCTGTGAAGTATGAGGGGAGGGAGGCCGAACCCTCTTCTTTTCCATTCTGACTTAATACCGAAGGCAGCCAGTCTCAAGTGACCCAAAACTTGAGTGCCTCATAGTAGACATTCCCTGCAGAATAGACTAAAACCTCTTTCTGGCTTAGTCCTTTTATACTGCTTTAACCAGGAGTTTTTGTTTGTTTGTTTTCTCTGACATGGTGCGTTCTGTGCGGTTCCATGGTCAAGTGTTGTGTATTTTAAACCGGTTTCCGTTGCCAAGTGGTCACATTAGAAGAGCTGTGAATGTTTAGCTGGGAAAGAATAAAGGTGCTAAGTCGAGTAGCACTGGAGGGCAGGGACTGTGGAGCTGCAAAATACCACTTTAACTCAAACTTTATAGAGATATGAACAGCATTGTTGACTGGAAGCCAATCGAGTGTCACTCAGTCATTCGGTCGGCCGGGCAGCACATGCCACAGTGTTTAGTGGCATACCACTCCCCTTGGGACTGGAAGAACTCCTGAAAACCCTCCAGCTCGTGGAGAAACAAACAAGCAAGCAAGAGAGAGAGCTGGCTCAGCCGAGTCTCAGTTGACCCAAGCCGATCTAGTCAGAAAGCACATCCCTTTCCTCATGAAGACAGGAGAGTCCAAGATTCAGAGTTGGAGACAGCCTTCTCTGATCACATAGTCCTGACTGTCAATCAAGATCTGTGTTGAAACAACTGCCTGAAGCCACTTCTGGGCTTTCAAGAGGCAGAAAGGCAGCACTGTGAGTAGGGAGAGGGTCACACAGCACACCTGCCATCCAGCTGTGACTCGGGCTAGAGCAGCCCTCCTCATTTCAGACCTGAGGGAAACAGGACTCTTAAAGCCTCAACTTACTCTCTTCATGTGCACTCATTTAAAATCATCCTTAGCACAAGGTATGCATTTCCCAGAGCTTGACTTCTTTATGAAAAAGTATGAAGGTATAATTTAACTATTTTATCACACAACAATTCTGCTCAGTCATTTTAACCAATGCTCAGCAACTGCAGCATGCCTATGACACGCTCAGGAGTGGGAATAAGAAAAGAAAATGTATATCAAACATACACACAGTTCCTCATCATCAAAGGTCTAGCAACTTAGTAGGAGAGATGCAGACCCAACCATAACTTTTTTATGTAAATTGTATTTAAATTATTTTACATATCAATCCCAGTTCCCTCTCCCTCCCATTTTTCCACACCCCCAAAGATGCCCCCCCAATACCATTCTCCATCTACTCCCCAGGAAGGGTGAGGCTTTCCATGAGGGATCATTAAAATCTGTCAAGTCATTTGAGGCAGGGCCTAGGCTCTCCCCTGTGTATCTAGGCTAAGAGAGTATCCCTTCAAGGGAAATGGGCTCCTGAAGTCCATTTGTGCACTGGGGATACATCCTGGTTCCACTGTCAGAGGCCCCATAGACTTCCCACTGCTCCTAACTGACACCCACATTCAGGGGGCCTGGTTTGGTCCTATGTTGGTTTCCCACCTGTCAGACTGGGGGTCCATGAGTTTCCACTTGCTCAGGTCAGCTGTTTCTGTGGGTTTTCCCTGCATGGTCTTGACCCCTTTGTTCATCACTCCTCCCTCTCGGAAACTGGATTCCAGGAGTTTGGCTCAGTACTTGGCTGAAAAGGACTACCAGCCTACAATCCACACTTCCAGAGAAGCTAGGAAACAAGGAGGACCATAAGAGAGACACACACAGTCCCACAGTGAAGCAGAAAGGGACAAGGATCTCTGCTTCTGCTTCCATCAGCTACTGGATGAAGGCTCTAGGATGGCATTTAAGGTAGTCATCAGTCTCATTATGGGGAAGAGCATTTAAGGTAGCCTCTCCACTATTGCTTAGGGTCCTAGTTGGGGTCAACCTTGTAGATCTTTGGACATTTCCCTAGTGCCGGATTTCTCTTTAAACCTACAGTGGCTCCCTCTATTGATTTGTCTCTTTGCTTGTTCTCCTCTATTCCCCTCCCCACTCAATCTTCCTGATCCCTCATGTCCTCCCTGCCCCTCCTCTCCCCTCCCCTCTTTCTCCTACATCCCTCCCCCTCCCCCATACTCCCCATTTGTTCAACGGTTCTTGTCCCTTTCTGCTTCACTGTGGGACTGTGTGTGTCTCTCTTATGGTCCTCCTTGTTTCTTAGCTTCTCTGGAAGTGTGGATTGTAGGCTGGTAGTCCTTTTCACTATCCCAATGGTAACTTTTTTAAAAACTCTTTTTTAAAAATATTTTATTTATATTTTCTGTATGAGTGCTCTGCATGTATGTATACCTGAATGCCAGAAGAGGGCATCAGATCTGTTACATATGGTTGTAAGCTACCATGTGGGAATTGAACTCAGGACCTCTGGAAAAGCAGTCAGTCCTCTTAACCCCTGAGCCATCTCTCCAGCCCTCAACCATAACTTTTAAAATTACTTTTATTTAGTGTGTGTGCATGTATGTGTGTGTGTGCTTCTGTGAGGGCATGTGTACCTCATGTGTGGGGACATCAGAGGACAAGTTGGGGGAGTTGGTTCCTCTCCTTCCAACATGTGGGTTCTAGAGATCAAACTCCGGTCATCATTAGGCTTGCTGGCAAGTTCCTTTACCACAGAGCTATCTTACTGTCTCATAACAATAATTTTGATAATTGCTGTATTTAGCAGAGTAACAATGATGATTCAAAGAGATGGGACTAGTTCATAATTTGGAAGACTGGTAAAGAGGAGTACTGAAGACTTGGCATCTGGACTGAGTTTTGACAGCTGAGTTGCAACGTAGCTAGGTGGAAAGGGGGACAGTGATAGCATCAATAGAAACGTCCAGGACCCACATAAATGCCAGGTGGGCATGGTGGCTGGCCTGTAATTTTAGCTTCAGAAGGCAGAGACACGACTCCCCAGAGCAAACTGGCTACTAGACTAGTTGTATTGTTGAGCTCTGGGTTTTTTGATTGAGAGGAAAAGAGTAGAAGAGCAACTGAGGAAAATGGCTGATTTCAACTTCAGGTTTCTATATTCACATGCACCAGAACACACGTATATGTAAACACACAGAGGCATGCTCATGATTCCACACACACACACACACACACACACACACACACACACACAAGAAAAGAAGAAAAATGCAGTGTGCCTTAGGAGTTATGTTAGCTCTCCATTTCTGTATCAAAATACCTAAGGATACTTACAAAAAGGAAGATTTACCTAACAGCTTTGGAAGTCCAAACAGCGTGGTGCCAACTCTCAGGAGGGTAGCTCTTCCCAGTGCCACATTGTTGCAAATGGAATCTT
Organism: Cricetulus griseus; assembly: GCF_003668045.3. NCBI lineage: Eukaryota > Metazoa > Chordata > Mammalia > Rodentia > Cricetidae > Cricetulus > Cricetulus griseus. The sequence continues at coordinate 459,543,473 of NC_048595.1, forward strand.
GGTAAGCTAGCATGATTACTGTAGTAACTCATTATCTTGGAATTAACAAACATCATACTGCCACCAATGATCCAAGGCCTTCCCAACTAAAGGCTTCACTACCACATAATGCTACAACATTGGGGACCAGCCTTCTAAAACATGAATCTGAGGAGGACGAAGTTAGGGTGGAAGAGTTAACTGAAGTCAGTATCTTTCTCTTTCTTTGTCCCACTTTCCTACCCCAACCTTCCTTGTATCCATTTCAAAAAGTCTAAGGAAATGAAATGCAGCTACGTAGCAAACAACTAAAAAATGGGAATGTCACTTAAGTCAGGAGCCAGGACCTTGGTTCAAATCCTAGCTCTGTGAAGCCTGCCTGTGACCAGGGTGAGTTCCTTGGTCTCTCCATGCCCTCGTCTCTTCCTTGGCATGTGAGGTTAAATAGTGTCATCTCGTTGTTGGTTGTGAGGACCAGATTTACTGATGCTATGTATACTGGGAGTCCTCCCCCACATGTGCTTACTAGTTACAGTAGTTTTACCACAAGGCACTCAAGAGGCTATTGAAAGAGAAGCAAGGGACTCCCTGCTGCTTCTCCTCCTTTTTAAGCAAAAAAAAAAAAAAAAAAAAAAAAGTTTAAGGGATGAGCCTCACGTGGCACCAGAGCACCGGCTATCGAGAACTCAAGAAGACCAGTACCACTTACAAAATGGAAGTCCGTGTCTCCCAGAGAAGCTGTTGTGCATGGGCTGCCTCCTGAGGGAAGCATGCTGCAAACGGGCATGAGACAGCTGGAAGTTTCCTTTCATGGTTTGAAGTTATTCTAAGGCAAAAGCCATGCTTGCTTACGACAAAAAACAAGCCACTTGCGTAGAATGACCTTTCAACACAATGCACTGTTTTTAAGGATAACACGAGAGAATGCTAGTAGGAGGGATATTTTGCTTTGCTCCCACAGAGATGGTCAACAACAAGAACCCTAACACAAAGCTTTCATTCTGTTATGTTAGTAACAGTCAACTTTGTTTTTTTTGGTTGTTGCTGAAGTATAATGTCCATACAAAGAAGTGTATGTTATAATAAAGGGAGAGTTTGGGTGAGTGTTTGTTGGACTGTACACACCTGTGCAACCAGCACCCAATGGAGCCCAAGCATATTCAGTACCCAAGACCCCTCCTTCATGCCCTGTGCCCACCTCAGGAAATCACTGCCCCAATCCCCAGCAGCATCAATGAGTTATTCCGTGTTTCTACTTTGTATAAACCAATTGCTACCCTGTTTACTATTTCATACCTGTAGTTTTTTTCATTATCATTATGTACATGAGATGCATACAGATTGTGACTGGTTCATTTTTCATGTGAATTTTAAGGAAGAGGAGGAAGCCCTTTGAGAAGTTTTATTGTAGTGATAGTGAATTTAATTAAGCTCAGGTAACTTGCATTTTTTTCAATAGATGGAGTTGCTGAACTTAACAGGTATATCTACAAGAACAGTGATTGTGTGTGTGTGTGTGTGTGAGAGAGAGAGAGAGAGAGAGAGAGAGAGAGAGAGAGAGAGAGGGAGAGGGAGAGAGAGAGAGAGAGAGAGAGAAATCATGCAGTTAATTATTCTTTCGTCTTTTCATCTTGTTTCCATTATCTTTCAGGTATAAAAACCAGGTGCCTATAGATGTCCATGCAAACCCAGGAAAGTACATCATTGAAAGTCGATATGGCATGCATACTCTGGAGATCAACAAGTAAGAGAGCATCACTGTGTGTGTGTGTGCCACCCAGAAGTCACCTTATCACTCCAGATCACAGACAGACAAAATCTACCTTCTTCCCGGTCCCGGTTGCAGGTTCATCTCACAGTGGTTGTTCATGCACATTTCTCTTGATGCAAGCATCTAAGTCTGCCATGCCCACAGTATACCTCCTAACTTCAATCTCACATTTGAATTTCATAAAAATGATAAAATGAGTATGTATGTTTTTATTTAACCCCAATATATGAGCATATCCCATAGAAATTACTAAGAAGATAGTAATTGGCCAACAACAAGAACCCTAACACAAAGCTTTCATTCTGCTATGTTGCTTAAGTAGGCATTTCTGAGTTGGTATCATCACAGAATCCCAAACCCACAGTACTGAGTTCTTTTATTTTTAACCAGCAAAAGGCATAGAGGCTGGGATGGGTGTCACTGAGTGCTGGACAGAGTAAGAGAATGTCCTTCCTGCCAGCTCACCAGAAACCATGGGATGTTGTGGGTGAATCAAGGACAGACATTGGGATGTTTCAGGGTTAAGCAAATTTGAAATGGAAGCTCTATTAAAGTTGCCAAGTCATAAAAAGTGTAAAATGTTTTCCAAGTTGGTTTGAAATGCAAACTTGGTTATGTGGATGAAAGAGTAAACAAGGGCCACATGCAGAGCTGTAAAGGAGCTTATGTTGATCATCCTCACAGCTTTCTCCCCAATGGAAGAGTAGTCTCAAGAGATCCTGGGCTTCAGACAGAACCCGGCATCGCTGACATTCTCCAAACCCTCATCTGAAGTCATATCACTTCTGCTGGAGCAGCAGTGAGCCTTGCGGTTGCTTTTAAAATTAAATAGCTCTGAGAAAGGAGATTATATTTATCTTCCTGGAGTCTAATGCCTTTCATTTCTGCAAGACACAAGTGTATCACAAATGAAACTAAACTAAACCCTGGGAAACAAGGAAGAACGTGGGAACTGGCGTGATTAGAGACAAAACAGCCTGACTCTGTGAGAGTATCCTTCCCTTGTTCCATCTCTATAAGACATACCTCTTTCTGTAACTTAAGGAACACCCAGATAGTACTTGTTGTGTTCTACTGTGAGCCGGAGCTCCAAGTGGAACCCAAACACCAGTAGAATCAAAGTATGAAGCCACTTGTGTTTTGAAACTAGAACACGGAAAGGTATATAAGACCAGCCTTGCACAGGTTTGTGCCTCAGAGAGGCTGTGGAAAATTATCATGAGAAGTTGCTTCTTTCTGTTCCCTGTCATCCTGATGCCTGCCACCAGACTGAGGCCCACCTCTTGGGACAGGACAGCATGGGGCATACACACTCAGGGCCATTATCTGCTACAAAGCTACATGAATGGCTGGACATTTTCTTCAGTAGTACAAAGCAGGCATCTGCTGTGTAATTTATAGCCGTCGTACTTGGTTAGCTTTTTGTTTGGCATTTTAAATGAACCAAGGTTAGGGTTCATTCACCCTAACAATCACCAAGGGAAGATAACAGTAGATGTTATCTTCCTGCCCTTCTGCCTTGTGACCTTTAGTAGATAACTTGGACTATATTATGTCCCACAGGAACAGAGATCGTCCCTTCCCTTCATCAAGAGTCCTAAAGAGCCACCTGTGGGCCACTGACTTGCAATCTGCTATGTTAGCAAAGAATTTCTTGATAAGTCAACCAACAGTTACCAGGAGTCACCACCATGGTCACTCATTTCCATGTGTCTCTGCAGGTGTGACTTTGAAGACACGGCTCAGTACCGGGCCTCAGCGATGAACGTTCAAGGAGAGCTCTCAGCATATGCCTCGGTTGTGGTGAAGAGTAGGTTTGCCCTTGCTTTATTCAAAGTGGATTTAAAACTCCTTCCTATGATAAAAACAAAATCAGGCAATTACCAACTAGCTCACATGTGTTCTCTTTTCTTCTCTAGGATACAAGGGGGAATTGGATGAGCTTCGCCTCCATGCAGGAGCGTCCATGCCTCTCAGCTGTAAGTTTAACAGCACGTTCTCTTTATGTAAAGTGTGGCACAGTAATGCTCGGTTCCAAACAATGTTCTGAATCCTAGAGTTCATGGAAGCAACATGATTTTTAAAATGATGAAATAAATTCACAATACTTACGATGCATTAGTACTTGCCAGGATGGGTGTAACACTTACTACCCAGCCATGGTTAATTTGTTTTTTAAATTCTTTGGTTACTATTCTGTTTCCAAGTTTAATAGGTTTATTCTTTCTATTTTAAAAGTAGCCTGTTTGTGTTTGTTAAACTGATCATATGCTCAGACTGAAAAGGACAGTTCAGCCCACACTTACTCTCTACACGTTCAATCATGAATGGTGGTTCTGAAGACACTTAATACCAATCGTTCTTCTGGTTTGGTCTTCCACTTAACTGGTTGATTTGCTGATGTCTGTAGATGACCTACTCCTCAAAGATGACTTCATGAATTGTTCCAAACTTCAAAGTTATAGTCCCTGGTATCAGTCCCATGGAGGAGATAATGGATGGACATGGTCTTATCCCATCCCATCAGTAATTCTGAAATCATGGCATCGTGCCCACAGTCCCCGAGATTGGCCTGATTTATCATTTCCCGATCCTCCAACCTTATCCTGCTCCTTCCTAAGGCCAATTTTCTTTTGTCGCCTTCTCTTTCAAGCCAGGTTCTGAAAGCCCACTTAACTCTGTTTTTTCCAGAGCGTCTTCTGATTTCCTCCTGGATTAATGCATCTGTTCCTAACACACGAAACACAAACACCTCAGTAAGCAGTAGGTAAATGAGTGTGCACAGCTGGACTCCAGTAAAACCATAAATATGGATGGACATTGACATCTGGATTTCCTATGACTTCCCACACATCATAAACATTAGATTTTTATCTTTTTCAACTGTCAAAAAAAATCTAAAAATAAAACCCATCCTGAATGATACAGGAAGCAGTCTGGATTTGGCTCACGGGTTTCCCAGATTCTGCTGTTTCACCAAGATGAAAAACACATGTGACACAGGGCCACAGAAGTGACAGTGGACTGCTTTGTCTCCTGGCTGTCATAACCAACTTCCCACTGAGTACCGAGGCAGTCTCTGGTGTCCAGCTCAATGCTGCATATGGAAAAGTTAAAGCCTGTGCATTTCCAGTTGGTGTTGGACCTCAGGGCAGATAAACAACTTTCTTATAACTCTCCTTTGCCCTCCAAGGCAGCCCCAGATCCACTTGCATATGCTGTGCAGGATCTGATCCAGGGAAATCTCTTGGGTTTCATTGGAATATTATCACATAGAAATTAGGCAGATTGGGAGACGTTCTTCAAAGAAAAGCTATTTCCCCGTTGACTAGTGGTTGTCTGCCAATACACAAATTCAATGTATTGGTTGAAACGAAAGCTCTGGGCAGACATTTAGCCATACCCCGGAGGAGTCCCACGCAACAGTTTCTTCTGTGGAGAACATAATTATACTTACCAGGTAGAATCATCATGGGCATATCTGCACTGATAGCTATTAAATACTTAGGATATCTGACAAAATTGAACTTAATGAAGGATAGGTTGTATTTTTGAGATAGTATTTCAAGGTCTGGGAAAAGAGACAAAACATAACAAGAAAGGACTCAAGCATTAGACTTTGGCAGTTATAGACTTGTGAAGTCATGGCATTAGCTGTCTATGACCTCCATGAGTTTCCCTAATGACTTTGCTATCAAGTTGTTGCAAGGAATAGACTGTGTGTCTCATATGAAGTGCCTGGCACATCAAGTAACCTGTCTATATGTAGCCATTTCTTTCTTAACCCAGGAGAGTTGATCATGATGTAGACATTTGCTAAATCTATAAAAGTACTTCTAAGAATAATCTTTGATAAGTTGTATTTTAAACTTTCAGTATTTTCCTATTGATATTTCTTATAATGCTTTATATAGATCATAAAAGAAAATAAAGTAGCTTTCTGAAAAGCATGTAACTAGTAGAACTGTTATATCCAAAGAGTGTAGTAAAATTTATCTCAAAATCTAAGATTTAAAACCCCATATATTATAACTAAGAAAGCCTAGGCTAGATGATGTTTTAGTTTACATTTAAGACACTACATGTGACGCTATGAATTGTGTTCCTACAATAGAATATAGACATTTAGCTTATATGATCAATGAGGTAAGAGTTTTTATGCAAACAATGTATGCGTACATTCTATGTACTTCTATGTAGAACTCAATTTGGTCTGCTTTTCATTGCAGCAGCTTTCTGCCTGTGCTTACTAGGAATGCTGCCTCCCTTTGAAGAGACACATGACTGGTCTTTGTTTTTGTTGTACCCAGTTGCTGTGACCCCTTACGGTTATGCATCCAAGTTTGAGATCCACTTTGATGACAAGTTTGATGTGTCTTTTGGGAGAGAAGGAGAGACGATGAGTCTGGGCTGTCGTGTAGTCATCACTCCTGAAATTAAACAGTTCCAGCCGGAGGTCCAGTGGTATAGAAACGGCGAGTTTTTCTTACTTTGCTTCTTAATGAAAAATGCATTGTGGGACAGTTGCAGATCTGCTTCTGAGGGCTAGCATAGCCTGTAAGCTGAAGACAGCACTCTGCTGTGCTAAGTTTTTAACATACATTTCAAAATAATGACTCTGTGTGTGTGTGTGTGTGTGTGTGTGTGTGTGTGTGTGTGTGTGTGTACCATATATATCTTTTCCCTGAAACAGGGTTTCACTGTGTAGCCCTGGCTGTCCTGGAACTCACTATGTAGAGCAGACTGGCTTCAAACAGAGATGTCTGCCTCTGTCTCACACTGTTGGGATTAAAGGCGTGCACCACTGAACCATGGATGTTTTAAACTGAAAATAGGGTGTCTTAGTTAGGGCTGCTATTGTTGTGATGAAACACTGTGGGGAGAGAAGGTTTATTTGGCCTACACTTCCACTTCACAACATCACTGAAGGAAGTCAGGCGAAGAAGTCAAAAAGGGCAGGAACCTGGAGGCAGGAGCTGACACAGAGGCTATGGAGGGGTGCTGCGTATTAGCTTGCCCCATGTCTAGTTCAGCCTGCTCTCTCTCTCTCTCTCTCTCTCTCTCTCTCTCTCTCTCTCTCATTTTCAAGACAGGGTTTCTCTGTGGAGCCTGTCCTGAAACTAGCTCTTTTAGACCAGGCTGGTCTTGAACTCACAGAGATCCACCTGCCTCTGCCTCCCGAGTGCTGGGATTAAAGGCGTGCACCACCACCACCCGGCTTCAGCCTGCTTTCTTATAAAAACCAGAACCACCAACCCAGGAATGGCACCACCCATGATGGGCTGGCCCCTCCCCCATCAATCACTAATTAAGAAAATGCCCTATGCTGAATCTTATGGAGGCATTTTCTCAGTTGAAGCTCCCTCCTTTTGGATGACTCTAGCCTGTGTCAAGTTGACATAAACCAGCTGGCACAGAGGAAAAACTCAACACTTTGAGCTTCTCTGCTCTTTGAACAAGAGCTTTGAATTTTAATTTTGTCAGATGCTAATGTGTCTGCCACGGAGCCCCTCACTTCTGTCTAGTATTTTCCCTAAGATTAAACACACCAGAATGGCTTTAAGATCTAGAGAGTTCTAAGAGCCAAGTGACTTTCAGTGTGGAAGAAAGGAGAGAGGGAGAGGTGTGGAGTGGGGAAGAAAGGGAGCAAAGGGGGGTAAAGCCAATGAATTCGCTTGTTTTTTACACTTGTAGGAGCACCCGTTTCTCCATCGAAATGGGTGCAAACGCAGTGGAGTGGAGACCGGGCAACACTCACCTTCTCTCACCTCAACAAGGAAGATGAAGGCCTCTACACAATCCGCGTGCGAATGGGAGAGTATTATGAACAATACAGTGCTTACGTCTTCGTTCGAGGTAAAACCTGGCAAAAAGCAGAACGCACAACCACATTTGAAACACGGAGGCCACAGTCAGCACTAACATGTCTTAGGAAGGTGACGAGTCATTAAAAACTCCTCCCTGATAACCCAGAGGAGGAATGTGAATTCCTAGTCAAGCTAGACCTGGTAGAAAAGACGATCCCCACAGGCACCAAAGTGCTTGGTCTCTAGGCCCTGTCTGCACTAACAAGAGGATACTGTCTTTGGTGGGACACTAGTGCAGTGAGTGGGGCTTCTAAAGACTCGTCTTTTGGAAAGCTGTGTTAGTTTATTGAAGCTGACATGAAAGAGGCTATGCTATTTGGAGACTTCCTCTTTAATAAACATCCCAGGGAGCAAATGTATTATTCACGCCAGACTCCTTCTCATGGCTTTGATTTGATGGGGAAGGAAACAGGCAGTGGAACTTAATTCTTACACAAACTGCAATTGTTGGGCTGGGTATGTGCAGTGGTGTGTTGCTCCCCATGGGATCCGAGCACTGTCAGCCCACCCTCTATGTTTTCCGGTGTAATAGGCCACAGAGGGGACACAGAATAGTCTTAAGAAAACAGTGTATTCTACTCACGGGAATCAGAAACAGGAGGCTCCTCGGGGCCCTGTGGAAAAGCACCAGGGCCAATGGCTCCAGAGGCCAAAGGCCAGGAACTTGGGAGAACTTGGACTGTGGCCTTCTTTGGAGTCATCCAGAAAGGGAAAGGTGTAGGTTTGGTGGTTAGATTGACTTTGGGGGGCTCTGAGATGTGTTAGACTCTGTAAGTGCCTGGTTAAGAGTAAGGGAAGGTAGGGGTGTGGGAGGCTGATTAAGAAGGCTGCTTCCTGGGCGGTGTGGGCCAGGTGGAGGAGATGCTTGCCTGCATGTCCAGGCCCTGCTGTGGAGATAGATAAGCTGTTGTCGCTAAGCTTCAGACAGCCTGGGAAGGAGCAGTCTCTCTGAGGTCAGAAAGAATAGAGGTCATCAGAATACACAAACAATTAAAAGTACAAACAATATAGATGGCTTACTAATTTCTATCTCTTATGTACTAAGTAGAAGAACTAACCCATAGGCATTTGATGAAGATGGAATTATAGCTGCCAGGCACTTGCCTTTGCAGTAAGAGCAAAGACTCCCACTAGCTCTGCAAATGAGCTCAAGTCTCATGTCTTTATGGATTTTAAAGCACTGTTTTTACCGGGTTCAGGAGATAGCTCAGATGGTAAACTTCTTGCCAAGTGAGCATGAGGACCTGAGTTCAGATCCCCAGAACCCAGGTGATGGGGAGACACTGGTAAGAGGGTCTGTGGGGTTTGCTGCCCCGCCAGTCTTGCTGAATCTGCCAGATGCAGGTTCAGTTAGAGACCTTGTCTCAAAAAGTAGGATGGAGATTGGTCAAGGAAGATGGCCAACATCAGCCTCTGGTCTACATGCTTGCCACACGCACACAACACACACACACACACACACACACACACACACACACACACACACACACACACACACACACACACCACACATACACACACACACATACACACACATACATACACACACACACACACACACACATACACACACACACACACACACACACATACACACACACATACACACACACACATACACACACACACACATACACACACACACACACACACACACACACACACACACATATACACACACACATACACACATACACACACACATACACACACACATACACACACACACACCACACACACACACACACACACACACACACACACACACACACACACCATAAAATTTAATTTAAAACAAAAACATTGCACTGTTCTCACCAGGGGGTCTTAGAAGGGCCCACAAACCCCAACAGTAGTTAAGGACACATGTGTTCTGGTGCCTCAGCTAAAATTTAGTTAGGGTTCTGCCTGGGCTGCTGAGATGAGGAAACCACTAAAGACTTCCCCGCCTATGTCTATCAGTTTCTCACTTCCTGGCCATTTGGCTCAGTCTGTCACTTTAGAGGTCAGATGGTGGTCCTGTTGGCTCTGCTCAGTATGATCAAGTAATATCCCAGGTCCCATTATTTCATGCTGTTGTTCCAATTATCATTCCAAGTTAAGAGGGAAAACAGAGAGAAGTGGAGCTGGTGGGACAGGCCTTCTCACTTCTGTTTGGTGAGCAAATATCTTGTATATTCCACGTACAGCACTCACCAAGGAAGGACCATTTGTTCCCCGCCAACGCTTACTGCTCATAACACCCAACAGAAGCAGGAAGAAGGAGTTCTGGGACACTCAATATGCTGTATCAAATCCCTATTGAACAATGGCAAATGCTCACTAGGTTCCGTCATGAACCAGAAACTGATAAAAGATGTATGAACATCTGTAACATCTGGGAAACGTGTCAGAGTGTCTGCTCCACAGAAGCATTGTGGGCAAAGTCAGGTATTGCTGAGGGAATGGAGGAGGCAGCCTTCATAAAGGTTGCTATGGAAACAGGGTCACTGGGACTCATCTGGAAGTTAGGTTAGCCAAACAACCTGGATCAGCTTAGCTAGATAATGACTGGATATGCAAAGTCTTCCCTTCCCCTCTTAGAGCCTCTCTCAACCAACTGGAGAATGTCTCTACTTAAGTTTTGGGAACCCTGGCCTGGCGGGTTGCTCGGCATTTGTCACGACCCTGCTACAACTGTGTCTCTGCCAGATTTGGACGAGACGTCACATGACTGACTCCAGATGCAGAGAGCTTCAGCGGCCAACATTTAAATTCCACATATCAGTTCTCATAATCCATGAATTAAGGAAATGGAAAGATCCTAAAATGGATCCCATGTTAATATGAAAGGATTGAGTAGGTAACTGAAAAAGATAAAAAATGAAGATTTCAGCAATTGCACTGTGAGCTTGACAACTTTTAGAAAAGTTTATTTTTCATTTTTCATGTTACTACTGCTGTTGCACTGTTGTAAAGCTCAGGGACTTGCATGTGCAGAGTAAACACTCTGCCACTCGGCTTCATCCTTTATTCATCGGAAATAATGTATTTTAGAGTCTTAAAGGCATCTCTATTTAGGTATAAACACACATAAAGTTCTCTCACATTAGCTGCACCCTTGAATGTTTGTAAATACATTTGCAGAGTTAAGTAGTCATCATCCATAGTTTCCTTCTCTAATATTTCTGTCACTCCGAGTTTCCTGAATCACTCTTATGCCCATTCACGGCTTTTGTGGCCACAATTTGCTCTCCGTGTCTACAAATTTTCTTTCTGGACATCAGTGTTCTTCTGAGTCTGCCTTCCTTCAGTCAGCACTTTGAGGTTCACTTATGTCATAATACATATGGTAGCTTGTTCCTTTTTGTTGCTTGACTAGTATTCCCATGTATAGATGTGCCTCATGCTGTCTATATATCTACTAGTTGATAGGCAACCAACAGGATTGTCTCCACTGTTTAGTGTTTTTAATTTGCTAGCACTATCAATATTCATGCTCGTATTTATGGGACAGTTTTTCATTTGTCTTTAATACATACCCATGTGTTGAATTGTTGGATCATATGACACATTCATATGATCTATTTCAGAACGACAAAACATTTCCAATGATATTTTATATGTTTTTAAACTTTTCTCATGGAGGTGTGAGGTGCTATTAAAAGGCATTCTTTTTGGGGTTCTGGTATTTTTTTTTACTGCATGCAAGGTAGCTTCTGTATCAACACAGTTGGTAGGTAAAGCACCATGTTCTGTAGAAACACTGCAGAGCTGAACACATTTGGACAGGTTTTTATTACCCAGATAATATGTTAATTGTAAAAATATAGGTGTTATAAACAAACAATAAAAAGAGAAGAAACACTTATAAATTGTCATCAGAAATACACAATGTCAATATTTGTTACATACTCTGTTCTACCTGAATCCCTCCCCTACACACACACACACACACACACACACACACACACACACACACACACACACGAGAGAGAGAGAGAGAGAGAGAGAGAGAGAGAGAGAGAGAGAGAGACAGAGACAGAGAGAGACAGAGACAGAGAGAGACAGAGAGAGAGACAGAGAAATCATAAAGTTATAGAGTATGAGACAGAAATATCATGAAGGAAGATTGCCATTTCAAATGGCAATCAAATACATGAAAAAAATGTTGCTAGTAACCAAAGCATTCTAAATTGCAGACAGGTGATGCTTTATCTACCATACTGCAAAGACAGCAAGATTTTAAAACTCCCTATGGGGGCTGGGGAAATAGCTCAGTGCCTGCTGCATACACATTCAACCCCAGCACCCATGTAAAAGCCAAGTGCAGCAGCATACATCCGTAACCTAAGCGTTGAAGGGCAGAGGCCTGAGGGCTGGGGCAGAGGCAGAGGCAGAGACAGGTGGACCCCTGAAACTCTAGCTTCAGAGACAGACGGCCGCCAGCCAGTGTAGACTCCTGGTTTAGTGAGACACTGCCCCAAAAAGCAAGGTGGAGAGCAACTGAAGAAGACACCACCCCTTGAATTCTGGTGTCCATACATGTATACACATATGAATGCCTGCACACATAGACACATGCACACCACCATACATCATACACACACTTAGTAAAAACAACTCTACCGGGGTAGGAGGATGAAGGAACAGGATCTTCAGAGTTTCTTGGGGTGTTTTGCAGCTGTGTATTTAGAGCACATAGTCCAATGCCTCCAGTTCCAGGACAAAGTAGAAAAAGGTGAAGACAAATATTACAGAAAACTGGAGATATCCAGTTGTTCACCAATATGAGAAAATAAAATGTATATATATATATATATATATATATATATATTTAATAAGGAGGCATAAATATATAGGAATAATATAAAAAGTTCATGCTCTACATAAACAACAAAGTACTATATAGCAATGAAAACTAATGATGTGTACCTATACTTACTGAAATGTATCAAGAAAAAAAAGGCAGTTTTCATAAAGACCATGACCCAGGCTTATTTAAAAAGCAATCATATTTAGCCAGGTGTGGTCACATATGACTGTAATCCTCAAACAGGAGAGATGAAGCGGGAAGACCACCATGAGTTCAAGGCCAGCCTAAGCTATATAACAAAACACATCTCAAAAAAAAATCATCTTTTAGTTTATAAATATAAAAATAAAACAGATCCCTCTGAATGTGGGTGCCAGCTAGGAGGCCAAGACAGTCTGTGGGACCTCTAACAGTGGAGACAGTCTTTAACCCTAGAGCACGAATGGACTTTGGGAGCCCATTCCCTATGGAGGGAGACTATTGCAGCCCAGATACAGCAAGGAGGGCCTAGGCCCTCCCACAAACGATATGACAGACTTTGAAGGTTCCTGGTGGAGGGCCTCACTATCCCTGGGGAGGAGTTGGGGGGTGGCTTGGGGGATTGGTGGGGAACATGGGAGGATGGGAGGGTGAGGGAATGGGGGGATGGATATGTAAATATGAGTAGTAATTAAAGAATTTAAATTAAAAAATTCATTATAAAAAAAAACAAATCTAGAAAGGCCTAGGCCAATATGTCAGTCATCAATTATTTTGAGTTATAGAGTCAAAAGGAGATTCTAACTTTCCTGGTTATCATTGATTTGATAGTCATGTGGTACCTTTATAATAAGTATAAACAATAAAAAAACATTTTGGAAAAGGTTATTCTTTGCCTGTGTCTGAGGCCAAACTGTAAGGAGTAGCAGGCTCATCTTTGACCCAGCTTATCGGCCTACACGAAGTTCAGCTATTTGGAGGTTGGGAGGGAGAAAGACAGATGCTCAGGAGAGGTAAATGTTGGCTGAGTGAGCATGAGGCCAGACAGTACAGCAGCAGCTGCTGGAAACCAGGCATGTGTGAGCGTACTCCCCGGCTGTGTTGCTGACATTCCCAGCATACTTGGCTCCCCACAGTGTGCTGCACCTTCTTGAGAGCAAGAAACATATTTATTTTTAACTTTTGTGTTTAGTACTGTCTTAGTTAGGGTTTCTATTTCTGTGATGAAGCGCCATGACCCAAAAGCAACACAGAATTTATTTTAACTTACAACTTACAAATCCATCGGAACATGAAGGGAGGAGCTGATACAGAGGCATGGAGGAGAGCTGTTTACTGACTTGCTCCTCTTGGCTTGCTCAGCCTGCTTTCTTGTAGAGCCCAGAACCACCAACCCAGGGATAACTCCACCCACAATGGGCGGGGCCCTCCCTTTCAATCACTCATTAAGAAAATGCACCAGGGACTGGCCAATCTAGTAGAGGCATTTTTTCTCAATTGAGAGTCCCTCTTCCGAATGACTCCAGCTTGTATCAAGCTGACATAAAACTAGCCAGGACAAGCACCTAGACAGTTTTAAACGAACCTAGGGAACCAACTTTGACACAATACCCACACCCAAGTTTAGTAGAAATCTAAGATAATACAGGAAGACATTTGTTGTTCACAGCTAAATTAGTGGTTGCTCTTGTGGTATTTTGAATTAGGAGCTACTAAAGTGAACCTTTGCTTTTCTGGGACAGCAAATGCTGGGTCAGCTGGGCCTGAAGAATCAGCTATGATTAAGACGAGACCTGTGTCATTGTGGCAGAATTTTCTGGGAAGTGTTTCCTCAGCGTCAGCACATGGAGGCTGTGGTCCTCAGGTGGTCATGAGTGGATGAACAAATGAATTAGTGCCTAAATAACTCAGTAGATCATCAACCCGTCCCCTGAGCGACATCTTGCCAACTGTGTTACAAAAATGCTGACTCATGGCTCTCTGGACACCTCTTGTCTGTCTTCCATGGTCTGCTACAGTGTGCCCCTGCTTTGTATCACACACCAAATACAGTGGCTGTTCAGCTAACTGGACTCCACTCTGTCAGCATGGGAATTACTCCATCAGTGTGTGGATGTGGAGTCGGAGCCTTTAGCACAAGGATGTGCTGTTGTCATCAGCTGTCCCCCTAGAGATAGGCGCCTCTTCTGGTACCAGGCATACCAGGGTCAGCATCACTTACCCTGCTCTTCCTTCTGTCAGCAACGTCACTGTCCCTACCCTGCTCACAAAGCCCGTGAGGAGGGAGAAGTGCTTCCAGGAAAGCCCTCGTTCCCTGTTGCATAGCATGCAGGGATTCTAAATCCAGCCTTGACCATGATTTGCTGGTGTCTTTCTCCTTTAGCATGTCTGCCGGAGACATTTGCCCAGAGAACATGCCCTGGTGGTTTATGGGACATGAAAATGAATGTCCAAAATCCAAGAATCTGAGCTCTTGACAAGTAATGCAGACCTACTAACATAAAACCCAGAAGTCTGCCAATGTTTCTGTCATCATATAAAATACCTTTGTAACTCAAGAGAGCTTCAGAAGTGTAGCTCATAGGAAAAGATGGTTTGTTCTGTTGTCAGGAGTGTTTTCTCCTGGGTAAGTGGCTCCTATGTGTCCCTGGCTGTCCTAAATAATTCTGTTTATGAAAGGGCTGCTCACATGCCCGGTTGGAAGAACTGGGAGTGTGGGCCCCTCCCCCAGACTTATCGTTGACTTTAATCATTCTCACTTAAAGGGTTATTGATGGTATATTTTATTTCATTTCCTTCTGATTCATTAATTAGCTATGCCTGGGGAGTTATAGGCGGGCTCACAGTCTGGGATCTTACTTCATAAATGGTCAGTGCCCTATTTCCTGTGTTATTGCAGACTTTTACAAAACTCAAATGTGGATACTGTGTCAGAGTTCTTTTCCTAAGTGTCCCCGGTTTTGGAACAGTTATTAGTTGTACTGATTTTTGTTGGTTTGTTTTGTTTTCATTTTTGGTCTTCTGTCAGGCTCTGCTACAGGATTAACTTTAGTTGACAGTATCAAATGTTTCAGCCCATGGTAGGCTCCATATTCCAGGCCTGTGGTGAGACACGTGTGTGGCAGACTGGGTGGAACAGACTTGTATAACTCATGTCAGCTTGGAAGAAGGGGGTGGCAGCAAGAAGGAGCCAAGACAAGACATACCCTTTAAACATGTGTCCCACTGACCTGCTTCATCCAGCCAGCCAATCCCACCTTCCACAGTCCCCCTACTCACCAAACATGTATTCAGTTATTTAATTAGCACTGTGTTAAACCATTGATTAGGCTGGAGCTGTCTTGACCTAATGGTCTTGGGGACACATGCTTAGACATACTCAGATGCACTTTAACAATCTCCTTCATGTCTCTCTATCCAATCAAACAGACATCAGTAACCATCACATTTGGCCAAAGCAGGTTTTTCTTCTTCAAAGGGCAATGCCCACTTAATAAGCTTCATGGTTTTTATTCTTGTACGTGCATTCAGGTAACATGAGGCAGGGGATGTTGTCTCTTTGGGAGCCTGCCAGAGATTTAGTACCATTGCCCAACCAATGTCTTAAGAACAGACTTTCTGGCATGAGTCACCAATTTGATATCTCCCCATCAATATTTTTGGAATACTTAGGGAAGCAAGGGTGAGGAGACAAATCCATGGAGCCTTCTCAGAACGCTTTTTATTATCTATCATAATGCTCTTCCCCTAAAAGTTGAAAAGCGCACCTTGTTATATTGATAAACAAATAAGAAGATTTGAAGCTTGCTCTATGAAGCCAAATATGTAGCTACTGTGATCTGTTGGAAATGTGTGCATCATGGCCAAGCTGGCAGAGGCCGAATGCGTTTAACAGGAAACATTTGTTTCCACAGATGCCGATGCAGAGATTGAAGGAGCCCCTGCAGCACCCTTGGATGTGGTGTCTTTGGATGCTAACAAGGATTACATCACTATCTCTTGGAAGCAGCCAGCTGTGGATGGAGGGAGCCCTATCCTGGGATACTTTATTGATAAGTAAGTGCTTGGCCTAACCTCAGTCAGAGTTCTGTGGGCATACAGGTGTGCACTTGATTCCTCCCTTGATTTCTAAGCTAAGTGCTTTCTCTTCTGGTTTTTGTCTCCTATCCCTTTCTTTCTCCATATGTGTTTATATAACATATATATATATATACACTTGTTTACATAAATTCCAATGCAGAAATGAAATAACTGATATTCAATATACTTAACATCTGTATTCCTAGTATGGCAGTTATTTAAGAGTACCGATTTTAGGAGCACAAATGCATTCCTCACACCATACAACATGGCTTCAAGTTATCCATGTTATACAAGAAACAGTAACAAAAATTCTTCTTTTAAAAGAAAATGCCTAAAGAAGACAAGGAAACCACTAACAGTGTAATTAAACATGCCAGTAGGAAGATGAGTGAGGGATCCTCCTGTGGACCCTCTCTGTGGTTAAAGCCCTGACTGCACTTCCAGAGGACCCGGGTTCAAGTCCTAGCACCCACATGGCCGCTCACAGCTGTCTGTAACTCCAGTACAAGGGACCCAACAATGTTGTTTGTCGTTGGTAGGCACCACACACACACAAGAAGTGCACAGACATACATGTGGGCCGGACATCCCTACACATTATAAAAAAACAAAACAAAAAAGATTCTGGATACCTGCATGATTTTCTTACCCTCCTCTCTACGTCCTCTTCTTGACACACAAGGCCCCCCAGCTGCTTGTCCAGGGAAGGTCTGAGGCTTTGTTCTTCATGTTAAAAAAGACAAATTGTTGGCTGGTAAGATGTCTTAGGGAGTAAAGGTGGACGCTCATACCCCACATGATAGAAGAGAAACATCCCCCCTAATTTTAAAAGAAAAATGTAAAGGACACATTGGACTTGGGTGGAACGGAGTGTCTGCAGTCTAGACCTAACAAGCCGTGCAGGTGTTGCACGTTTTGACCCAGAGCTAAAGTGACAGGTGAATTTGCTCCTTGGACCTCTGCACTTAGCCACACTCGGCACCTTCTGCCAATTCCTCTTCCCCTCAGGTGTGAGGTGGGCACAGAGAGCTGGTCTCAGTGCAACGATACACCTGTGAAGTTTGCTCGGTTTCCAGTCACTGGTTTGATAGAAGGTCGTTCCTACATATTCCGCGTTCGAGCTGTGAATAAAACTGGAATAGGCCTGCCATCTCGAGTTTCTGAGCCCGTGGCTGCTCTGGATCCAGCTGAGAAAGCTAGACTTAAAAGTAAGCCCTCTTCATTTCTCTTTATCTTCCCTGAGCCTTAAAACAGCAACACTGCAACTCTACTTCTGTCCAGTAGAGGGAGGCAAGAATAAACCATCCCTGTGATCAGAAAATCCTGTGGTTTAGTTGGTGAGTCCAGGAACCTAAAATATATTTGCTCTTGATTCATTGGGGTGAGGGGGAGGGCTTTTAATAAACACCAGTTTATCTTATCTTTTAAAAAATCACTCAGAAAAGTGTATCTTCATTTCTAGGTATGGAATGAAATATAGGAACAAATAGCCTAAGGTCATTTTTATTCACATTATCAGTGTATTCCAAATATATCTGAATTTATGGTTCAGAGTGAATTTCCTGACCCTGAAGTCTCTGTCCAAGCATTGCTATCCAACCCCTGTGAGCGTCTCCATGTTGGTTAAAAAACAAATTTACATCTGATCCAAATTTGGGTTTTCATTTATGGGATATAAAATAATCTTGAACTGTCAAGATGGTTCAGCAGGTATCCTGCTGCCCCGCCTATCTGAGTTCAATGTCTCCCTCCCCACATGGTAGAGGGAGAGTGTGAACTGCTACAGCTGCCCTCTGACCTCCATGTGTACTCTGTGGCTTATGTGTAGTCACATGCTCCCACACACACCGTGTGCACGCACACACACACCGTGTACACCCACACGCACACACACACACACACAGTGTGCACCCACACACACCGTGTGCACACACACACACAGTGTGCACACACACACACACACTGTGTGCACACACACACATACAGTGTGCACCCACACACACCGTGTGCACACACACACACTGTGCGCACACACACACTCACAGTGTGCACCCACACACACACACCGTGTGCACCCACACATGCACAGTGCGCACACACACACACACACACCATGTGCACACACACACACACAGTGTGCACCCACACACGCACAGTGCGCACACACACACACACACACACACAACTAAAATATAATCTAAAAAATCTTTAAAATAGTTATAATTTTATCTGTTTACCTTCTGAGCCTGAATGGCAAAGCCAAGGTACATAAATTATGCCTTCAACGGGAACCCGTATTATGTCATCCCCAACACAAGGAATCATAAAATGATATCATAAGAATCCCTAGTTATTGGCATTTCATGCTGTCCCAGGAGCCCTTGTCACACGTCAGGCCAGCAGCTGTTAGCTGAGGGAATAAGCACCTGGGAGGCTTACGGACAGACCTCGCCTCTGCCTACTTCATGCCAGTTGTAATAAAAAATGTTTCTGGATGCTGTCATATATCCAGGGAGTAGGAGATAACTCATGTGGAGGATTACAGGTCCATTCCGAGTTTATGGTTTTATTCTTTACCTCAGTGACTTTCAGTGTCATCACAAAACTCCAGGAAAACAGCGTTGCATTCAGACTCACCTCCTTGTGAGATTAGTCAGTTTTGTCTCATGTTTTCTTCTATTCCCCTTTTATGAATTCCAGTAAAAATAAGATTTTTGTGACTGAGAAACACATCGTCTTCTTTACTACCTTCCTGTTTCCTGTAGACTCCGATGAAAAGTCCCCAAGTAAAGCAAGATAGAACCATCTTTCTTTCCTAGACAATCTACCTTCTCTCCCTCCCTCCCTCCCTCCCTCCTTCTCTCTCTCTTAACTATCATTATCTATTATCTATCTATTGTCTATTATCTATCATCTATCTATGTATGTGTGTGTGCGCATGAGAGAGAGAGAGAGAGAGAGAGAGAGAGAGAGAGAGAGAGAGAGAGAGAGAGAGAGTGAGTTCGGGCATGCATGCCACAGGGCTCATGTGGAAGCCAGAGGACAACCTACCATCAGGAATTGGTTGTCTCCGTCCACTGTGTGGGTCTCAGGGATTGAACTTAGGTCATCAGGCTCAGCGGCAGGCACCTTTACCTTCAGAGCCACCTTTCCCACCCCACCCACCATTCTCCTTTTCATGCTTTTAGGGCCACAGGATGGAGCTCTTCTTTAAATTACACCTTTCTCTTCCATCTCCCTTACATGATCTAAGCTGATTTCCCATGACCAACACTTTCCAAAACATAACAGGAAAGGTTTGCTCAGTTAGCTCTCCTGCCTAATCTGTCTCTTGTCTCCTCTGACCTCCATGATGACAGACAGAGAACTACTGGGCTTATGACCGACCTTCTTGTCTCAGAAGAAGGCCTGGGAAAGCCTACATGTTTGGGGGCCGTGTGCTGAGCACAGGTTGCTCAGTTATCCTGTATAAGTAGAACTGCAGAAAATTCAACTCAGTCCAGGGAGACTCTAGGTCCTGGCAGGGGCCGTGTTTCCCATATACTGTTTACATGGTGACAAAGATGCATCAGGAAGACAAGTAAGAGAACTGGAACCCATTCGACTAACCCATCCAGTTTATTGGTTTACCAAAGAGTCTGTGAACATGCAACTCTTACACTTGTCCTGTCAGGTCGTCCTTCAGCACCCTGGACTGGACAGATCATTGTCACTGAAGAGGAACCTACAGGTAAGAACTCTGGCCTCTCAGATACCACTGCTGATGTCTTGCTGTGCAATTTAGCTTTGCTTGTGAAAGCATACATTACTGTTTGTGAAGCGTTGGGAAGGGACAGTAGCTGAAATAACTTATCAAAGAACCATGTGTGTGGCTGAGGATTGAGCCCAGGGCCTTGTGCAGGCCAACAATGTGCTTTATGTTTTGAACTATACTTCCAGGTCCCAAAGAGTCATGTTTAATTTTATTTATTTATTTTGGTTTTTCAAGATAGGGTTTCTCTGTGTAGCTTTGGAGCCTGTCCTGGCACTCGCTCTGTAGACCAGGCTGGCTTCGAACTCACAGAGATCTGCCTGCCTTTGCCTCCCGAGTGCTGGGAGTAGAGGCGTGCGCCACCAACGCCCAGCTCATGTTTAATTTTAAAGACATATTGTGGTGCAGCTGTCATAGGTGAACTGTGCATATATATGTCGGCGCACAATTTGATAAGCTATATGTGTGTGCACATGAGACCTAACCACTGTGATCAAAACAGCAAACATGCCCCCACTCCTAAGACCCTGTCATGTTCTTCCCGTGGTTCCTCTCTTCCACCCCTCCCCATCTCCAGGTCATCTCTGGCCTGCTTGCTGACACTACAGTTTGTCTTGTCCACGTTTCATAAATAGGTTTGTACTTATCTTTGTCTGTTTTTGTAGTTGGTGTTTCTGTTCTGCCTGGACCTGCAGCCAATTAGCCCCAAAGAAACACACAAAGACTTATATTAATTTATAAACTGTTTGGCCGATGACTTAGGCATCTTACTGGTTAGCTCTCTCTTAGTTATTAACCCATTTCTATTAATCTAAGTATTTCCACATGGTCTTATCTTACCAGAGAAGGGTCCAGACCTGTTACTCCTTCCTCAGCTACGTGGTGTCTCCCTGGTGGCTTCCCCGACCCCCCTCCAGTCCTCTCCCCAGAATTCTCCTCATCTGGTAGCCCCACCTATCCTTCCTGCCTGGCTACTGGCCAATCAGTGTTTTAGTCATCAGCCAATAAGAGAAACATATATACAGAAGAACACCCCATCAAGTCTTATCAGCACACTTATTCTGTGGTTTACTCATGTAGATACTTGTATTGATTAATAACGATTCATCCGTACTTTTTTTTTAAAGTTTCTGTAAGTTTGTGTAGATGCATGCATATTTTTATTTATTACACCAGTTTTCTTTTTCTTATTTTCTCTTTTCTTTGGACTTGAACATTTTTAAGTATCCCATTTGATTTTCATCATATCATTAGTCATCCTTCTTTGTTTCAGGTTTTAATATTTGATATTTACGATGTGCGTCTTTTCTCAGCCCACCTTTCCCCTTCCTCCATGCTGTATCATGCACACATATTGTGCACATTGTATTTGTGCATAGATCATAAGCTGTACAGTATATTATGCTGACCTCGAACAGTCATCTATCTTTCAAAGAGATTAAAAGTTAGAAAAGGTTTTGTTTTAAAAAACATCATTTTAGAGATTTATTCATGTTTACTTTGTGTATATGAGGGTTTTGCCTGCTACATGTAAGTGTACTTTGTGTGTGGCTGGTACGGCCAGACAGAGAGGGCACTGGATCCCCTAGAACTGCAGTTGGAGCAGTGTTCTTAACCACTGAGACACCTCTCCAGCCCTCTGAAAGAAAAGTTTTCTGTATTCACTCACATTTTTCTTTCCCTCCCTCCCTCCTTTCCTCCCTCCCTCCCTCCCTTCCTCCTCTTTCCTTCCATGCATGATCTCACAGGCATGTGCCACCATGTCCGTTTTTTTCTTTTCGTTATCCAGATTCAGGGGTTCTATTTGATCAGATTTTCTTTCATCCTTTAACTTTTCTTAGTGCAAACTTCTGGTTACCAGTTGTTTTACCTTTTGTGTGTCTGAAAAGGTCTTGGTTTAACCTTTACTCTTATAATATACCTTCCCTGAATATAGAATTCTAGCTTGACAGTTTTCATCAGGACTTAGAAGAACTGAGTCCAGTCAAGAGGCAGTGACAATGGCTCGAGAGCCATGGGTCAGATGCCAAGTGTCTATGAGGAGGACTTGTGTCAGAGGAGTGCATGGAGGTTTTGCAGCTCTTTGAAACACTGCGTGGACTAGATAACAAGCTTTTAAAAACCATCTCAGTGCATCAGGGACAGCTAGAGCAAAGATAAATGAAAAACTAAAAAGTAATGAAGGTGACATTTAGCCTAAGAAAGCAGAAGAGTTGGTGAGAGCAGCTTCTGTTGCTCAGAATGTAGCATACAGGGTAACCACTCTGAGCTCAATGCACTGAAACTGGTCTCCGAAAATGTTTCTAGGACATATGCCATATTATGATGCTCCAACTCAGGAACAGTAAGTCTCGTAGGATAAAACGAGTCTTTGCACATTTTAACTTTAAACTTAAAACTCTGGCAAAGGTCCTAGAACTTCTATGGAGTTGGTTTGTTGAAAATGAATGAATACAAGAGCAGCTTCATAATTTCCCCTGAGGGGAGCGCTGCTGAGAGCTGCAGAGCCTGTGTTAAAGGCCTTAGGTAAGACTGTTCATTCTCACTGGAAACCTTTATACAGTGATGCACATGCTTACTTAGGGAGTAAGTAAGTAAGATTCCCTCCTCTTTCCTGCTGATAGGGATTTGGTTGTAACAATGCCATCTGAAAAGGAACGTCTTGACAGGTTGGTGAGTTTTCTTCCCATGGGAAACACAATGGCTCAATATAAATTACTAGATTAAATTGATGTCAAGGCACTCAGATATTGAATTGGTCAGAAGCAAACAGTTTTTGACAGCCCGCCACAGAGGGTAGCCTTTGTCTCCCAGAACACTGTAGTTATTTCTGCAGCTAACAAGTAATCAAGTAGTTTCTTTTAGTGACAGGGTACTTCTCTGTGTCTTTATAGACACTTTAAATTAGTCTTCTTTGGATAGATGAATGAACTATCAGATCACTTGGGGTCACTATGGAATAAAGACATCCTGACTTAAGGAAACAGTTGCCATTCATGAGGCTATAAATAGTTTTTATAGAGTTATTTATGTTTAGATAATAATTAGATTATTTTAAGAAATATAATAGACAGTTGCATTCTTCTCATTGTAATCAACAAAATGTCAGTAAATTCTTCTGTACCTCCCATCCATGCAGGATTGGCAGTATCACAAAGGGGCTTGGAATCCTAACATCTATTTAATGGAGCATTGAGAGAGAGAGAGAGAGAGAGAGAGAGAGAGAGAGAGAGAGAGAGCTTAGTTCATTGTTCTGCAGATCTGTACTGTAACAATAACTATTGTCATTGTGAGTTTTGTCCCTGGGTCGTACATCGTTTTTCTCTTCTTGCTTCTATGACACTCTGTTTATCGCTGGTTAGAATGTTTTTGTTTTTTTGTGTTTTTTTGTTTTATGTTTTTTGTATTTCGAGACAGAGTTTCTCTGTGGCTTTGGAGGCTATCCTGGAACTAGCTCTTGTAGACCAGGCTGGTCTCGAACTCACAGAGATCCGCCTGCCTCTGCCTCCCGAGTGTTGGGATTAAAGGTGTGCGCCACCAACGCCCTGTGCTGGTTAGAATTTTAATTATGATATGCGACAGTGGTTTTCTTCCTATATATCGGGCTTAGGCTCAACATGCTTCTTAAGTCTTAGGGTTTATAGTTATCATCTGATCTGAAGAGGTTTTACCGTTGTTTCTTTAAATATATTTGTTTTATGTATCCCCTTCCCTCTCCTCTGCTTTGGGAATTTCAATTTACCAGTTGAAGTTGTTTCTTAGCTCATTGGTGCTGTTCCTCCCCCAGTCTTCATTCTCTTGAACATGAAGAAATGTATATAACCATGGCTTATGTTTGTAGCCACTTCCATGTCCCTGCCACTAGTGATTGCTTAGTAATTCACGGATGATACTAATTCTGGCATTTCTGGGTCTGTTACTAATGATTAATCCTCCCCCATACAGGCTTTATTTCCTTACTTTCATACACACTTCTAATTAGTACCAGATATTTTGAGTTTTATTGCTTGATACAAGATATTTATAAATTTGTAGAAATGCCTTTGAACATTGTTTTGAGGATACAAATCTTTTCAGGGTGGCAGGGAGTTCAAGGGTTGTGGAGGGGATGGAAGGAGGAGAGGAGGGAAAAAGGAAGAAAGGAGGGAAGAAGTTTTCTAGTGAAGATGTAATTGTGAGGTAGATCCAGAGTATATCATGCAGCTGCCACACTTCTGACCTTGACACAGAAACCAACCCCACCACCTCATGGCCCACTCTAGGCTTCAGTTTGTACTTTATGTGCTTTGGAACAAAAGACACGCTTCTTTGCACTGTTCAATTTCTGTCTTCACCAGTTCAGCCACAAATCATATAAAGACAAGTCCAGTCCCAGGTCCCCTTGGTCTGTTTGTATGTTAAATGCACAGTGTCATCCAAATAACTGAATGAATGAATGATTTTTTTAAAGAAGAGCTTAGAGACAAGTTTTCTTTACATAGTGGAGCCGGGAAGAGAGGAGCACTGTGGCTCTCCTGTGTTCCAGGCTCCCCTGAATATGTGCCTCACTTTACCTTGTTGTTTTTCAGAGGGTGTCATTCCTGGCCCCCCCACAGACCTCTCTGTCACTGAGGCCACCCGGAGCTACGTAGTGCTGAGCTGGAAACCCCCTGGCCAGCGAGGTCACGAGGGCATTATGTACTTTGTAGAAAAGGTAAGACCCTACCATTATCACCTATGCCATCTCCTAATGGTCTTCGTAAGTCACATTAATTTCTAGTAACAGTGGATTAAAGGAAGGCAGCAGCAGGGATAAACTCTTTAAATTCTTACGGATTATGAATTGTCTCTGTTGAATATATATATATATATATATACATACATACATACATACATACATATATATATATATATATATATCTTCATCATGGTGCCTTGAGACTCATTCATGTTCCTGCAACTATAGATTGCCTGTATGGTGGTGTTTTCTAGAGCAGTACCCTGTCTCTCTTGCTCTAGTGATGCCTGTTTGTCTACTGGTCCTTCTGTCATGATGATAAAACAATAAGTTCATGACCACTTTCCCAAACAACATAGACATCTTCCAAGGGTCTGGTTTTATGAAATCTAAAATTATACTTATAGGTTTGTATTTTCTAAATGTTATCCCCAAATAAACATTTGGTAGCATCCTTAGCTTTTTTCTATTTTAATAGAAGCAATGATAGCTAATAGCTAAATGTCTATTTCCTGGTATATTTAACACACACCCATGCCCACTGAGTTCTTTGACACACTCCACAGGAAGAGGCTCTGAATGAATTCTGTGCCAGTAATTACCGCTTGGATGAAAGAATGACGTATAACAACCCACTCTGAGACATGTTTTCAGATGAGTCAGCGCTGGCTTCGGTTGACCATTTCCTTTGGTCACACCAACCTGAATTTTTCCATGAAAGCCTGTAACTTTCCCAGGTCAAAATACATATCATCCATCATTAAACAATTAAATATTTTTTCTACCAGCCTGCTCAGTTGGATGGAAGAGAAGATACTATTTAAGAGTATGTCATTGCATGGAGAAACCGCACAGGTTATATTTCACTGTTCCAGTATCCAGAATGTTGTAGAAGTCAGGATGCAGACTGTGTTCAGAGACCTGGGATGCAATTACGGAATTCTCTAAATGTCAATCGATTCTCCTATGAGTCTAATTATTTCTGATGAACCATTTTATGAGCCGTTGGCCTTCATAAAGTTTCACTTACTGGTTCCATGGCATGTTTTTCACCCATGCAGCCACAGTGTTATCTCCTAGGCTGTCCCATGCTTGCAGTTGAAGGGACTTTCACCAGGGATTTTATGAGTATAAACTATGTGCTGTTCTGTCATGTTACAGGCTTACAGTAAAACATTGAAGCCATGGCTATGATTCCTAAGATGACTGAAACTTGGCGGGGGAGGGGGTGTAGGGAGACACCATAGCCCCGCCCAATAATCCTGGGACAGGTGCCAGGTGGACCCGGGACTATTGGGCGGGGCTAGGGTGTCTCCCTATGGGGGGGGGCTCAGTAGTGAAAGTACTGGTGAACCAGGGTCTTCCTTTTGAACTTTCCCCTCAGTTATCTTATGTCTTGGACACTTTCTATATTTACCTTTCAAAAATCTGGTTATGTCAGACACAAAACAGTGTTACTTGCTAGCACTTCTTGTGTCTATAAGAATGAACGTAAGTGGTGTTTGCCAGGGAACATCACTGTATCTCACACATTAGTTAACCTACTTAATTCTTAAAAGAAACCCTGTTAAGGACATACTTTTATTTTCATTGTACCTATTTTATAGGAACTGAGTATTTGATGGGTTTGATAATTTGCTCCAGATTGCACAGCAGGTGCAAGTTAGAGGTAGGATTTGAACATGCATAATCCAGGTGCAGATCCATAAACCCAGCTATAGACTGAACATCTCTAATCCAGAAATCCAAATTCATGGTCCAACAAGACACTCAAAATGTTTTGGATTTTGGATTGGGGATACTTAAATAGTTAAAGTCTATGTAGATTACAGACACACACACACACACACACACACACACACACACACACACACACACACACACATATATATTTGGGCACAATTTCACAAAGGATCATCTTTGAGTTTCTGTAAACTTATTCATTTGTTCATTCAGAGAATAAACTTTTAGTGTCCTTCTGGGCTGAGGCAGGACAGTGAGCCAGCAGGTCCCCCGAGCTCATGGAATGCTCTTTCTGGTAGAGGAGAGAGCAAATAAATAAGCTTCAAATAACGACAAATGGCTTAACTGCTGAATAAAGCAGGGCAAGGGGGAAGGGTGATGAGAGAAGGACCTGAACTGGCGGAGGGAGGTGATCCACAGGCCTTTCTGAGGAGGTGGCAGCCAAGTGTGGGCCTGAAGGGTGTCACGAGTCATAACACTCAACTAAAGTAACACAGTTCATAGTGACATTGCACAGATATAAGTATTGAAAGCAGTTCGTTGAAGTGATGACCTACCCTGAGACTTAGAGAAGTAGCTATCCTTGAAATCAAGATTCCTATCAGTAGATTCACATGCGTGCTGATGGACAGGTGACAAAGTGTTGCAGCGGTTTATCAAACAGCTCAGTGCCACACGTGGCACTCAACTGTCCCTTTCCCACGTCTGTTCTCCAGTTCAGCTCTAGAAACGGGGGTGGTTTGTTGGCAGGTAAATAAGTGTGAGTTCCCTGTGTGCTCTTGGGGCTTCCAGTGATGTCACTGTTCCTGCTGCAGTGTGACGTGGGGACAGAAAACTGGCAACGTGTCAACACAGAACTCCCAGTAAAGTCTCCTCGCTTTGCTCTGTTCGACTTGGTGGAGGGGAAATCTTACCGCTTCCGTGTCCGATGCTCAAATTCAGCAGGAGTCGGTGAACCATCAGAGGCATCAGAAGTGACTGTCGTAGGGGACAAACTTGGTAAGTGTAGGGTCAGACTGAACAACTGAGAAAATTCAAAACCAAGAATAAAATAGTGTTGCTTTGTTTATGCAAAGAAAATGTCAGGAGTTTCAACAGCTAGTATAGTTTTCAATGTCCATTGACATTTCATTTACTATTATGCTTCCTAAATAATATTTTGAGCAACACATTGTAAAGCAAAGCAACTGTGTGTTTAACATAATGTGTAAGCATTTATGCATGTGCTTCCACATATACAGTGGAAATGACTATATTAAACTACCTTCAGTTTGATCACCACTTCCTTTTTTACACAGATATCCCCAAGGCCCCTGGCAAAATCATCCCAAGTAGAAATACAGACACCTCAGTGGTGGTTTCCTGGGAGGAGTCCAAAGATGCCAAAGAGCTAGTTGGATACTATATCGAGTCCAGTGTGGTTGGCTCTGGCAAGTGGGAGCCCTGCAACAACAACCCTGTGAAGGGCTCACGGTAATGTGTGTGTGTGTGTGTGTGTGTGTGTGTGTGTGTGTGTGTGTGTGTGTGTTGAACACTTAAACATAAAATATCATCCAAAAGTTCATTTTATAGTTCTTCTCTAATTCTTTTTCTTTTGATTATCTTTTTCCATTGTTATTCTCTGGTCTTTCACATACAAAATGATATTAGACTTCAAGGACCTAACAGGCTCTACCAAACATTGATGAGGGAGGTCCTTCTGTGTATATGTTTGTCTTATTGGTTGATAAATAAAGCACTGTTGGCCAATAGGAAAGCCAGATAGGTGGGGCTAGGAGTCGAGGAGGAGTCTGGGAAAGGTAAGAAAGAGATGGAGTCGCCATGTGATCCCCCGGGAAGACAGGATGCATAAGGCCAGTGTACTTGATAAGTCTTTATAAAATATATAGATTGATGGTTATGGTTGATACTTAGGACAGAACTAGCAAATGAGAAATCCTAGTCATTGGCCAGCAGCATAAGACTCTGTGTGTTGTTTGGGGTTCCTAACATGGCGGTGGGGCTCTGGCGGCTGGCGGAAAGAGTTATTACAAAACATGAAAACCTAAGGACAGAAAACAGAATATCAGCACCCTACAAGTTCTGAACATCAACATGATTAAACCCAGGACCAAGCAAATGGAAAACAAATTCTGGCAGTTTGTCACCTCTTTTTCTCTGTTTTCAATGTGGGGAGAGTAGTTTTCTTCTTGCCTTTAATTATTTTCTCAACCAGTTGAGCCTGAGTAATTTAGGACCAATTTGATAATTGTTCCCTGTAAAGTGTCTGACAGGCTTGTTGTACAGCTTCTGTCTTAGCCCTTTCCCAAGGCCTTGCACTCCCAGAGGATGGGTGGAACCAGAACCTGAGAGGCTGGAGACCAGCATGACATTCATTTCTTATACTGAGATGTCCGTGTAGTCCATCTTCACCCTGGGCATTCAGAAGCCCAGGAGCCCAGAAATCTACCTTTCTACAAAACAGCAGGAGCCAGTCAGTGAAGGGAAGACACTGTTGCTATTGTCATCATACCTATGACAACCAGTCCCATGTCTTCACCTCTAATGTGCTCAATAAATATTCACCAAACCAAGTTGACCCTAGATTGAGATTTGACTTCCTTTATTAACTATCCAACAAGTGTGTGGGAGAGAGTCCTTAGCAGACTATTTCCCAGGTTAGTCTTCAAGGCTGGTTTAATGGTCCACTGGTTTGTGAAATACTATTTATAGCTGTTGTGGATGTTAAGGAGTAAGGTGGTTTTAAATGGGAGACTACTGTGGATTCACACTGTGTTGTTGGATCTTTGCATCTAAATGGCAATTCTGGAAACTATTTTTCACTTTGTCTCAGATTCCAGTGCAATTTCTCAAGCAATGATTCCTTCCCTGGCATAAAGAAGGTGGCGGCTCAGTGTCTATGACAGGATTTATCTCAGTACCTTGCATTTTAAGTATATACCTGAAATAGCTACTCGAAATATTGTCAGTACACCTATTATTTATTAACTGCCTCATTTGTTTCAGACCCACTAATGGTATTTTAAACACTAGATCACTCATTCTTTATGCAGAATCAATATGTGGTAATGTTATTGTTTCCCTGTTGAACATTTTCTAATGAACATTTCAGGGTAAGCCAGGACTCCTCATTTTTTTTAAACAGATTTAAAAATTGCCCATATCACCTTCTTATCTAAGGTGCATATGTTACTTGAAGGTCTCATTTTTGAAAAATGAATCTTTTCATAAAGCCAGGCCACTCAGATCACTCAGCTAATCTGCCAGTCATCCTCCCTAATCCTCCTTGGAAAGGCTCTGAGAGCTTTCTCTCTCCTGTAGATTTACTTGTCACGGATCTGAGAGCTTTTTCTCTCCTTTAGATTTACTTGTCACGGATTGGCCACTGGTCAGAGCTACATCTTCCGGGTCAGAGCAGTGAACGCAGCTGGACTTAGTGAATATTCCCAGGATTCGGAAGCCATTGAAGTCAAAGCTGCGATTGGTAAGCTCCTTCTTTGTAATTTAGTCGAGGAATACAAATGAATTTTCCAACTCTCCACCTCCAAAAATGGTTTAAAGTTTCTAATTTCATGATCCCCCCCCATTAAATGACCATTTCTCTTTGGCTCTAGTTGACAACTAACCCTTGATCTCATCACTTACCAGCATCTGTACCTCTGTAGCACTCTCGTCTTTCATCACTCCAGTTTCCTCAGACATTCCCCATTGAGTGAAACTTCATGCTAACTCCATGTTCATCCTGGGACCTGACAGGCCATTCCTCTTCCATGAACTCCTCACCATAACTCCATCATCTTGTATCTAAACGCCGTTTCATCTGCAGCAGAGCTCTGCTGCCTTTTCCTAACAGTAACAGACTGCCATGCTTCTTAAAAATGCCTCTAAAAGTCATGCAAGACACATAGTTCATCTGTTTGCAAACTAACAGAGTAACACCATTAATACAGTAATTATATGTATATATGTGTCATACCCCCCCAGTCTTGGATAGGGTGGGAAAGGGACCCAGCTAATTCAGAAAAATAAGATAAAATAAGATCTGTAATATGCTAACGTATTAAGAGAAATATTTGATTGAGTGTGTATCTCAGTAGTTGAGCATGCAGTTATGCTGTGTAAAACCGCAATAAAAAGATTAGGCAGGTGCAATGGTGCTTACCTATAATCACGGCAACTGGGCAAGCTGAAGCAGGAGAATTAAGAATTCAAGGTCATCCTGGGCTACATAGCAAGACTCTGACTCAAAATCCAAAGCAACAGAACAACAACAACGAAAAACAGATTTAAAGTTAGTTTTCTTCTTTGCCATTGTTTTAAGGTAGGCAGTAGTTCTTTTGGGGGTTGGGAGGTACCGTTCACTGCTGTTGCACTAACAGTCATGATTCTGTTATGCAGCTGGGATCTTTAATAATGTGTCTCGTGCACTCTGTGGTCCTTTCTCTACTAAGTTCAATATTAGAGCATATTGTCTCTCAAGAATTGTCTGAGATTTGCCTTTTCCTGTATAAACTAAAACCCTTTGGGTTCTGCAAAAAGAAATGGTTGCTGTTCAGTCTGTGGTATGGTTTTGCTCTTGTTTCTTCTTTTTCCAAAAAAATGGAGAGGTTGAAATGTTCCCTGGTATAAATTCTGTTAAGCCAAGATTGTTTTTATGCTCTGCTTGTAGTCCTAACACTTCTGTTTGTTCTGTTATCCAAGAGTAACATATATGGGGTCTGGCTTATGTCGTTTCTGTTGTTGTCTGGTGACTGTAGGGGGAGGAGTGTCTCCAGATGTGTGGCTTCAGCTGAGTGATGCTCCTGGCGGACTAACAGACTCCAGGGGGGGCATGAATGGAGCCTCCCCACCAACCTCTCAAAAAGACGCTTTGCTCAGTAGCCAACCTAACAAAACTTCACCACCCAGTAGCCCTTCCAGCCGGGGTAAAGTAAGTGAATCAGTGCGGGAGGAACTCAGCCCGCCACCACAGAAGGCAGCTCCCAAGGAGCAAAGTAAACCTGAGCCCCTGAAAAAGAAGAAGGACCCCGTAGGTGAGAACTGCCATGCCCGCCCTTCATCGTCTCCATCAGTGTGATCACCCCTCATTGTCCAGATCATACTCTCCATCTGTGTCCATCCCCCACTCGCTGTTCTGAATTTTATGTCTCCGTTGGCGTTCGGCATGCTTTCATCTAATACACTATCAAAGTCACCCTGTGGGGTCGGCTTGTACGCATTATTTCTTAGCCTGAGCAATGACAAAATGTTTACGGGACTTTTTGAATGAGGGAGAGTTAGTCAGGAAGATACTCGAGACGTGAGGATAGGAAGGACTTAGTGATTAGTCAGGTTGTGTGAAGCTGACTGACCTTGATGTGATCTCTTTGACACACGTGTAGAGGAAAAGATTTCACGATGAAATGAAGGTGTACCAAGTTCCATTGTTCATCTTCAGGTTTTTAAGTGACTGTTCAGATTTCATTCAGATCACTAGCTTAGCCGTTCTGAAAAGTTCGGAATGGTGCTATAGCCATAGAGAACGACATTCCATGATGCAGAATACTCCTTCCCAGAAGGGACTCTTGGAGATGGTTTATTAGAAACCTAAATGTGAGCTGGTTGGGTTACATGTGTGTTCCAGGAGACCATATAAACCATAAAAGTGCTGATAAGTTTTAAGTGCCTCCTGCCCATTTCCCCGTCTCTACCCACCCCAATTTCATAATCCCTCTACTCTTTTATTTTGAACCCTTATTCATGCCATTAACTAAGAAGAAATGGGATGGTTACTTGAGGATCCGTCCTCATAAGTGCTCTGAAAAGAGAGAGAGAGAGAGAAAGACAGAGAGAAAGACACAGAGAGAGACAGAAAGTTTTCGAGACAGAGAGAGAGAGAGGGGACTTTATTCTAAAGGTTTTCTTTGTTCTGAAAGTTGTTTTGAATAGGAATGTGATAATTTCTATAACTCCTATAATCAAACCATATCCTTGGAAATTTCTCTGATATACTGCATATCTAGATATATTTCTTGCTATCGCTGTACCTTTTTTCTCTTCGTTGAAAAGTGGCCAAACGTAAAGGGGACCAGCAAAGCCGTGTAATGTACTATGAGTTTTGAAGTAACCTTCAAACATTTTTCTAGCTAGGCACTAGCAAATGCAATAATAGCTACATAGTATTTTGTGCTATGTAAAACACTCTAGTACCAGGAGTTTAAAATCATAGGAGTTTAAAATACCATGATAAACGTGTATCTACCAAGAGAAAGTCATACGGCAGATTGTGCCTCGTGCTATAGAGTATTTTTTAAAGGTACATTTAACTGAGATCCAGGACATTTTCCTGACTGGAGTATACAGTACAAAGTCTCTCAGGGTAAGTGTACATGAAAATGAAGCCGTTTGGAAATGTATGGAGATGCCGAATAAGCAAACTGAGACAGAAGGCAAGATATGTGCACGTTCTGTTGTCATCAGAGATAGAATAAAAACAAAACCACAAAAAGTATAGCTCTTGAGGGAAATGTTCCTTCCTATGGGAAAAAGATCATTATTTGGAGGATGTAGCATTTTGCCAGACAAGATTTTTACGACTCAGTTTAATGATTTCAGTATATTTTCTCAATGTCTGTTTTTTTTTTTTTTCCTCATACACCAAGTCAGGTGCCAAGTTTCAGATCTGTATCACAGTTTCATTGTATACTACAATCTAGTGCTCCCCACATGGTACCAGGTAAGCCTGGCGGATGTGTACAGAATCATAAATGCCTCTCTCTTACGAGCTATTTATATTGCAACAGCGGCACCATCTCCACCCTATGACATCACTTGTCTCGAAAGTTTTCGTGACTCAATGGTTCTTGGATGGAAGCAACCAGATATGACTGGAGGGGCAGAGATTACGGGCTATTATGTGAACTATCGTGAGGTAATTGGTGGGGTGCCAGGAAAATGGAGAGAAGCCAACATCAAGGCCGTCAGTGATGCAGCATACAAGGTAGGCATGCCTATCTCTGTGGTGTGATGTATCCTGTGAATGAGGCAGTGCTGGCATGTACACACTCACAACTGTTAAAGGGTTTGTGTCATTTTGCCAATGTTCATTGTCAGCACCAGTGTGAGTTTGTAAAAAAAAAAAAAAATCCCTTGGTAGATAAGATTAGTATAGCTGGCCAAGCAGGCCTTACATTTTCTGATTCATACATGTAAGCATGATTTTTTTAAAAGAATATTTACCACAAAGTGTGCATTTATTATGATAACTAGTATTTTCCTTCAAAACTTAAAAAAACTTCTGTAACTATGTCACTAGCCTCAGACATTGCTAGATCCTATAACTCTGGACTTTTAAAATTTTTTCACAGTTAAAATCATGATGGCATGGCTCATTTGGCCCTCCTCCTTCTGGTGTGTTCCCTAAAATAGTGGCTCTTATGGCCAGAAAGAAGAACATACATTCTCCTCTACTACTCTGCCTAACACAGACCCCTCAAGGACTCTCTGTTGGCACAGCTGTTGGTCTTTGTTAGAGCATCACCTGCTCGGTCCAGATACCAACCCGCCAGCACTCACGGACACCCCAACACAGTGAAAGTACATACAGAACAAGACCCACCCAGGAAATAGCCCATCTTGAAGTCAATGCCACACTCTATTTAATATTTGAAATTTATGAAATATTACACACAGACTGGGCATGCTAACACAAAATAGTTCTGTTTCTGTTTTCTGTCACAAGTTTTTATTATGTGGCCCAGGATAACATCAAACTTGTAATCTTACTCCTCCATCCCCAAAGTACCAGTATTACAGGCATGCACCACCACACCCAGCTACAACATTGTATCCTTAACATTCTCCCATGTTGCTATGTACAGCTTTTTTTTTATAACATATGGTATTCCAACATGTGACTATACTATGATATGTGCACCATTCCCTTATTGATTGCTGCGTGGGCTGTTTAATGTGGTTTTAGCTGCATCACACAATACAGCAATGAACATATCTGCTAGTACATACATGCAATGGTTTCTCTAGGCCATTACCAAAGTAGAGTTGTTGTGTCCAAGGCTCCATTTTTTTCTCTATACTGCTTCCTGATGTTTGTAGTCCCTGCTCTGCATCTTTGCCCACATGTGGCTATTCAGACATTCTCAGATTTGATATCTGGAATGTCAAATGAGTTTACAACAGTAAACATAGTCAGTGATCCTGGTGCCTTTTTGAAGAAAGGTCTCCTTTATGCCAGGACCACAGAGGTCCTGCGTCTGGTTATGTTCTAGAGCGGTAGTTCTCAGCCTGTGGGTTGCAACCTCCTTGGGGTTGGACAACCCTTTCACAGGGGTCCTAAGACCATCTGTAAACACAGATGTCTGTATTATGATTCACAACAGAGGCAAAATTATGGTTATGAAGTAGCAATGAAAACAATTTTATGGTTGGGGTCACCACAGCATGAGGAACTGTATTAAAGGGTTGCAGCATTAGAATGTTGAGAACCACTGCCCTAGAGGGTTTGCAGCCATTTATATTTCAGTCATTAATTCCCCTTTGAAGTTTGTATATGTTGTGAGCTGATGGTCAAGGCTGATTGTCTCCCGATGGAGACACAGCCGTGTCAGAGCCGCCAAATGAAATCCACCCTCTCCCCCATTATTCTTGTGTTTGTGTCTGTCTCTGTGCCCTGAATTCCACTCTGCTAGTCAGTTTGTCCAGCCCTGAACTAATATCCCACTAATTCAGTTATTACTGTTTTATAGTAAACAGCCACATTCTCCCATTTCCTTAAATTTTCGGGGTTATTCTTAGCTCTCTGCACTTTGATATAAATTATAAAATTATGTTTCTACTATGTTCTTTCTGCCAAAAAAAAAACAAGACCAAGTATAAGGAAAATAATAAGTCAAACTAAAACCTATTCTGATGGAGAGTACATAGAATTTATCAGTAAGTTGAGGAGTAATTGACACATTAAATATATTGATTCTTGGGCTGGAGAGATGGCTCAGAGGTTGGGAGCACTGGCTGCTCTTCCAGAGGTCCTGAGTTCAGTTCCCAGCAACCACATGGTGGCTCACAACCATCCGTTATGAGGTCTGGTTCCCTCTTTGGTGTGCAGATATACATGAAAGCAGAATGTTGTATACATAATAAATAAATAAATAAAAATCTTAAAAAAAATATTGATTCTTCTAAGCCATGAGCATTAGTGTTTGCCTCCATTGATTTTGCTGGGGGGTTGGGGGGCATACCTTAGGAGGTCAGAGGACAACTCACAGAAATAAAAAATGCAAATAATATATAGTGATTTTACATATGGCTGTTTTAGTTTTGTTAATTTAAACATTAATTTATAAGCTCCTTGGGAGTCTCTTTAGAAAAAGTCCTATCAAATACAAATAATCCATTTGTATCCTTCACATCCAGACCTTATACTTTTGTTTCATTTTCTCTAATTAATTTCCCCCTGAGACCTTTAACAAGGCAATGTTGTCGTTCTACACAAGATCCTTTGGGTTTTGTTTGTTAGTTTGTTTGTGTTTTTGACTCAAGGTCTTATTATGTAACCTAGGCTTTCCTAGGTTGCAGCAATCCTCCTGCCTCACATCCAGAGTACTGGAGTTAAAGCCACTTGGCACCACACCTTGTTTTGCTTTTAAAATGCTAAGGCTGGGAGCCATGCTTTTATCATGCATGCCAGATAACCACTTTATCACTGACCACAGCACCAGTCCTTGTCCTTATCTTATAATAAAAACATTGCAGCATCAGCATTATATTTGCTGTAGTTATTTTGTAGCCAGTATTACCCAATAAAGGAAAGTTTTATCGTAGTCCTTGTTCATTAAAAGTGAATTCAAATTATTAAAAGCAAGAGTCAGCGTTGTCATACACTATTTCTCCTTTAATTTTAATGTAATATAGTCAAGTAATTGACTGAAAACAATCTGTGTCCCTTTGACATTCTTTATACTATTTTTATCTATTTCATTATCATCCAAACTTCCTGATGTAGTGTTAATGAATGAGATTATCCCGAGACTGGCTAGAATTTGATGCCAATGAATGATTTGAACAGTGGACAGGAAGGGAAAATTGTTCACAAGTAAGCCTCCTCATTTAAATGACACTTTATGTATCTTTGAGGTGACCTTGTTAGATGAATGCAAAGTGAGTCTTTAGTGCTGAGGGTAAGCTTTGCCTTGAAGGCTATGCTTTCAATTATTAACGACAATGCATAGATTTTTCTTTTAGTTGGTGTTTACATGGCACATAATTTTTCATTATTTAATTTTCAGTCTTTCTATAATGCTTTTTATGCATCTGTTAGAAATAGCATAACTTGTCAGGTGGTGGTGGCACATGCCTCTAATACCAGCACTCAGGAGGCAGAGGAAAGCGGATCTCTGCGAGTTTGAGGCCAGCCTGGTCTACAGAGTGAGTTCCAGGACAGCCTCCAAAGCCACAGAGGAACCTTGTCTCAAAAAAAAAAATCAAAATCATTTCATTTCCCCCTATTCTACATTGAAAGATATATCCTGTGATTTGAGGTTGATTGCTTATGGTTGGCGGAAAAACAATTAGAATTTGGTGTTATTCTCTTTGTTTTACCCTCATTTCAGAAACATAAAACCTTAAAATATTTTAATTCACTTACCCTCTTCCTAGTTTATATCCTACTGTATTTTATTGATTTGTGCTTTTTAATATTACTAATTACCCAGTCTTTGGTTTGTGTCTGGTTTGTCTTTTGAGACAGACACCTGGCTGACCTGGAAGTTGCTGACTAGCCCTGGAAGGCCTCAGATTCACAGAGATCTACCTATCTCTGCCTCCCAGGTTCTGAGATTTAAGTTGTGCAACATCACACCTGGCACAATTGCTGATTTTTGCATTTTATTTTTATTCACGCTTATGGGTGTATACCTGCTTGTCTGCATATGTACTATGTGCCTGCAGGTACCCTTAGAGCCCAAGAGAGGACATCAGAGTCCCTGGAACTGAAGTTACAGGAGAACGTTCTTTAGGCTGCAGGCAGGAATGTGGTTATAAATGCGTGACTAACAGGGGGGGCATGCCAGGATATATCCAACACATAAAATAAATAAGTTAAATGTTAAACACACGGAATAAAACTAGATCACCATAGGGTATATTTGTGACACAGAGTTAAATAAAAGGCTGAACAACTGCTTGTGGTGTTACCAATGTTATAGATTAGCAACTTGAAGGAAAACACAGTGTACCAGTTCCAAGTGTCAGCCATGAACATCGCGGGGCTGGGAGCACCCTCTGCAGTGAGCGAATGCTTCAAGTGTGAAGAATGGACCATTGCGGTACCAGGTAAAGTCCCAGCTAGTAATGTATACATTGTAGATGACTTTAATTTTGTGTCTTTCCTCCAACAAAATCTACAAGTTAGAATTAACTGAAGTACCACCTAGATGGCATTTAAGAGACAAGAGTATGCTTGCTAAAATATTTTATGATGGCTTAAATAATAGATAAATGATAGCCAGCAAGGTGTCACCTTGAAAATAAATTCCTCATGCTCCTCTTTCAAGTAAAACCCATAGCTGCCATTGTTCGGCCTCTGTTTGGACAGAAACGCACGGTTTGGGTGCCAAGCAAGCGTTGGAAGGGTTCCCAAAGTTTTCATTTGTCTCTTAGAGGCCACCTGAGAGCACCAGTTCGTATCCCACAGCAAATTTATTTTCAGAACCACTTCCTGCATCCTTCATGGCTGTTCTGCTCTGAAGTGCTCACCTGTCAACACCCAGATCTCCTTCCAGAAACTCAGCCCAGATGGTGGCTTCTCCCTGTTATCTGTCCTCCTCCCTGGTCCTAGCTCTCCATAATTCTACATGGGCTCTCATGCCTGCCTGCGGTGTGAGCCTGACTTCTCTCTACTTAGCCTTAGTATCTGCATGTCCACACACCACCCCCTTCCCTCAGCAGTCTCAGAATCTGGTTTGCAGATGGTCTGCTGTGGAGGTTGTCACAGAGGTGGCTGGGTTCATGAGGAAGAAAAAAAAGAACTAAGCAGAAAAACTTACCCATGCTTACACTTCATAAGGTGCCATAAAACCAAACACATATAAACACTGACTACAAACAGATTTACTAAGTAGTAAGGTCCCATCTACTAATGCGTACATTGTAGATGATTTTAATTTTTCTTCTGATTCTGGTATTGATTTCTGAGACCCAAATATTCTGAATGACACAGGATTCCTGGATTTGATAATCAGCATATCTAATAATTGGCATGATACAATCTTAGATTTTATAAACATTCCAGATAGCCACCCTGCCCATTCCTCCCCCTATGCCACCCTTTCCTCTGTCTGAAACCCTGTGTCCCAGAAGAACCACCATTTCCATAGGTGACATTGGAAAATAAGAATGGTACATATTTGAAATGTCTAAGCCAGGAAAATAGTAAGGCAAATATTGAACTATATCAGTTGCAAAACGCTGAAGCAAAGAATGGCAGTGTCAGTGTTTGCAGCTGATGTCAAGTCACTGTGAGTCACTTCAGGTGATTCTGATTAGCTTTTTAGACAGAAGTTGTTATTTGAAAAAATATGTGTATCACTTAAGTAGCAGTCAGTGGTCACACAAAGATACAGGTGGTGACATCACTGTTTAGACTCTTTAGAAATGCAGCCGTGTACACACAGCACACACCATAGTATTTGTTTCTTCAGAGCGTTATCAAGTTACTTGGCTTTTGTGGACTGTGTGCTAACTGCTGTAAGAGAATTGAAATCAGTGATGGCATGTCCACCCAAGAACAGCCAAAGAGATGCTTGATCCAGCTCCAAGAGGTATCTGGACATGCCCTTGACCACTTGTGGCTCAATAAGTTGTTGCTCGGCCACTGAAGAAACTTGCAGTGGCTACAACATGCCTACTTTCAGGAGTCTGGTAGACTTCTACAGAGAATAGCAGCCTGAGAATCAGCTGAGAGACCCTAGATGTGAGTGTGAAGGTACTCATGGTGAGTCTCCTCCACTCTCTGTCCCTCACTCAGGACCACCACACAGCCTGAAGATCAGTGAAGTCAGGAAGAACTCCCTGGTCCTCCAGTGGAAGCCTCCAGTCTACTCAGGCCGCACTCCAGTCACTGGTTACTTTGTGGACCTGAAGGAAGCCAGTGCCAAAGATGACCAGTGGCGAGGACTCAATGAGGCAGCCATTGGGAACAAGTACCTGAGGGTAAGAAAATGCGCTGTGACTTGCAGGACGTTTTTCTCTCTATACAGGGAAACTACTAATACTAAGCTATCATAATGAGAGTCAGTGTCATATATCGGGCTCCTTCCTGGTAAGTTCCATCCACTTGGCAGTAATTAAGGCTGGGGAAATTTTTGATGCTTGAAATTGTTTGGTGGCATTTCACCTGAATTCTTAATCTGGCTTTGAAAGGCATCTACCAGTCCCCTTCCCCCCCGCCTCCTTCCCTCTTTTCTTAGACTTCCTCACGGTTTTGTTCTGCACAATCTTTAAACATTACCACTCGTTGCTATCCCCAAAAGGTGATTCTCATTCCTCCTCTAGTAGTTTTTGACAGTAGCTTTTTCCTGGACGGTGCTCTTTTTACAGAGTTCACACAGGTTCTCCGGAGTCATGCCCCCTCTCATTTTACTTCCTCTGGCATGCCTGTGCTCGCATGAACCCCTTGGCATGGGTTCAGCAACTCTTGACCTTCACCTCACCCTAACCATGTCACTGCCTCCAGTTTCCCTGAGTGTGCTTGCTGAACCTGTGCCTGACTGACGTAGATGCTGTTTGGAAGCAACGGGTTCTCTCACTTGTCTTGGCTGGAAGCCCACAAAAGATTGTTTTCCCCTGGAGTGGGGACAGAGAGTACCTGAAGATCCTAAATTTGTAGCAGGGCAAGGAATAGGATTCCATAGCTTATAGCTTAATTAGTGTGACTTTACCAACCACTCAAAATTTGTATACCATATTCATACTAAACAGTTCATAACTGTATTGATAATTAGAGAGTGTGAGACAGGAGTGGATGGATGGAGACAGAATATAATTCCTGTTAGGATTATAGGAGAGGAAAAGAAATCCAAGAGTATGAATGCATAGATGATGAGTTAGTCATGGTGTCGTCCTTGTGCTGGGGTGATGGAAGAGTGCAGATGTCCTGCTGTGAATGCTGACTGGCCTGTGAAATGAGGGTCTCTCCCTTGTGTTATGGAAGCCCAGCTCACAGCCACCCGTCACCTACGTGTCAGGTACAGACATGACAGGCACCTGGTGACTGGTCTGTTTTTAACAATAAGAAAATATTTCTGTTCCTTTCTTAGCATTATTTCTCAATGTAGAATTTGAAGTATATTAAACTCTATGTATTTAGCCTGTGCTCTAATTCAAGTTCATTTGCAATTTTGAAATTATTTTTTGAAAATTCATTACCTCAGGTAGGTGGGGTGGCAAGCCTGTAATCCTAGCACTTGGGAGACAAGCAAGAAAACCAGGAGTCCAAGGTCAGCCTCCACTTTGTAGTAAGTTCCAGACCGGTCTGGTCTACACTAAATTCATTAGCTCCAGTGAGAGCTATCACTATATAATAATATTATGCTGCCATTGGAACCCAATCCAACAGTTAGATTTGAAACCTAACAGTCTAAGCATAGTTAATCTGCATTCGTAGTCACAAAGGCTTTGTTTATTGACTACATGTTCCCCAGCACTGTTTGGTTTAAATCAAATTTCAATGTTGATCTCTACCACAATGTTAGGGGAGAAACTACACCTCCTGGGTATAATAAATTCCTTCCTAAAACAACTCTTTTAAATTATATGTTTTAAAAATAAAAATAATTTTGATAAATAATATTAACAGCATTGTTAATACTGGGAACAATAAACAGCACAGAGCCCAAACCAACTCACAAATTTATGAAACATGTTCTTAGCAACCCTCCTGATTATTTAAAACCTGAGAGGGTCGGAGAAACTCTGTGCCATGCAAAGGACCCAGGTTCAGCTCCTGGCATTCACATGGCCACTCATAACCATTTGTAACTCCAGATCCCAGGGACCTGCTGCTCTCCTCTGGCCTTCACAGGCAAGCATGTAATCACGCACATACCTGCAGGCAAAATACTCTTTCACATAAAAATTTAAGAACTAACAAACAAAAACCCCTTGGTGGTAAGGCTGAGGATACTTGACCAAGCTCAGCAAGTAAAGGCACTCGCTGCCAAGCCTGGCAATCCGAATTCAGTCCCCAGACTCCACATGCTGAAGGAGATATCTGACTCTCAC
Source organism: Cricetulus griseus (assembly GCF_003668045.3). Lineage (NCBI taxonomy): Eukaryota > Metazoa > Chordata > Mammalia > Rodentia > Cricetidae > Cricetulus > Cricetulus griseus. The sequence goes on from NC_048595.1 coordinate 459,585,434, forward strand.
AGGTTATCCTCTTTCTCCTACAAGTGTGCTGTGGCATGGCCAGTATCCGCATCCCATTATGTACAGACAACAGTAAATAACTTTTAAAATAAAGGATGTAGAATATGTTTAATTATTTTTGTCAGCTTGCAAAGTAATGGGTTCCACTGTAACACTGTAACACACGCTTCACTGTAACATTGTAACACAGGCGTCATTACCCTTTGTTTTTAGCCCCCCCCCCCCAGCTCACCCTGCTTTCTGTCCCCGTGGCCTGTAGCTGGCCTCCTTCCTCTTCCTGTCACTTTCATATCACATAAGTCCCACTAACCTCTCTCCGTCCCCGTTCTCCTTCCCTTTAGGCTTTTCCCTCTCCTTTCATAGTTCCTTTTCTACTTTTATGTCTTCCATACATAAACATTTAAGTTTGTGCTCCATGTGTGAGATGAAGCAAGGTATCTGTTTTTCTGAGACTTGCATATTTTACTTAGCACAGTGACCTCCAGTTCCACCCATTTTCCTGCAAATTTTATAATTTCATTCTCCCCAGCCAAATAAAATTCCATTGTATGAATGTTATCAAATTTCCTTCATCAACTCAACTGTTGGTGGACATATGGGCTGGTTCTCTAAGAGGGTGTAGAATTTTAATACACTTTGATTACTCATAAATGTTTTTAAAACTCACAATTATATTAGTCTCCTGTCTATTTGGTGATAATTAGGCATTAAATTTACAAGGACAATGTTTGTTTATGTTTTAGTCCTATAATATACTTTTAAATTTTTTTATTTTATTTTATGGGAATGAGTGTTTTGACTGCATGAATGTCTGTGCACCATGTGTGTACCTAGTGCCCATGGAGGCCAGAAGAGTGTGTCAGATCCCCTGGAACTGGAGTTACAGACAGTTGAGAGCTGCTGTGTGGGTGCCTGTAATTGAACCCAGGTCCTCTGGAAGATCAGCCAGTACTGTTAACCTCTGAGCCATCCCTCCAGAATCTGTAATATACTTTTGAGCAAATGCAAAATGTCTTTTTTTTTTTTTTTTGCCAAGGGAATCACTTCGAGGTGTGTAACATAAATGCTATTTTGAACACCTTGTATTTTACCTTTTGGACCAAAGCATAAGACAGCTAACTCATCCAAATTATGCATGCTTTTCAGAAAGATGTAATATATTTCTGATTTTGGAGGTGCTTAATTTATCTAAGAGAGAGGATGTGAGAATGACATTGGATTGGAAGGGATTTCAGCAACTCTTCCACTGACAGCTGGTCCACAGAAAGTCGAAGTCCAAGCCCCCTGAATGACAGAGTCAGCTCTAGGGCACAAGTCCTATTTCCTTGGTGTTGTGTGAGAAATGATACCTACAGAAGAAGATCACACCTGCTATGTGACATAAGACACTCATTACGTCTAAACCTGCTTATTCCAGGTGCAAGGACTCAAAGAGGGTGTCAGCTACGTGTTCCGAGTCCGGGCCATCAACCAGGCAGGCGTTGGAAAGCCTTCTGATCTTGCTGGCCCTGTTGTGGCAGAAACACGTCCAGGTGGGTCCTTACTTCTTCATTAATATTCATCCCCACCCTTGGGTGTCACTCAGTGGAGCATTTGACTGTCATGCACAGGAGCCAGAGTTTAATCCAAGTACCAAAGCAGAAAAAAAGAGCTGCTCTTCCAGAGGACCCTAGTTCAATTCCAGGCACCCACACAGCAGCTCTCAACCATCTGTAACTCCAGTTCCAGGGGATCTGACACACTCTTCTGGCCTCCATGGGTACTAGGTACACACATGGTGCACAGACATCCACGGGGTCAAAACACTCATTCGCATAAAATAAAAATAAAATTTAAGAGTATATTACAGTACTAAAACATAAACGAACATTGTCCTTGTAAATTTAATGCGTATTTCTCACTCTTAGCCAAAAGTAGGCACCATCTGAGCAGTCAATAACTGTACCCTTAGCATGTGACAATCCGGTATTCCTCAGAACAGGGATGGGCCAGGTTTGAAGTAGTCGAAGGAGCTACTGTGGCTAGCACCCAATCACAGGGTATTCTTCCTGGACCAACCCTAAGCAAGCATCCATAGAAGGCTGTTCCTATTAAAACCTGGCTTTTAGCTCTGATAAGCTATTTTCCAACCACACAGGGAGCTACAGTAGCCCAGGGAATGGGCACACCCTTACACAGATGTAGACTGTATAGAATTTCAGCTCTGAAGTTAAACCAGAGGTCAGCACACTTTCTGTTAAGGGCGAGGTAGTACTTCCAGCTTTACAGCCATATGGCCCTTGTTACAACCTTGGCCTGCCAGGGCACGAAGGCGACCACAGACTAGTACATAAGCAAGCATAGCTGTGCTCCAATAAAACCTTTTCATGTTTGTTATATAGTATAGTATATATTATATGCATCATATAGTATCATGCATTCTGCACATTATATAATAATGTTATACATTATTGACACTATGAAATTTGAATTCCACATTATGTTCCCATACCTTGAAACACTAATCTTCTTTTGATGTTTTCTCAGCTGTTTTATCGTCTGTGTTTTTGTTTGTTGGTTTTGAGACAAGGTCTCATTATGTAGCCCAGGCTGGTCTGGAACTTGCAATGTAGACAAGCTGGCCTCCAATATATGCCTCCTAAGTACTGGGACTAAAGGTGTGTGTCACCCTATCTGGCCTTTAAAAAACATTTAAAAATATGAAAATCATTATTGCTTTGTGGATGCAAAGAGCCAACAGGCCAGATTTAGCCCATCAGCCATGGTTTGCTGACCCGTGGGTTAAATGAACAATATTCCCATGTGTATGGTTGACTGAAGTAGCACAGCCCTCTCTACCAAGTTCAAGGAAGCCATGGTGGGCCCCAGAAGACAGTGTCTCCTGTATTATAAAAATCAAGTTTCTAGTGCCCGTTGCTCAGTTAGTTCCTAATCACTGCACAATGATGATGATTTCCATTCTTGTTCAGTTTGTTCTGTTTTAAAAGTCTTATTTCTGTTCACCGAAGTCTCATAAAAGAAAGCACCAGTAAAAGAAGTAAAAAAGAAAGTAACAGTAAAGGGTAAAAATTATTACCCAGTTACCTTTTGTTTTTATTCATTCTAGTGTGAGGGCTTTTGTTCTAGTGTGCCCCTATTTTCAGAAATGAAGTGGACACAGGGCAAGTAGAGACTGTCATATTTATTTTCCACATGAGGAAAATGTAAACACAGGAAACTCCTACTCCTTGAAAACTCCTATGACTTGAAAACTATCAACAGTGCACCTGCTGAGGAACAGTCTGCCCACTACATCCGTTTCTTCACAACTGCTTTCATCTGCTCCTAAGCTAGTTTGTAGAAGGGTGTCTGGCAAAAGTGATCTTTATGAAGTGAGGCAGGGAGTGCCACACTTCATAGTACCCTTTGCAGAATTCCAACAAAAGCAGAATGATGCTAGGAACAGACATATGAAGACACCAGGACATGTTATATACATACATACATCTTATATGAGGACTCAGACCCCTCAGTTGTCAAATGTGTGGATATCAATGGTGCCAAATAGACATTCATAAGTACTCATGTGCAATGTCTACCGTCAGAGAGCATTTATATTACGGTATGAGGGAACTCTTCTTAGTCTAGCAGATCAAAAGCACCATTGAAGCTTCCCAACTTGATTAAAGGAAACTCAAATCAACCTATTTTCTCAATCAGAGCCTTCAGAGTGGCAGGCCACCAGATGTGGCATTAGCAGAGCCATCTCTCCAGGGTTGGCTATTGACCTCCTGGGTGAAAGTTTTGTGTTACTGATTTGGAATAGGTACCAAAAGTTGCATCTATGGTGATGCAATTCTTGGACTAGAACTTTCATCAACAGCTGCAATATGGATATGCCTACCTACTCACAGCGCAGGAAAGACTCCTTGGACACAAAAAGTCAAAAGTGACATTTTGGATCTGTTTATAGTCAGCAGGCATGCTCACTCTTGCAACATGAATGTCTGAAGCTGCTCCTACATGGCAAGGTCCTGTATGTGCCCTGGGAGTACTGTGCTACTCATTATGTTTGTGATCATGTGGGAACAACAGCGTTTACAGCTTGGTAGAGTGAGAGCTAGGACAGACATTCATAAAAATCTGCACAGCACAGGGTAGAAATTAGGATTCAGTGTTTTGCAAGTCGTTGGCCAGCAAAACTTAAATATAGCCTAAAATCACTTATTTATTTTTTTCCTATTTATTTCTTTTACTAAGATTAAGTGTATTGTTTTGCCAGCTTTATGCTAGAATGAGTAGGAGGAAGAAGGGGAGAAATGTTATCAGTTTCAAGATTTGGGGATTGAAACTTGCAAACTTAGTTCAGAGAATACTCTGGTTTCTCTTCAGGTCATAGGAATCCTTAGCCTTTTTTATTTGAGAAGAACACCTTCACTTGTGATACATTATTAAATTCTTGGGCAGCAAATAAAGCTTATCAAATACACCTCATGAGATACTTCAAGTGTAATTGGGTTTCAGTTAAAAGTTCACTTAATCCTCAGGAGTCAGCAGGATCACTGGCCTCCCTTTGAAGTCAAAGATGCTGCCCAGGTCCAGCAACAAAGTCTAATTGTGTTGGTAATGAGAACCCAGACAGCAGCCTCCGTGTGCCTGCTGTGCCTCCCCAAGATAGCCCTTATCGAAAGAAATCTACAGACAGAACAGGTTAGAACTATTTAGTACATTTGGTGGTGCCTAAAAAGGACATTTTCTTCCTAATGTCTGATACTTTTAAACTGTATCTGCTGTTGACGATGGCATCACGCCAACAATGGAGGCAGAGCTCAGGTGAGCCAGATCAGATAGGAGACAAGGGAGACCTGGCCTGGGGTGATCTGGAGGTCAACGTGTTGGCACTGCAGCTTGTAGGTATCCTTGCCAGAGAAACACAGCAGCAGGTAGGAGAAGAACCCAGACAGCAAGCAGGACCTTGTGTAGGAGCCGGACACAGGCAGCAGAGCAGGAAGCAGAATACACTTCCCCAGAGGAAAATGAGTTGGGATTCAGTCAGCAACCAAGGGCACCTTGCAGTTCTAGTGTCTAAAGTTGGTTGGTCCAGAACCTTGTACGGCATTGAGAAGGCAAATGTGGGCAAGGGGCCTCATGGTGGAAGACTGAAGGGATTCTGGGGCAGGGGCCTGGCTTTACCCGCTAATTCAGAGGGCTGCACTGGCACCTGCTCCCTGACTGTCCCCTTGACTCCCACCACAGCAGTTCTCAATGGTGGCTGTGCTTTAGAGCCCTGTTAGGGACGCTGAAATACTGACACCCACTCCAGAAAAGGAAGTCAAAGTCAAATTACCCAAGCCTGACTGCATTAGACTCTGGCTCCTTCTTCATGTACCCTGAGGGCTGAGCACAGAGCCTGCTGTTTTACATAGTTAATCTAGTAGATGAAAAAAAAAAAGTGCTGTGCTGCCATGTTACATAGCTTTTTCATCACTGTGACAACTATCTGGCATAAACTTAAGAGGAGGAGAGATTTGCTTACCTCATGGTTTGAGAGGTTTTAGTTCATGTGGCAAGGAGGACATGATGGAGCAACTAACACCATAAGGGGAACCAGAGAGCAAGCAAGGGACAGGAGACCAACTTCAGTGACTTACATCCTCCATGTAGGCCCCACCCCCCTAAGGGCTCCGGGTTTCCCAAAGTAGTGCTGTGACCATCACCACACGAACCTCTGGAGGACATTTCATATTTAAACAGTAACAATCACCATGTTTTGAGCAGTGTGAGTCGTCTCCCAGCATCAGAATGTGCCCTTCATCCTAAGCATCTTTGTAATTCATGCCTGGCTGTGAAGGATGAGGTGGGAAAGGCAGGTCCAGTGGAGGCCGCAGGGTAGGCACCAAGATGACCAGTAAGCCAAGTGTGATAAATAACATGCTAAATAACAGTGACTCAGCTCTGTTTGAGTCATCTGTTCCTTTCAAGTTTTTAAAGGCATATAAGTCACACTTGTGCACATACAATATGGAACGGAGCGAATAAAGCTCATTAGCGCTCATGTGGAAGACTGTAAAGTTAAATCTAGCTATGAGGTGGGCAGGACAGCAAACAGTCGTCTACTTACTCATTTCTCTTTAGAAAAGAGAAAAGTGGGGTAGAATCAGTTAATTTTTAAGTACTTTATGTTACCCCTAATCATTTCTTATCTCATTCTCATACTGGGAGTCCCTGATGCCTGAGGGCCATTGCAATATCACCCATCAAATCAGATGTCCCCATGTCTACATTAAGGATTTTTGTAGGTTGAGGCACTGACTAGGGACAACTTTTCTTTATCTTTTTTCTCCTTCCTTCCTTTCTTTTTTCGAGACAGGGTTTCTCTGTGTACATTTGGAGCCTGACCTTGAACTCCGTCTGGAGACCAGGCTGGCCTTGAACTCACAGAGATCCGCCTGCCTCTGCCTCCCGAGTGCTGGGATTAAAGTCATGTGCCACCCCCACCCAGGAACTTTTCTTTTCCTTAAAGGTTGATTTCTAAGTCTGTGTTTTTTGTGTGCGTATAGGGTTGGTGGGGATATGAGCACAAGAGTACAGGTGCCTGTGAAGTCCAGAGAAGGGCACTGGATCTCCTGGAGCTGGAGTTACGGTCAGTTGTGAGCTGTTGTGGATGCTGGGAACCAAACCTGGGAACCTACTCATACTCCCTTTGCCATCTCTGTAGTCCCAGGACAACAGGCCAAAGTAATCTTTCATAGTCTCTATTCAAATCTCCTGATGTGCCAAGTGAATTTTCATGTGTTTAAACAGATTGACAAGTCGTTCCTGAAAAATCCTGGGTCACTGAAAACTTGGGTTCCCTCTTCCAACCCAACTTCATGGCAAGGTGGGCTGGCCTTTCACCTAGATGAGACTATTTGAAGGGAGCCCTTTCTTGACTACAGAACAAGAGAGTTGGATCTTGCTCCAGATTCTAAATGTAAAATGAAGAAGGAAAGCTATGGCCACTAGGACAAAACCTTTATTCCGCTTGATGTTTATTGAAATGCTGATGTCATGTGGAAGCTTTAATATAACGTGTTCTAATAAAATATAAAAAATTTTAAACTATGGTTTTTTAAAGTTAGGGTTTTCATTCCAGTGCCCGGAACATAAATATGCATAGAAAATATAAAAGATGGAGTTTCTCCCTCTATAGATTTTAGCCCTATTCTCAATAATTAAAGAACCAGAGCAGCTTTTTTAAAAAATTTATTTATTATGCATACAACATTCTGCTTCCATGTATATCTGCACACCAGAAGAGGGCACCAGATCTCATAAGGGATGGTTGTGAGCCACCATGTGGTTGCTGGGAATTGAACTCAGGACCTCTGGAAGAACAGCCAGTGCTCTTAACCTCTGAGCCATCTCTCCAGCCCCCAAGCAGCTTTTTGGAAAACAAAAATGCAACTAAATAAAGAGTCATCTTGATAAGTTTTTAATTTTAAACCTTAAGACCCAAATAGTTCCAACTGTCTTTATTTGTTCTCCTTATTGTCCGTTTATTGAAATAAATTGCCATCATCCATCGTAGGTACAATTAAATTTGCACAAGTTGAAGGAATGCGCAGGCCCCTCTTTTCTACTTCCTGCACTGTTACCATGTGCCAAGCTGACAAAACTGACCGAGAAGAGCTCCACAGACAAGGAAAATGCTTAGATGCTAGGTGAATCTGCAACTAATTCCTACATCACTGTCTATCCTAGAGACTAGGTTTTTTTAAATTAAAATTAAATTTTAAAACAAAGAACAACTGTATTCTTTTCCAAAATTATAAAACATCACATTTCTTAGGCTAGATGCCAGTTATAAGGTAATGAGGTAAGATTCACACATGGTCGAGGTAAAGGGAATACATCACACTTGAGGTTTAAAATAGTATATTTGAAAGGAAATAAAAAAGGAAAGATCACCACTTATGTTGCAAAAATTAATTTCCACAATATTTCAGTCAGTTAGTTCTGTCTTCTCTCAACACATCGAGACAAGTAAGACATCAACTAAGCCTGGCCATCCTATCCTGACACTAACTTGTATTTAAAAACAAAATTTGGCCATTAAACCTGCCCTGAGTTTGCTCCTCAGCACCACAAAATAAGTAAGTAGATAAATAACATTTGGTTTTAAGTATCCAATTGTTCTGTTTATCTGAGAGTTCACCACCAAGTCATCAGTCCTTCAATTTTCATTTGAGACTATGAAATTCCATTTGAAAAGATTGTATGTTGCAATAAATACTTTTTGACGTAATGTACTGCACCTTACTTACTTTTTGTATACAGCTCAGAGTCACAAGTACTAACCTTATTTGTGACAGAGTTGCAAAGTGATGATATCTTTACTGGTAAGAGGGTGTTTGTTTTTTTCTATCTTCCTTCTGGTTGTTTTCAGTTCTTAAAATGCTTGCTGGGAGTAGTGTCTTCTCTGTTTACTAAGCTTAACCCGGGAGTAACCAGTTAAGGTTGTCAGACCTGCTGTGTAAATACATTCCATGTGACAGTCTGGAATCCCCCAGTGTGAGCAGCTCCCTCAAAGTGGACTTCGGTCCGAGGTCCGTGAGCATTGGCTCTTAGAGAGCTATGTGTTTTTATTTCTTGGTTTGGGTTCAAGTTCCAAGTGGGTGAGGCTTTGGAGTCCAAAGGTTGTCTACAGAACTGGGAGAAAGGTGATGCCAGTGGAACTGCTCCTGTGCTTTCGGTTTTGCAATTTCTTTGCATAGAAGTCTAGGCTTTGGCCTTAGGAGAAAAAAATCAAGATTTTAGCCCAAAAAATACCTTTCTTTTATAAACTTAAGTCATGTCCTTACTATAATAAACAGCAAGAGGGTGATTCATTTTCTCTGGAAAAGGATTACAGGTAAGAAATGATCAATATGAATAATTTGTCATGCCTCCAAAGTAGATACTTTGCAAAAAATGAAAAAGATTTAGTCAACACCGATCACTTCTGTCCTCATTATAGTAATACAGAGATACTGATATGCTGACTTTTGTATTCTCACAGTGACTCTTGCAAACTCTGTGATGTAACATTACCTGAGCCCAAACACTTCAGCACTAGCCTTTGCATAAATTCCATCCAACAAGCACATTGATTCAGTACTTTACAACACGGGTGTGGGCATTAGTCAGGTGCTGTCAGGAACAGAAATGAGACAGGGCCTGCCACTTCACAAGGACCATATGGCAGATGCTTCACTTAAGGAACAATTAAGCAGTCGATTGGTTGTTATTTTAGGTCACCTATGAGTCAAATACGACAACAGGCATTTCTTAAAAGTAAAACTTCAAAAATCTGCTAGACCTAGTGTCCGTTCTACTCTTTATATGTGGTAACCATTACCTGTTGGACATATATGCACATAGGGAAGTTAAAGTGTGCATTGCCATCAGTCAGAAAGAAAATTATATCAACCGTCAGGACCGGGATCCAGGATCCTCAGTTATTCATTGTCTCAGTCCCCTCTTGAACATCCCAAGCAGGACTCTGGCACTTCCCACCCCACCCGTAATTGTATTGGACAGTGCCCAGGATGATGGATGGCCTTTAATGGTAGTATCTAGAGACAAAACAGCAATCCTTTGGGGGAAAATCTATAGGAAAGTTTTTTTTTATTCTAATACTTTAAAAACGAATAAAGCTGTATCTTTCTGAGACTAAATACAATTTTCCTAATACACCGAAACAAACCAAGTTGAGCCAGTGACATAACTTGTGTAAATCAAGCACATTTTGCTCCTTTCAAATGTATTTGGCCATAGATGTGCTGCTGTAAAACTTTAAATTGCCACATTGGATGCCAGTGAACCCTGTATCCAGGAGGTCACCAGAAAAGCATAGAAAGACATAAAAAAAAAAAAAAAAAAAAAAAAAAACTACAGAGAAATTTCCAAGAGAAATTAGAGAGAATGAGAATTGCCTGCTTTCACCCAAAGGAGGAAGAATGTATGTGGGAACTTAGTCTACTCACCCCATAACCTTATCAATTTGAAGATGTCTCTCTACATTAGAAATGACAGCAACCTAGAGAAGACCAATACTGAACCATATTAAACCTTACATGGAGATAAAATTCAAGAGATGAGATGCATTTCAAGAAGATTGACTTCTGGGTTTTAAGAGAAAATAATTTAGACTTATTTTATTTGGGAGATCTATTGAAGCAAAAGTCGCAAATCCACTTTTCTTTTGCCCAAGACTTTGTTCATAATGGCAGTCAAATCCATTCCCTCACTGTGACATCCATTTCACTCAACTTTTTCTCAGTTCCAGACAGACACGGCAGGTGTGGTGTTGTGTTACGATAAATCTTTTCGCCAAAAGTGGCTGAGCCCCACCACCACGTGTGAGCTTTACGCCAGCTGCTTGTCCGAGTTAGGCCCAAATGAATACACAGAAATCTGTATTAGGTACAAAGCTGCTTGGCCAATGACTAGGATTCCTCATCTGTTAGCTTAGCCTCAATGATCATAAATCTATATATTTTATAAGACTTATCTTATTGGACGCCTTATTGGCGTCCCTCCTTGCTGGGATCACATCTTGCCGCTGGAGCAGGAGGGGAAAAAAAGGGCCCTTCCTGTGTCTCCTTCGCTTAAATATGAGTCTCCTTGCTATGTCACTTCCTGCCTGGATCAGCACTTCTCTACTACATTTCCCAGAATCCTCTTTGACTCCTAGTCCCGTCTACTTGCTGTCTCATTGGCCAAACAGTATTTTATTTAACAATCAATAAGATAAACATACACAGAAGTACTTCCCCATCAGTGTTGACTTTACATAGGAGACACCACAGATTCATTTAATTCCATATTATGTTATGGACGTTGAATTTCAGTGAACACTGGGGACCTATCCCTGGCTCAGGGACAGTGTCTTGATTAAGGCTAAATAAAGGAAGGCATCTCAATGCAAGCGTTCTTTTGTGGCTGGTTCTGTGACAAATTCAAAAGCTTTCTTTATGATCTTCTAGGTACCAAGGAGGTTGTTGTAAATGTGGACGATGATGGAGTCATTTCCTTGAACTTTGAATGTGATCAGATGACTCCCAAGTCAGAATTTGCCTGGTCCAAAGATTACATACCTACTGACGACTCTCCACGATTAGAGGTCGAAAGCAAAGGCAATAAGTAAGGAATATCTCTATCTAATAACACATTCCATTTTCACAGCAAGAACATGGAATAGGCTCCTTGCCCCCTACTTAACTCCCTTGCAATAAGAAGATGAAATCAGAACTATTTCATATCTGGCATTATAAAAATCCATAACCAGTATAAATCTTAAAATAATCCTAATGTACAATTCTTGGTGTTGTAATTTAAGAAAAGCAGTGCTTGAGAGAAAGACGCCATGTGACAGGGTTCAAGCAGAGGGTTGTTTTTTTTTTTTCTTTTAATTAGAGAAAGGGATCATAAAAAAAGGGAACAGGAAGGGGGGAAACCAGCCTCCAGAGACAGGGACTTCAGATGTGAGGAGAAAGGAAAGAGGGAGAGAGAGAGAAGGAGAGGGGGGAACAGACAGAGAGAGGGAAAGAGAGAGAGATGGGCGGTGGGCGGGGCCCTTTTAAAAGGAAATGTAGTGAATGTGCACAGGTGGTGCTCTTTGTGGCTGCAGCTGAGGGCATATTCCGCCAGAACCCCAAGGACAGGACAGGACAGGCCAGTACAGGTGCCTGAATACTAAGACTTGGAGTAGAACACAGTTGGTTAAAAAAAAAATAATAATCAAACTACCAACTTTTCTTCTGGTTTATTCATTTAACATTTAAATGTTTAGTTGATCTCCGATGATACCATGACTAGTCAAAGTAAGATCTGTTCCTTAATTCATATGCTGTGTTCCAGACAAGGTGCCAGGGATGCAACCAAAAGCAAAGCAGAAGCCTATCTCTGAAGGCATGGGCATTACGCTGGGGAATAATCTGGTGTAGTATCAGTTCTGAAAAGAGAAGTACAGGAATAGCACAGAAACACCCAGAGTCACCTGCAGGCTCCCCTACAGGAGAAGAACTTAGACACCCAGCCAGCCAAACAGAGAAATGCCCTTCTGTAGATGTGTTTTATACATATGTAGCATGGCTTGGAGATGGGGCATTCCTACTGTGCCACATCAACCTACCAGAGGTCCAGAAAGTCTTCCTGGTAGAAAAGGCATTCAACCCAAGACCCCGAGAGCTAGCAAGCTTTAGCTCAGTGGGGCTGAGGAGGTGGGTGGGGACATGAAGAGAGTATCATGTACAGGGGATCGGAGATAGTGCCACCGATGGTGCACAGTCTCATTTCTAAGACAATATTTTGTTTTGAAGGACAAAGATGACCTTCAAAGACCTCGGGACAGATGATTTGGGCACCTATTCTTGTGATGTGACAGACACTGATGGGATAGCATCAAGCTACTTGATAGATGAGGAAGGTAAGTTTAAAGTCTGTTCACTCCTAAGTCTAATGTTGTTTTAATTTTCCAGTTATCATCAAGTGACACTCTTTTTAGTAGGTAAAGGTTTGTCTTCTGTTTCTCCACACAGAAATGAAACGTCTGCTTGCCCTCAGTCAGGAGCACAAGTTCCCAAGTAAGTATCCCCAGTACAGTCACAGATTTTAGCAGTTTTACCAGAGTTCAGCTTTGCAATAGAACAAGGGACAGCTCGGATGAGATTGGATGGAGTTTAAAGACCTACCTGACGGCACAGCCCTGTGATCTTAGTCACTTAAGAGGTGGAGACAGGAAGGAGGAAGGCAAGTTCAAAGTCTGCCTGGGCTATGGAGTTCAAGTTCAAGGCCTGACCAGACAGGAATCTTGTCTTTACCTAAGAGCTGGAGATAGAGGCAGGAGAGTCCTGAGTTCATGGTCTTCTCTGGGCTACATGGTAGAACCTGTCAAAAAAAAGTAGGGGCAAGGAGGCATGGAAGGAGAAAGAGAGAGTAGAGAGAGTGGCTTAGGGTATACATCCCAAGCCACTATCCACAGGAGCACTTTCTAGAAATGATAGTTTTCTTAGCCCTTTTTTCTCTAGAAATCCCAAGATATTAACATAGGAAAAGGTACTCCATGGGGCTGTGGTCAGTAGAGTACTCATAGCATTCACAGATGCCTGGATTGGAGCCAAGTGTGGTGGTACAACCTGTTATCCCAGCACTTGAAAGGTAGAAGCAGGAGTATCCGAAGTTCAAGGTCATCCTGGGCTATGTAGCAAAATAGGAGGCCAGCCTGGGCTACCTGGTACCCTGTCTATAAAGAAAGCAAAAGAGAGGGAGGGAGGGGGGAAGGATGGGAGGAAAGAGAAAGGAAAGGGAAAGGTATAGAAAGAAAACACACCCATTGCTTCCTCCTACAGGGCAGTGTGGTGATCCGAAGGTGAACTCAGTAATTACGTTCTTCAGTTTTGACCCATGTGTTTTGGGATCACATTTGTATCTCATTTGTATCTCAAATGTATCACATTTGTATACATATACTCGTGTATATGTTTTGGGCAGACCTGTGATGTTGGCTTGTAATAGAATACTCAAAGCTCTGAACAAAGACAACGTTTTATACTCTCATACTCTTGGAAAATAGGACAAGGGCCTCTTTCAGAAGAAGAGCCCTTCTGAACTATTTACAAGCTGCTAAATAAAGCACCTTCCATATAAAAGATTAAACTCCACAGCTGACACCTAAGAGAAGAGAAAGAAAATAACACCCAAAAAGGCCCACTGGCCTAAAACAAAAGAAGAGATGCCCCTAGAGAAACACAATGTAGTGTTTGAGAAAGCAGATTAAAAAGTGTTAAAATCCTCTCCCTCCTTTAAATTAAGACTCTAAAAGATTCCTCAGTGCTTACACATACTTTTTCCTTCTGGAATACAGAGTTTCAGATACCAGTACATGGCATTAATTTCATCTGTGTGTTCATTAACCATAAAACTGGAAAATACTATTGTGGTTGATGTTTGAAAAATTAATTTTGAAAATCGTATGAAAGGTGAAGGCCTCCCTGGACATTCTGTGTTCTGTGACCCTGAGAAAATCATCCCCATTTCCCTGGGCTTTGTTTTTGTTTTTTTTGTTTTTTTTTTTTTTTTTCTAGGATTGGCTATTGTGACAGTGCTTAGTACCTAATAAGAAGCTGTTTCTAGGGTAGATGTTTACATCCTCAACTCAAGCCTGGTAGAAATGGAAAGAAACACTAATCTAGTTAATAAATACCGCTCACATATCCAGGCAACAGCTTTCCCAACAACATTTACATTTAGGTTAAAAGATGGTGGTAAGAGAAGTCAAGACAGGGTGTTACAGCTAAGCTCACATTACCTGGGCCTCCTGCGGTTTGATGGTCTATAGACTTGGAGATAGTATAATTAAGGAAGTCATAGCTAACTCATGTTGTTGTCATCTACACTGAGATCTTTTATCTTGAGTAAGCCTAAGGATTATATTATTGCTGCTTACAGAGAGGGTGACAGCAAACTCTAGCTTCCTTGTCAGAGACCAGCTGTGACCAGCTGTGACATGGTTGGCACAAAGGGAGAGCCCAAGGATGTGTTTTAAACTCTGAGTATGAATATCAAATCCCCAATCCAGTAAAGTTTTTCTTAGACTCTTAAAACTGAATTTTAAATAGGAAAGTTCCAGTATTTTCTTTCCCCAACCACATCGATGACATCACTAAAGTAACATTTTTTTTTCAGAGATCTGCCACCTGGGTTAAAAGAGTATATCTAATTTCTTAAGTCACATCCACATCCTCCTGGTCAAGGAAAACATTAACTCGTTTTATTGAGATTCATAAGGTTTTAAATGTCTCATTTCTCATTAAATGTAAATTTTAAATGTTCGGTTCCTCTATCCTTTAATATGGTAAATTTTCCTCTGTAAAGCCATTTTCAAAAATGTTTTGAAAGCCATTAAGCATATGCCTCCAATCTACAAATAATATGTTTTCTAGTACAAATAAAATGCCAGGGGAGGTGATTTGGATCTGAGAAAAGGAAAATATAAACAAAAAGTACAGGCATAAAAACTGAAAATAAATGACCTGCTTTGCCAGTAATAATCCTAAATTACAGTGTGGTGAGTCAGAGGGTAGAAGATGTAGTATCCCTGCCTCACAGTTGTTCATTTGTAGGCATTTGCTTTTGTCCCACCTGCACAGATAATGTATTGTGTATACACACATAGGCATATACCTATAAATATAGATACACTGCTGTGTGCCTCCTAGTTGTCAACACAGGATATTTTATAATGATAGGATACTGCTGAAGCAGCTGGAGGAAAAAACAGATACCAAATACTAATAGCCAAAATTAAAGAGCACTTATCATATGCCAGGCCCTTTCTAGGGCATTTAGATGGAATGCTTCATTTGGACACACACCAATCCAGAAAGAGTCCATATGTGGTGGTTTTATTTTAGAGGTTAAGCATACGAGACCAGTGCCCGGCGTTGGTGGTGCATGCCTTTAATCCCAGCACTTGGGAGGCAGAGGCAGGTGGATCTCAGTGAGTTCGAGACCAGCCTGGTCTACAAGAGCTAGTTCCAGGACAGCCTCCAAAGCCACAGAGAAACCCTGTCTTGAAAAACCAAAAAAAAAAAAAAAAAAAAAAAAAAAGGAACATGAGACCAGGGGAGTTCATAACTAGACCAGGTTGCATATAGCCGATGAAGTCTAAGGGGCTGATTCAACCATGCCAGAGTCTGCCTCCATTGTATGTACATGCCGTGTGCTCTGTGCCCTCAGTGGCAATTCATGGCGGTCTGTTTTCTTCTAGACAACATTCTTGTGACTTAGGGCAGACAAGATAACATGAAGGCTCCCAAGAAGGCCAGTCCCTTCCTTTGCATTGCCACTCCAAATCACACCACCCATATATTAGGACCTCCATGATGGGATCCAGACTTTACTAAAAGATGCTTTCTATTCTCAAGACTTATTTATAGCACAGGTTGGCCTATGGTCTTGAAGGGTTAGCCTCTGGTCATCTTACGTGTTAGCCTCTGGTCTTGAAGGGTTAGCCTCTGGTCATCTTGAAGGGTTAGCCTCTGATCTTGAAGGGTTTGCCTCTGGTCTTGGGAACTTGTCTATTATCTGCTCCACTCACACATTTATTCATACGGGAAAACCACAGTGTTCATCAAAGAAATGGAACCAGGACAAAGAACAGTACAGAACAGCAGAGATAATCACGAGCTCAGCTCTGTGGCCTGGATGCCATGACTCTTGCTAACCATTCAGCTTTCTCATCAGTAAACTTGGTAGGGGACAGAGAACTCACCTTCCAATTACTGCCCATTACCTGCAGTATGTTAACATATCCTGCTGTGCCATAGTTAATTGTCTGACAGCCGATCGATCGAGGCACTCAATGCCGGTGTTGACAGGTGAGGGCCATAAGGCTAAAGGTGGGGAACAGCTGTTGAAGATCATGTTTCAGCTGCAGAGCCCATCTTCTCTCTCCACGGGGACCTCCTCGGTGCTGAATGTTCAAACACAGTAAATCGGTAAAGAGTCTGTGGAGTGGATGGGGAAAGCAAACGGAGGGGCCTCTGCAGCTTGACTGCCCACCCAGCTTATTCCTAGAAGACTTGGGGCTAGCCGTCCTGGGTAATCTGAGAGCTTTTTCATGTTTCCTGGTGAATGCCCTTGAGCCATCCTGACTGAAGCTGCAATGGGGAGTCACAGATGTTAACCAGAAGCTCCCCTAGAGTTCCCCTTCATCTTCCCTGTTTTGGCAGTTGGCACAACTGTGATTCAAAAGGGGTGACATCCCAAGGATGACAGCCAAGGCCTCTGTCCCTTATTCTGAGGTCTCCTATAACATGCTTGTATCTCTGGGTCTTGCAGGAAGCAGGGGCTACACTGCTATTGGTATTGACTGTTTTTTTTTTCTTTCACTTGTTAGAATGTCAGTATCAATATTGCTGTTTGCCAGTATGATGACTTACCATGTCTATTTTTATTTTTCCTAGCTGTCCCAACTAAGTCAGAGTTGGCAGTTGAAATTTTGGAGAAAGGCCAGGTCCGGTTTTGGATGCAGGCTGAGAAGCTGTCTGGCAATGCCAAAGTCAACTACATATTTAATGAGAAGGAAATTTTTGAAGGGCCGGTAGGATTCCCACTCCACCCCCTTTTTAAAATAAAATATTTATTTATTTTAATATTTTGCTTTTGTTTAATTTTTTAAAAAAATTTCATCCATTATGCTATATATACATTATTTCTACCCCTCAACCCCCCAACTCCTCTCATGCCTTCCTACTCCCTTTTAAATTCATAAGCTCTTAATACAACCTGCTGGGTCCATTTAGTGTGACGCGCGCGCGCACGCGCGCGCGCGTGCGTGCCTGTGTGTGTGTGTGTGTGTGTGTTTAGGAATGACTACCTGGGATTGAATAACCCATCAAGGGGCTCATCCTAGGAAATGGTTGTTTCTGCCTCTCTTGGCAGCCATTGCTTGCCTACAGCTCTCATTTCGGGATGAGGCCAGTGTAGGCCCCGGCCTACACTGCCATATCAAGGTCTTGTTCGGTGCCCATATTGTTGAGATTTCAAACTACTCATAGTCAATTACCATCTAATTCATACACCCACTCCTTTTTCCAGGAATAATATTTTTTTAAACAATTTGTTTAGTTGCCTAGAAATATTAAAATTCTGATCCTTTGGGGTTCATTTTTATTTCATCGGGGATATTGTCTTCAAAATGTTTGCCTCTCTGATTTCTCTGTCTTTACCTCTCCACGTGAAGAAGTACAAGATGCATATTGACCGAAACTCTGGTGTGATTGAAATGTTCATGGAGAAGCTGCAGGATGAGGATGAAGGGACATACACATTCCAGATTCAAGATGGAAAAGCAACTGGCCATTCTACACTTGTTCTCATTGGAGATGGTGAGAATTCTGAGGGACAGTCAGTGGACACTTGGCTACTTACTTCAGTGCAAATGCCTCATGCCTTAAAAGGGGTCCCATGACTGTCATCTGGAACTGTTTAATGAATTCCTGCATCAAATTACAAAATCTAGTCAATACTTTCCACAGAATCCCATTCCCATTGCCTTGAAATGAACATCACATTAAAAGAACACCAAAACTGTTCCGAGTTTCAGGCATGGCTGGACTTAAATAGTTCCATATGTTAAAAAGTACCATTACTAAATTCTCCAACCTAGGAAGTTTCAGTACAGCCAGAACTGTGTGTGTGTATGTGTGTGTGTGTGTGTGTGTGTGTGTGTGTGTGTGTATGTGTGTGTGTGTGTGTGTATGTGTGTGTGTATATGTGTGTGTGTATGCGTGCGTGCACATGTGTATGTCTCAGTGACAAGCCACGATACTATTTTAACAATATGTGATTACTGTAAATTATTAAACTTTGGAAAGAAAAAATGTAAAAGTACTGAGTGTGTGCCAAATCTGTCAATCATATGTTGTAACTAGACTGTAGAGATCAGATGTAATAAGCGTCTGTGAAAACCATCGTGGTTTAAAAAGTGGCACTTCACAAGCTTCAAAAAGATTGATAGATGTCTATATTTGTAACAGCCGGTATGGGTTCATCATTTCCTAGCTTTATGACCTTGGAAAAGTTACTTAGTTCTGGGGCCTTGGAGATGGCTTAGTCAGTAAAGTATCTGCCATGAAAACGCTAAGACGGGAGTTCAGATCTGCAGGACCCAGCCTAGCATAGCAGCACACGCTAATTCCTGGGAAGCAGGGACAGGAGAAGCCCTGGGGCTTGCTGGCCAGCCACTCTAGCCAGTTTAGTTAGAAATCCTTTTTTTATTTTTTTATTATTTTCAGGTATGTGTGTATGAATTTCCATGTAGGGATGTTGCAGAAGTGTTGGAGCTGAGTTATAGGTGGTTGTCAGTTTTGGGTGCTCCAACTCAGGTCCTATGCAAGAGCAGTACAGGACCTTAATCACTGAACCGTCTCTCCACCCTCCAGGTTTATTTTCAAACCCAGTCTTAGAAAATAAACTGGAGAACTGGGTGTGGGGGTGCATGGCTTTAATCCCAGCACTTGGGAAGCAGAGGCAGGCAGATCTCTGTGAATTCAAGGCCACCCTGCTCTTAAATTCCAGGACAGTCAAGGCTACATAGTAAGACCCTGTCTTGGGGGAAGAGATGTAGGTAGAGAACAGTTAGCAAATACCCGATGTCTACTTCTGGCCTACACACACACACACACACACACACACAGAGAGAGAGAGAGAGAGAGAGAGAGAGAGAGAGAGAGAGAGAGAGAGAGACAGAGAGAGACAGAGACAAAGACAGAGACAGAGACTCACAAACTCATACCCACACAATGTTATTTAGTTTTCAAAGGTTGTCTCTTCATCTATAAAAATCAGAACAAGCCGGGCATTGGTGGTGCACACCTTTAATCCCAGCACTCGGAGGCAGAGGCAGGCGGATCTCTGTGAGTTCAAGGCCAGCCTGGTCTCCAGAGCGAGTGCCAGGATAGGCTCCAAAGCTACACAGAGAAACCCTGTCTTGAAAAAAAAAAAAATCAGAACAAGCGGGGCCGTCGCAGTCTCTGAGCACCATCGCAAAGAAAGCAGGCCACTTAGCACAGTGGCTGTCATGGTGTCTGTGCTGCTCAACTCAACCTCACACCTCCTTGTTCTTCTATTTCCAGTTTATAAGAAACTCCAGAAAGAAGCTGAGTTCCAGCGACAAGAATGGATCAGGAAACAAGGTAAAAACAGACTTTTTTGTATAAAATATTCCAAGGTTATTTTTCTATAACAAATTTAAATGAACAGCACTTAAAATAACGACTATTATCCATGTAGACATTAGAAATATTTTAAAATGAAACCGTAGTTTTAAGAAAATCTAACTTCAAACATAAACTGCCTGGAGATTTAAGAATGAGCTTTGATCTTGAATTTGCAGCTAATTAAATTAATCAATAAAAGAATAATTATGTTATTAAAATTTCACAGGCCCACATTTTGCGGAGTATTTGAGCTGGGAAGTGACTGGAGAGTGTAACGTGCTATTGAAATGCAAGGTAAGAGATGGGTGCGTTTCTAATGTTTTATTCCAGAGAAGTAAAGATAAAAATCAGTGTGGAACAAGGATCCATTTTCCCCGTCCTCTATTTAATACAAAGTGGATGAGCAACAGATACTTTACTGCTGAATGTTGTGGAACCTTTGGTTGGTAAGAAACAGAGTAAAACAACGTGAAAATAAGATGAGGGCGGTGACTGGCCTGTGGTCACCCCTGAGCTACAGAATGACATGGAGTCTTCAACCACAACTTGAATGTCCCTTTTCCAAAAAGATTTGGATCAGAAGTTCTTGGGGTTTAGGGAGAATTTTGTTTCATTTTGGATTTTTGGAATATTTTTTAATTTTGTTTCTATAATGAAACATCTGAGAGAACTCGAATCTGAATATAAAATTCATGTATGTCTCACATATTATTTTAGAGATAGCCTGAAGGCGTCTTATGCATTATTTTGGATAATTTTGCCCATGAAGCAAGGTTCTGTGGTGTGGAATGTTCCACTTGTGGGTCCACGATATACTGGCTGGTTTTGTGTGTCAACGAGACACACGATAGAGTTATTACAGAGGAAGGAGCCTCGGCTGAGGAAACACCTCCATGAGATCCAGCTGTGAGGCATTTTCTCATTTAGTGATCAATGGGGGAGGGCCCAGCCCATGGTGGGTGGTGCCATGCCTGGGCTGCTTGCTGATCCTGGGTTCTATAAGAAAGCAGGCTGAGAGAGCCATGGGGAGTGAATCAGTAAGCAGCTCCCCTCCACAGCCTCTGTACCAGCTCCCGCCTGCAGGATCCTGTCCTGCTTGAGTTCTTGTCCTCACTTCCTTCAGTGAAGAATAGCAATGTGGACATATAAACCAAACAAACCCTTTCCTCCCCAATTGACTTTTTGGTCATGGTGTTTTGTTACAGCAATAGAAGCCCTCACTAAGACACATGCTGATGCTCAGAGAACTACAGACTGTGGAACCCTGGGTTTGGACTTTTGGGTTAGGGATGGTCACCTTCTGTTGATCCCAGGATGCCACACAATGCTTTCATTTTAGGCCAAATCTGCATTCTAAGTGGTAGATTAATCCTAGCTCACCCCAGCTACTGTCTTATTTGGTAAACTTTTCTAAGTCATGAAATTTGCACAGAAACATGGCTGAATATCCAGCTGGACTTCTCGGTCTCGAATCTGTGCCGCCTTCCGGGACTGGAGTTGGGAATCGTTAATGGTTTTATTAGGTCTCTGGGATGATTGTCGAGGAGGGGATTACAAAATAGCATCCTAAACTGTCTCACATCTTAGCATTCCATTTTTGGCTGAGAAAATCATGAAAGGTTTCAAGGGCTTGGGGGTGCAGCTCAGGGGCAAAGCACTTGTCCTGCATGTACAAGGCCCAGAATTTAGCCCCTAACCCCGAATTAAGAGCTTTGGGCAGTGGCACCGTCATGTCCACTCAGGAGGATCCTTGAGGCCTAGGAGCTAGAGGACAGCCTGGGTTTATATAGCAAGACTCAGGAAAGGAGGTCCCCATAATTTAAAAGAAATCTTAGAGGAGTTGTTAGGTTAATTAGAGCAGGGACATGATGGCTAGTGACTCAAGACAACCACAGTTCTGGCTTTACCACTGTGCATGCAGGCCACACACACACACACACACACACACAGATGCATGCAGCCCCCCCCCCCCGACACACCATACACAGAGATGCATGCAGGATACACACACACACACACACACACACACACACACACACACACACACACAGATGCATGCAGGCCCACACACACACACACACACCACACAGAGATGCATGCAGACCACACACACACCACATCACACACCACACACACCACACACACCACGAATACGTGCATACAGACCACACACACAGGCACACACACCACACACACACACACACATACATGCATACAGACCACACACACAGGCACACACACCACACACACACATGATTGCTGTGCTCAGCAAGTCCATAGAGTTCCTACTTTTCAAGCCCAGGTGCAGATTGTCAAGTTGGTTGTCTTTATCAATGTTACCCAGTAACACAATAGATTCCTGCAATTTAGAGACCAGTTAATGGCCTTTTGTTTACTGACTTCAGTATCATTGTTTAAACAGCATTGCTTCTTATGTTCACTTACTAGATGAACTTTTTGGGTGTGTGTGTGTGTGTGTGTGTGTGTTTTGGATGGGTACGTGTGTGTGTGTGTGTGTGTGTGTGTGTGTGTGTGTGTGTGTGTGTGTGTGTGTGTGTGTGTGTGTGTGTGTATGTGTGTGTGTGTATGTGTGTGTGTATGTGTATGTGTGTGTGTGTGTTGTGTGTGTGTGTGTGTGTGTGTGTGTGTGTATGTGTGTGTGTGTGTATGTGTATGTGTGTATGTGTGTGTGTGTGTATGTGTGTGTGTGTGTATGTGTATGTGTGTTTGGATGGGTATGTATGTGTATGTGTATGTGTGTGTGTGTGTGTGTATGTGTGTGTGTATGTGTATGTGTGTGTGTATGTGTATGTGTGTGTGTGTGTATGTGTGTGTGTGTGTATGTGTATGTGTGTGTGTGTGTATGTGTGTGTATGTGTGTGTGTGTGTATGTGTATGTGTGTGTGTATGTGTATGTGTGTGTGTGTGTGTGTATGTGTGTGTATGTGTGTGTGTGTGTGTGTGTGTGTTGCAGAGCTTTACACTTTACCACTGAGCTACATCCACAACACAACTAAACTCTTTCAATGAAGCAAAACATGAATACTTTTGTTTATAATGAACATATTAATTTTCTGTTACTGTGATAAAGCACCATGACCAAGGCAACTTATAAAAGAAAGTGTTTAATTGTGCTTATGTTTCCTGAGGGTTAGAATTCATAGGTGACAGAAACAGCTGAGACTATGCATGTCAAAACAGCTGAGACCATGTGTGTCAAAAAGCTGAGACCATGTGTGTCAAACTGCAAGCAAGAAGCAGAGAGTGCACCCTGGGAATGACATGGAGAATGGAATCTTTTGAAACTGCAAAGCCCACCCCTAGTGACACACCTCCATCAATAAGGCCACACCTCCTAATCCTTCCCAAACATTCCACCAACTGGGAACCAATTCAAATATATGAGCCTATGGGCGTCATCTTCATTCAAACTACAAGTAAACATTTCTCCTCGTTTGTCTTTCAGCCATAGATCCTCTTACCAGTTGTCCAGTGGGGGTCTCTAGGGTTCTTTGTTTTGTTTTCCTGATTTGTATGAAGTCTTTACTTTTTCATACAATTCTAATTTTCAAGAAATACATGGATATATTCCTCTCTGTGAAAAATAATCCAAATGTTGTAGAAAAAAACTCAGGTGCCCTCTAAGAATATGCAATGGCTTTCATCCATCTGAGAGTTGCATTATGATATATGGGTTAGGATCTAAATGCATCTTCTCAAACTTGCTAAGTAATTAAGTTATTAAACCTTACTTCTTTTATACATGTATTTGTAATATTCCTTTATCTCTTTTATAAATTTTTAGACATGTACTGGAGCTTACTCATCCAGTTCATTTTGTTGGAAGACTATTTTAATGCCGTAGGAAGTGTGTTTCTTTGGTTTTGAGATTCTGCTGTTGTTGTTTAAGCATTTATGTTAGTGTCTATAGTATCCTTTCTTTTCATGTGTACCCACAAACTTTGGACTGGGGGCAACATCTCACATTTTAGCCAGGCTGCTTTCAAACTCCTGGGCTCATGCAATCTTCTGATGTCACAGGGACTATTGTACACTACACCACCATGCCACACTAATCCAATGAATTTTTTTTAATTTGGAGAGTACTCTACTTCTTGGCTATCCCCTGATTTAAGTGTTACACAGTGCTTTCCCTTGGCATCAATTTTAAGCTGTTTTTTTTTTTTTTAATAAATCTTTTTTTTTTTTTTAGAGATTTATTTATTATGTATACAGTCTTCTGCCTGCAGCCAACAGAGGGCACCAGATCTCATTCAAGGTGGTTGTGAGCCACCATGTGGTTGCTGGGAATTGAACTCAGGACCTCTGGAAGAGCAGCCCGTGCTCTTAACCTCTGAGCCATCTCTCCAGCCCCTTAAGCTGGTTTTGAAACAACTTAGTGTTGTACAAGCTGGCCTGGTTACTGATCTCCCTACTGCTTTGAAAATGAACCTGGCAACAGAACAGTTTCCATTCTGTTCCAGTTGGTCCTCTACATCCATGCAGAAAGCAGCCCCAAAGCAGCATGACTGCATTTGTCATGGACATAGATGTTAAGACAATTTTTACTGCTGGAAATAGAGATCCTATTGATTTAGGTTTATTCACTGGTGTTCACTTTATTGTAACCCTTTCTCTACTACAATAGTTTGGGACTGATTTCTTTATAAATCTGTGTCTTCTGACTCTGGTTCAGTGTTTTGTTTTGTTTTTTTTTCTTTAATGCCCCATGCATTAAAAACTGCTTACCGTCATTTAAAAAATGACATTGATTTCCTTATTTCAAGGAGGGCAATTATGATTCTCCCTACAGGTGGCGAATATTAAAAAAGAGACTCACATTGTGTGGTACAAAGACGAGCGGGAGATATCAGTGGATGAGAAGCATGACTTCAAGGATGGCATTTGCACCCTGCTCATCACAGAGGTGGGTGGCTACAGGCATCAAAGCTGCTGGCTCCGTGTTACAGTTCTTCCAGCAGAAACTAGATTCATCAGTCATTCCACACCCAAAGGACTCACAACAGTTTCCATCTGTTATAGGAACATACTTATAATCGCAGTGGTGGAGATTCAGAGACAGGTGGATCCCTGGGGCTTTGTGGCCACCTGGTCTAGCTGAATTGGAGAGCCCCAGGTCCTAGTAAGAGACTTTGCCTCAAAAAACAAGGTTGGAGCTAGAGAGATGGCTCAGCAGTTAAGAGCACTAGTTGCTCTTCCAGAGGACCTGGATTTGATTTCCCGTACTCCCACGATGGCTCACAACCATCTGTAACTCCAGTCCAGATCATCCAGTGCCTTCTTCTGTTCACTTTATTGTAATCCTTTCTCAACTAAAATAGTTTGGGACTGATTTCTTTAGAGATCTGTATCACTGTCCCCAGTCGCAGCATGCATACGGGGTAGAAACGTCTGTGCAGTCAGAACCCCATGCACATAAAACTAAAGCTAAAAGGCTAAAACCAAACAAGGTAAATGGCTCCTGAAGAGTAATACCCAAGGTTGAACTCTGTCCTCTGCACACATGCATGTGGTATGCACATCCATGCATTAACCATACAATATACACTCATACACACGTGAACACACACACATGCATGTATGCACACACAGAGACACACATACACACACAAACGCAGCAACCAGATCTGAGTTATGAAAACCTGTAATGTTCATTGTTTCCTCAGTTCTCCAAGAAAGATGCTGGATTTTACGAAGTTATCCTGAAAGACGACCGAGGGAAAGACAAGAGCAGATTGAAACTTGTGGATGAAGGTGACTGCCAACTGCTGAGATCTGTCTTAGGGGTTCTACAGCTACCAGAGTCATGACTGGGGCTGGGCTGGCCATGGCAGTCATGCTGACTTGTGTCCACCAATTTTGGTTTAATTGAAATTCCAGCAGAGCAAACTACTGTTCTTTTTCAAAATTATTTTCCATTTTGGACTTCCTAGAAATCAAAAGTGTGTTTTTGATCCTTAGAGAATTTATAGCCCTCAGGCCACTAGAAGTCTGTTTCCAATTTAAATCATCATTTTTCTCTCAACTCTACAAAAATGTTCTAGGATCAAAACCTTCTGTGAGGAAACACACTAAAAAAACAGCCCGTTGTTAAGGGTGGGGAGACAGATTTATGTATGAGACTTAAAGCCTTGCAGTTATTCGTAGAACAAAGCAGCAGTTTTCAGTTTTCAGAGGTGTACTAAGGACAAACATATCATGATACTTAGAAGCTACTTATGACCCCACCACCAAATCTCCAGTTCTCTTCCTAAATGCAGAAGGCTTCCAATTAACCAGCAGAAGCCTTAGGGATTGCCTTCCAGTTCTCAGAAGAGGTGAGGCCATGGTATTACTGGGCAGAGGATGGCCAACCAACCTTGACAGTTAATTCTTTAGGAACTAAGTCACAGATAAGAAAACTCCTGTAATCCCAAGGCTTCTCAGACTTGAGAAGAAAGGGTGTTCCAAAGCCATTAGGCTTCCTGGAGATCTCAGTATGGTCTTTTCTAGAATGTTCATAAAATATTAATTGCAAACCATTTAAGGAAAACTTAAGTCAAAACAAGAAGACTTTTAAAAATTCTTACAAAAATTAAATTATTTCACCAAAAAACCACTAATTATAGCCGGATGTTGGTGGTGCACGCCTTTAATCCCAGCACTCGGGTGGCAGAGGCAGGTGGATCTATGTGAGTTCAAGGCCAGCCTGGTCTCCAGAGCAAGTGCCAGGATAGGCTCCAAAGCTACACAGAAGAAACCCTGTCTCAAAAACAAAAACAAAAACAAAAACAAAAACAAAAAACCCACTAATTATCATGAGTCGACAAATTCACCTTCTGTCTAATAGTTTTCACCAGACAGGGACTTTTTGAGAGCTAACAGCTTGAAATTTGACCTTATATAGAATATTCTCATGCTAAAGTTTTGATTATGACCCTCTACCTACAGCCTTCCAAGAACTGATGACTGAAGTGTGCAGGAAGATAGGTAAGTTTCCATCTCCATAGCAAATGCTCTAGTATGCTCCTTCCAGGGTGAGTTCACAGTTGCTTGAACTGTGCTGTTTCTTCCCCAGCTTTGTCAGCTACAGACCTGAAAATCCAGAGCACAGCGGAGGGCATCCGGCTGTACTCCTTTGTCACTTACTACCTGGATGATTTGAAAGTTAACTGGTCCCACAAGTAAGTAAAATCATACTGACTTGCTAGGTAGACATCCCCACCCCCCCACTGGCCAGCATGAGGAATGAAAACAAAGGACCCACCCCTTTCAAGTAAGAGGGTTCACATGGAGGATCAAGGTGCAGAGCCCCTCCCTTTCTTCAGGTTATGTCTTCCCTCAGCGCATGCATAGTGAGGTACCCATAATGCCTTTCTTGTAATAGGCGTACCATCATTTACAGACATCCCTGCAATGTGGCCTCCACATGAGATGGCCGTG
Organism: Cricetulus griseus; assembly: GCF_003668045.3. Taxonomy (NCBI): domain Eukaryota; kingdom Metazoa; phylum Chordata; class Mammalia; order Rodentia; family Cricetidae; genus Cricetulus; species Cricetulus griseus. Next base: position 459,612,604 of record NC_048595.1, read on the forward strand.
TAAAAGCCACCTCTGTTCTGCCGCCATCCAGAGCTGTGCTTGCAGCCCTCTCTATGTACAGTCAACTCTTGTGATCCGAAACAAAACGGAAGCAGTGTGCACTAGGAGACTCCAAGTTTCCTGCAATCATAGCCAGTTCCCATACAAGTCTCATCCTGAGAGTCCCAGGCTTCTCATCATTGTTGGTTACAGCAGCTGGCATAAATAGGCGTTAGCATCTTGTATCCTGCTTGTCTACCCTCAGAAGGCTTTGGGGACCTGTGTTTGAACAGGATTGAGTTTGAAGTCTGTTTTAATCCTAGCCTGCCTTTGTGGAATTCACCTGGAACTCCACAGGTTTCTGAATCAAACCAGACTTGTCAACCTAATCCTGACAGTATACTCAACCTCTGGGCTTCCTTGAGACATACTTGGCAGAAACAGAAAAAAGGCAGGGTATAGACAATCTTTAGGAATTTCAGTCCAATTTCAGTAAAGACATTCATTCCAAACTGTTACCAGAAGTCCTTGAGGATACAGATAACAATGTCTGTTTGTATTACACCTTCACTGGGCACTAGCAGGCCACTGGGCATTGCTACAAACCAGTAGACATGTGGATTCTTCCATAGCCACAGCTCTGGGCAATAGGCATTCGTTACTTCACGGGAGAGGAAGCTCAAGTTTGGGGAGGTGACAAGTGTGGGCACACAGCTAAGTGAGCTGAGGGTTATGCCTGGTGAATCTGGCTCTAGAGCTAAGCTAGGTCATTGTAACACACACACACACACACACACACACACACGCACGCACGCACGCACGCACGCACGCACGCACGCACGCACCACACACACACACACACACCACCACACACACACACACACACACACACACACACACACACACCACACACACACACACACACACACACACACACACGCACACACACATGCACACACACACACATGCACACACACACACACATGCACACACACACACACACACACACACACACACACACACACCTCCAACTTGAAGTTTAGAATGAGGGAGGAGAGGCTGATCACTGAGCACTAAGGTACAGAATATAGCTAGATGTCCTTGCTGCTGTTGTACAGTCTAGTGACTATGATGAGATATAATACATTGTATATTTCAAAAAGCTATAGGAAAGGTTTTTGAAAGTTTACACCATAAAGAAATTATAAAGCAGGCCAGGTGTGGTGGTGCTCACCTTTAATTCCAGTGCTTGGAGGCAGAGGCAGGAAGATCTTTGTGAATTTGAGACCAGTCTGGTCTATATAGTGAGTTCCAGGCCAGTCAGAGCTACATAAAGGAACAAAGAGAGGGACAGAGGGAGGAAGGAAGGAAGGGAGAGAGGGAGGAGGGAGGGAGGGAGGGAGGGAGGGAGGGAGGGAGGGAGGGAGGGAGGAGGGAATGTATGTTTGAGAAGGTATGATTTAAAGGTATACTGTCTCTTTATCATATAAACACACACCAAGGATTGTCATACATTTACCATTAATGCATATATGTATGAAAATCTTATGACTGAATGAAAGCATGACTGCTCCTAGTTATGATTGTGGAGAAGGTTTACTATAGATATGAGGGAGAAAACAGGCAAAGGCATCTGGAAATGTCCAGACTGAACCAGGTCATGAGAAGGGGGGGGCAAGGTGAGAGGCCAGCCTTTGATTTTGTCTGTTTAATAGGCACTTTGGTTAGCCAATTGTCCTGTGTTTGAGACCTAATGATCCTATTAACCATGGTAGCACACAGCTATATTTGGAAAGTTGAGGCAGAAGAATTTTAAGTTCAAGGCCAATATGGCTTACATAGGGAGCTTCCAGCCAGCTGGGCTGCATAGCAAGATCTTGCCTCAAAATAAATAAATAAATAAATAAATAAATAAATAAATAAATAAATAAAGTCGAAGTCACAGGATGCTGAGGATGTTGGATTACAGATGCATGCCTGTAATTCCAGCAGTAAAAAGTGGCAGGAGGACTAATCCTGCAACTTGTGCTACAGAGTGAAACCCGTCTCAAAACAAACAAAACCAAAACAGCAGACCTGACACCACCCCATTAAAACATGTATCAGTTAAAAAATTAGTTTAAAAAAGAGGCTAAGGCTAGTGGTGTAGCTCGGTGACAAAGCACTTGCCTAGTATGAGGTCAGTCCCCAGCACTACAAAGAAAGAAGAAAAAAAGAAAAGAGAAGAGAAGAAAGCAAGTTGAACAGGTGAACAGGTGAACCAGAGCTGGGGCCCACAGAGCATTTGCTGGTGCCGACTCGTACACAGGCTGGTATTCCACTGGCCCAGGAGGCGTTTCCTGAGTTCTAAAAGTAAGGAGAAGCAAAACACCTGTGTGAAATGCTTGGGCTTTGGACCCTTTGTTCTCTCTCTCTCTCTCTCTCTCTCTCTCTCTCTCTCTCTCTCTCTCTGTTTTCAGAGAACATTTCAGGGAAGTAATTAAAATTGAAAATAGACCCAAGTCTTCTGTGACACCCAGGATGATAATATATCAGTCTAAAGAATGAGGGCAGCAGAGTTAGCTGGGTTGTCAATCATGGCACTGTGTCTTAAAGCCAGTGAGACGGTTCAGAGGGTAAAGACACTCGGACCTGAGTTCTACCCCCAGGACCTAGGTGGAAGGGAACATGACTCTAACAAATAATTGTTCTCTGACCTACACACACACACACACACACACACACACACACACACAGAGAGAGAGAGAGAGAGAGAGAGAGAGAGAGAGAGAGAGAGAGAGAGAATCAAGTAGATAAATGTAGTATTTCTAAGTTGTATCCTTTGTAAAAGAATTGTTTTGACCGGGCAGTGGTGGCGCATCCTTTAGTTCCAGCACTCGGGAGGCAGAGGCAGGTGGATCTCTGTGAGTTCCAGACCAGCCTGGTCTACAAGAGCTAGTTCCAGGACAGCCTCCAAAACCACAGAGAAACCCTGTCTTGAAAAACAAAACAACAACAACAAAAAAAAACCAAACCAAAACAAAAAAAAAAACCAAGAGTTGTTTATTCACAGACTGGAGAGAGCGCTCAGTGGTTAAGAGCACATATTTATCTTCCAGAGGACTGGAGTTCAATTCCCAGCAACGTGTCAACATGATGCTATAGACACCTGCACTCACATGTATATGGCCTCCCCAACACATATACACATAATGAAAAATAAGTCTTTTTAAAACATATTTTTAAAAAATGATAGTGTTGAAAATATATTTTAAGGAACTTGCTGTTGGAGTAGCAAGGCAGGAACTTCCTACAGTTTTAATCTAGTCTACGTGAGCTTCTCAGATATTTATTTGCCCTCACAAAGCTCAGGAACTAAGAATTGTACGACTGTTTTTCCTCAGTCTGAGGCAAACTGAGAAGAAGAAAAAACACACCTCAAAGTGGGTGTTAGACTTGACTCTGTCTTTATCTTCTTCAGCAAGTAATTTAATTCTATGAATTTCTTCTCTAAATAAGAACAACAGAATTCATTCTGTCTGAAGTACTTGACATATAGAGGCTCCATTGTGAGAGCCAGCCAGAGACTAAATGACTCATGCAAAACAGAGGATTGCCTTCCTGTCTGACTCTCCAAGAAATGCTATCATTCAGGCTAAAACCTGGGGTACAAATGTGTTTCTTTACCTAGTTTTATGGCATTTGAATTGCTAATATATTTTCAGATAGTTTAATAAATACCCTCATAGCATCTGGTGTCATAAGAAAAATACTAAGTATTTATTGGAAGCTAAAATATTTTGGTGAAAAAAAATTTTAAGTTCACTTTGAAATTCTACTTAAGCTGTAAACTTTGTATGTGTTTTTCTGGAAAATACATTGATTGATATTAGAAAATAGAAAGATTTATAATATGACATCATCAATAGCTTTGTTAACCCCTTTGTGCACAAAAGTTTTAATATTTTTCTCCATGTATAAATGTAGCTATATATGTATGTATGGTAATTTTACATACTGTTTTTTAAAAAATCATTACATTTATTTTGTGTGCGTATACATGTACACACCACGGCACATGTTTGTGTGTGTACACGGTACATGCCACGCACACTCGGAGGTCAGAGGACAGTTTGTAGGAGTCAGTTCTTTCCCTCTACCACGTGAGCTTTGGGGGTTCACTCCAATTCTGGGCTTGCCGACAAACAAAGCACCTTCACCCCTGCACCATCCGCTTGTCCTTTACTGTGTCTTCAAATTTCCTCAAAGTTTCACAAATTCTTCATGAAGTGGCTTTTGACAATTTGAGAACATCACTCTGCCATGCCCTTGTTTTGTCTATAACAGGAGTGTTTCTACACAGTCAGATCACAATGGACCCCTAGGGCTGCACTGCCCTATGTTCTCACACAGGATCATAGCACATTCCTCCCTGGTCTTGACAGCCACTCTGCTTTGTATTCACTCTTGACTCCACCAACATATATATATTTATGTGTTTTAAGTAGATGTCACTAGATGTCATGCACAGAGAGTCCCCATCATTGTGTTTTTACTTACCCAGTTTGGCCACAGAACATTTGTGTTAAATATGCAGCAAAATAGTATGTAGTTTGGCCTTTCACCTTTAAATATTCCCCTATTCCTAGAAATAAACTCAAGCAAAAACCAAAGATAATTAGTGTGGCTGAGAGGTATTGGTCTTGAAATCTACACTGGGGCTCAGGCTACTTCGCTGAGTTAAGCAGATGTTCAGGCTGTCGGTCCCAGGTCCTTGGAATCCAAGGGCTTCAGGGCCCATAATTACCCCAAGGCAGAAGGGCATAAGCAAGTCTCATGTTTTCTGAAAGCCTGTAAAGGTTTATGGTATACCAGCTAATAAGAACCAGAGGAGATCAGCCGAGCAGGAAACAGTAATGACGCCTTCTTTCCCCTTAACAGTGGCACTGGCATTAAGTACACAGACAGAGTTAAGAGTGGCGTCACTGGGGAGCAGATCTGGCTTCAGATCAATGAGCCCACTCCAAATGACAAAGGGAAGTACGTAATGGAGCTCTTTGATGGCAAGACTGGACACCAGAAGACCGTGGATCTTTCTGGACAAGGTAGACATGCTCATTAAAATTCACTACAGGATGAACCAGGGTGAAATGAGGTTATTACACTGGTGGTGTAAAGAAGTTGCTGTGTATGACGCTTGGGTTGAGTGAACCTGTTCTGATTGGCTACTCTGAGTCCCAGTCTTTTTGGAAGCCTGACTTGTTTTTAAGTTCAATTTGATTATATATCACCTTATATTAGCAACGCCATTCTGGTTAGATTTGGTTGGCTGGGGACTAGGGCAGGAACTAGGCTAAAATAATGGCCTCTGATGTGTTTTATTAATAATGATTTTTGGCGAGACAGTCTTAACTGTCAAGAATTTAGTGGGCAGACAACTGTAAAAAAGCAAGCTGGAGACAGTAAACACGGAGAGAAAGGACCACTCTCACAGGAGTGAGAGGTCTATTGACTCAAGATCACTTCCTTAAGAGCAAAGTGTGAAAAGCAATTGTGCATGGGGACTGAAATCATCCAGTCCTGGAGGGCAGCTGCTGTGACTATAAAGACTGCAGGTGCAGGGGAATCACTGACCTATCAAAGCCCCGGAAGGTGGGGGTGTGAGACTCAGGGCAGGGGGGAGTTGCCTATGAAGATTATGATAATAATAATAATAATAATAATAATAATAATATAAAAAATAATGGGGCCTCTCTGTCCATAGAGGGCAGTGAGTGATAATTAAAGGAAAGCAGCGAGCAGAATGAGGAGCTGCGAGTCTAAGTCTGAAGGGTCCCAGGGTCTTAGTGTCTGTTGAGAGATCAGGGGTTTTCATAGATAATGGGGAAGGTAACAAGTCACAAGAGAAGCAAATGACTTGCAACAGGCAAATATTGAAGGTGGCGCACCATCGCTGAGTAAAACTTAGAAAGTTAGGTAAACCGCCAAATTCACCGTGCTGTTTCTTCCCATGCCCTGGCTATATTTTCCCCCTGTGCTTCCCTAAAGAATATAAGTCTAGGTGAAAGCCACCAAAGGAGGCCAGACCGACTCTCCTCCACTCCTTGATGCATCAAGATGCAATCTTAGTGTCTCATAACTCAGCATAGATTCACAGTGTATGCAGAGAAACACTTCCCAAGCATGCATTGATAGTGTGTGTGTGTGTGTGTGTGTGTGTGTGTGTGTGTGTAGGCATGCACACATGCTGTTATCTGAGTCCCCTACTCTCATGACACCCCTACCTATTATGCCTACAAAGACTCACTGAAGGATTTGTAGTCATGGGAGAAACTGCAGCAAAGAGGCAGAGATCTTCTGACCCACATTGGCCAGCGGCGCTGTGGAGTGCCGTGGGTTTTCCCCACCCTTCATCTGATGGTGGGAAATACAATAGAAAGAGGGAATCGGTAACGGGTGGAGAAGTCTAAAACACTTCAAAAAGTATTTTTAACAGCAAAGCTTAGCAACTGCCTCACTTTTAACACCGTTTAAGACATATGCTGTGGATCCTCTCACCAGGGTTGCCACAGCCACCAAACACAAGTTAGCTTGTGCCACCCACACTGCTCTTTTTCTGCATTCAGTGTGGGGACCAGGAAGATTTCTATGCTGTCATCCTGGTTCAGCCTGAATCTCAGGCATTTTTCAGATGAGAAAAAGTAAGGCCCAGCAGCTTGAAGCCTGACTTTATACCCATTCTTCCATATAAAAAAATATGTAGATTAGTATTGTCCAAATAGTCTCTAGACTTAAAATATGGTTCTTAGCTGAGAAGGTGGCACCTCGGGTGTAAGCATTGGCTGTGGAAGTCCAACGGCCCGAGTTTAGTCCCCAGAACCCGTGAAAAACTGGATGTCACAGTACATATCCATAATGTCATTATGTCCGCCCTGAGCTGGGGCTGGGAGTGGAGACAGAAGCATCGTCTGGCAACTCAGAAGGCCAACCAGTCCAAAGTGAGCTGAGCAGCAGCAGAAACAAAAGTGACCTAACCTTATTGAGCAGCCATTGAGAACTGACTCCTGGGAGTTGTGTTCTGACCCCTCCACACAAGCCAACTCACACTCTCAGCACACGCATGCAAATAAGTCGCGTGTGTTTGTGTGTGTTTTTTGAGCCCCAAAGGAAATGGAAGATGAATTAGAAGGATTTAGCCTTTTTTCATGATCTTCTGCCAAGTGTCTTACCCTGACATCACAGGGATAAGATTATTTTGGAACACTGTAGTTCTCATCTTCTTATCTTTCTTGCCTGTGCTTCTGTCTGTGTCCGTGAGAGGAGAGAGGAGGGACAGAGGTGGGAGAGAATATAAGCAAAGCCCCATGACACATGATATGAAATGTCATAACGAAACCCATTATTTTGTATGCTAGCAAAAATGTATTTAAAAATCAAAAAGAAAGAAAAATTACAGTTTCAGGGCTCTGTTCTGTAATGGACGGCACACTGGACTTCAGGCTAGTCTCAGTATCAATGTGATCACCATTCCTCAGTGTACTCTCCTGCTTAAATGGACCAGAAAAACCTAATGTGAAGAGGTGTGAACTGTCTGGCCCAGGAGCCAGCCAGGGATAATCTAACAAGAAATTTGTTTTTCAGGATGCTTAGACAACACACCTTTATTTGAAAGACTTTTATCCCCATTTTTCCCCTTGGGTGGGACTGATAGCTAACTTTTTTGCTGAAGGTCAAGGGCCCCTTGCTGAGATGAAAGCTTCTAAAATCTCCTACCTCATATTTTCTGCATAGAAAGTACTTGTCTTGTTGAGAGTGTCACATGGCAATGTGAAGCCACAGGCAGTCTCCTGGGGAGGTGGGCAGTGACCTAACCTTGCGGCTTTAATCAACCCTATGTGCCTCAATTCTGACCGAGAAATTTTTAACTTTCTTTCTTTCTTTCTTTCTTTCTTTCTTTCTTTCTTTCTTTCTTTTTTTTTTCTTTTAAAGCATTTGATGAAGCCTTTGCTGAATTCCAGAGGTTAAAGTAAGTTACCCTTCCTGGCAAGTACCCCTCCTGCTCAGTTACATTCTTGGGACTCTGTGTACTGCTTGACTGTCTGAGTATCAGAAAGAATGCTTGTTTCAGCAAGTACAGGAAATGCCCCACTTGACACTGTTAGCTGAGCTGCAGAGTATCTCTGATATGGACCATGGACTGACTCCCCTCCCGGTTTATGTATTAAATGCAGCCCAAGGTTGTGCAAGTCTTCATAAGACAGCAACCTTCTAAACCTGCACTGAGGCATGCCTCTGTGTGTGTGTGGGGGGGGGGTGCAGAGAGACAGAGAGACAGAGAAGGACAAAGAGATAGAGAAGGACAAAGAAAGACTACTTGAAGTGACACTAATACAACTCTTCTTTGTCTGTCTGTCTGTCTGCCTCAATCACAGACAAGCCGCCATTGCTGAAAAAAGTAAGTAATTGCCTTCACATTTAACACAGAGGCAGATTCAAAGTCAAACTTCATTTCCCAGCACAGATACAGATAATAATGAATTTTTTTTCTTGCTGGGCTTGGTGTCACAAACCTATAATCCCAGCACTTGGGAGGCAGAGGCAGAGGCAGGTGGATCTCTGTGAGTTCAAGACCAGTCTGGTCTACATAGGGAGTTCTAGGAAAGCCAGGGCTGTTTCACAGAGAACCCGGTCTCAAAAACAAAAAAAGAAAGAAAGAAAGAAAGAAAGGAAGGAAGAAAGAAAGAAAGGAAGAAAGAAAACAGATTTTTCCCCCTCTTCTTTCTTTCTTTTATAAATTGTAGATGGTCTACATATGTTTTCACTTTAGTCTTATGTCTGTAGGAAGCTCTCAATTGTGACATCTGAAGACATCCTAGGAAGTCTCTTGATTACAACCATATAAGTATTAATCACTTGTAGGTACAATGTATCAGAAGAAAATTAAACCCAGGGAAGAAAATAAGAGTCTGAAACACTGTCATTTTTACAATGGGTAAATTCATAGAAGCAAGGTCGGAGAGTCACAAATGGAAGGAAACAGCCATAAAGGCTGGTAACCTGTGAGGCTGACAACCACAGTGCCCGTGCCAGACAGGAGGCCTCAGGAGGCGCTCAGACAGTCATACCCAGAGCATACATCTTGGCCAACAGCACCAGCCCTAAATTTCAGCACCTCTCCTGTACCTATTATCTCCATCTATATACTCAGCCACAGACAGACCTGCACAGCACTACCGAGAACCAAGAAAATGAAGCTATCTAAGGAGGGCCTCAAAGGAAGCCTGCCACTGTGCAAGTCTCTGGAGCCCCCAGAGTATGTATGGAGTACAACTGGCACTCACGACAGGGGAACCATAAAGAGACCACATCCAACTCATATGTTAAGATTTGTTCTGCTTCCTTGACCTTAGGCCTGCTGAGCTACACAAGGGCTATGGCCGGATATGGCCATGAAAAATGATACAGCAGGCCTTTAAGTGACACAGTTGTCCCAAGCTGGTGCTTTAGGTACAGCTACAGTCACCTGTGTGTGAGCAGTAAGTGAGTAAGGAAGTGACCAAAGTCAGAGTCACTGAGACATTTTCCTATTTTGCATGTTGAAAGCAGTCTTGAAATAACCACCAGGACAGGAGAAACTAACTTGGGAGATTTGTGTCATGAGGTGGTTTTGAGGGCATGCTCATTGGCCCTCCTCATTGATTAACCAGAAATTCCTGTGCTTGCAGATCGGGCCCGGGTGTTGGGTGGCCTCCCTGATGTTGTCACCATCCAGGAAGGCAAGGTGAGTATAGGGTACCATTGTCCCTGCCTCCACATGGGGAGCAGGTCCCAGCACCCCGCACTGTGGTCCTTCCTTTGGCATCACACCATGTCTGTCTTACTCCTTGCATCTGCACTTCACCAGAAGAGCCAGATATAGGGTTCAAAGTTCAGCAGTCCAGTCATAATGTCTTGTCAGCCCAGCATCAGGATCAAAGTTTGTCTCGTGATGCTAAATGTAAGCCACTTCTCTAGAGGCACATTTAGAAACCAGCAGAAGCCATTCGGTTGTGTGAAAATGAACCTGAAAACATTCACTCATAACCTGTAACAAAGAAGAAAAGTTATTCCAGCACACGCTGGAAGTTAGACCATGTTATTAAGAGTCCCATGGCAGGGAACATGCTGCCTTGTGAGTTTCTATTTGGTCCATCTCCGATGAAAACCAACTCCTCTCCATTTGATATTAAACTGGCATTTCCTGGCTTCATTAATCTGAGATGAAATGCACGTGATTACATGATGCCTGTAATCAAAGAACTCAGCAGGGTGATCTAGAGTTCACAGCCCACAGTCTACCTAGCCAGACACCATATCAATAAAAATAAGTTTAATAAAACTTGTCAAAGTCCAAACAGACTTGTAGTGAAGTAAAACATTTTCCCACTTAAAAGGAACTACTGACTGTCTATGGTGGTGGTGGTGGTGGTGGGTGACCATACAGAACTTGGGTAGCAAAGCAAGGCTGTAGATTCCATTCAGGGCATTTCTTTGTAGGGGGAAAGTACCACAGTCAACTTTAAGCCTAACCTCTGAGAGAAGCTTCTGTTCTTAAACTGTCCTCTCCTCACTTAATGAGGTTGAAATCACTGGGCATCAGGGAAAAATTAAGGGAGAGTGTTGTGGAAACACCTGAACCCATAACTCAGATGGAAAGGATGGGCACTAGTTTTCCACAGTGCTTACAGCGTTTGGGGTTTAAGATCTATCAGCAAGATGTTTAAAAGAACACTCATTTCCTAGCAATGCCAACTTCATCCCTAGTCAAGATAATTAGGTAATTTGGCATCACCAGCCGTGGGGGGCGGGGCAAAGACACAGTGAAATATATACTGAATTGCAGAGATAAGTGACATGCAACAGAAATGCAAACAGTGCAAATGCAGGCAGAGATGCGGGGAAACTAAACTACTTACACATTGTTGGTAGGATGTAAGCCAAAATTATATCAGCTCTTAGCAAAAGAGCCTGGCAATGAATGAATCATATATTTATCGTACATCCCAGTGACTGCACCTGGGCACTTAGCCCAGAGAAATGGAAATGTTAAACAAGAGCCTTACTCTTTCTTCGTAATAGCCCCCAAACTGGAGACAGCTATATATGACCCTTAGGAACGTGCAGGTCACTAGTCAGCAATGAAGGACAGCATGGGTGGGTCTGCAAGGGATCATGCTGATACAAAGAAGCAGCCTGGAAAGTTTGCACACTGGAGATTATGTTTATGTAACATTTTTGAAATGACGTTTTATAAATGGAAAAACGAGTAGCAGTTGCTGAGATTGAGAACAGAGTTGACAATCAAAATGCAAAGATAGAGAGGATAGTCCCAGTGGATACATGTATAATACAATCCCCCACCTAAGACTCAGGAATCGCTGCAGAAGAGGGGGCAGAACGACAGTCAGAGCCAGCAGAGCTGTTGTGAGACTGTGTCTGCCACCATCATAAAGCCTCACCAACATGACTACCTAAACATGAGCTGAACAAGGACAACATCAGTGGACATGATAAAATGTCTGGGAAAGAGAACAAGAAACCTCAACCCTACACAAAGAACTATAGGCAACTAAGGAAGCTGAGAGCCAGAGAAATATTCTTCCCCAGGGAAGGGAAAACCAATTGGTTATCCAATACCAAATGGTCACCCTGAAAAATCACGCATACAGGTAACATTATACAGACTGAGCTGGTTATACTTAGGAATACACACACACACACACACACACACACACACACACACACACACACACACACGAATATAACAACAATTAATGAAACATAGACCATGAATTTGAAAGGGAACAAGGAGGGTTTGGAAGGAAGAAAGAGAAGGGGAAATGATGAAATTATCATCGATTGTATTATAATCTCAAAAACATAAAAGGTAATTTAAAAAAAGGAACAGGGTTGAAAAGTTGGGGTAGGTCATGCAGCCTTTAAAGGACAGCACACAGGGAACTTGTGATGATGAAAATATATCGACTGTTGTGAGTACAAAACACTGAATGGAACAATCTTCACAAACCCAAGCCTCTGCCATACTTCTGAGAGCTGCATGTGAACCTGGCTGTTTTCTTAGTAAGGCTAAGTAAAACCGCAGCCTAGAGGTCAGTATTTTAGAAGACGGTTTCAGCACAGCTGGGAATGTCTTATTTAGGATGCATTTGAGCCCAGCACCTCTGCAGCAACACAGATTGGATGGGGTTCAGGGAGCTAAAGAGAGGACGATGGAATGGGAAAATTAGTCAAATTATGTAGAGCAGCTGCTGCCATTCCACTCTGGGCTCTGTGACGCCAACGAGATGCCAAAGTGAGCAGGTGGTGAGTATGGAATGTGATTTCCCTGCTGATACAGACCAGAGGCCAAAGGCATCTGGCTGTTCCTGAAGAAGTAACTGGAGCTGGAGAACAGGAGGGAGGCTCCTCAGTGGGCTGACAGCAATCACTCTGGAACCCCAAAGCCCTGCCAGCCCTTATAGATGGATGCCACTCACAGGGTACCTCAGAGCCTGACCAAAGGGCCATCACAGAACTACTTTAAACCTCGCCTGGGGGGCCCTATAATTACCCTTTAGATGAGCTGGATCAGATCCGTCACATTCCTTCCCATAAACCTGTCTTGCAGGCACTTAATCTCACTTGTAACGTGTGGGGCGACCCAACCCCTGAGGTGTCCTGGCTGAAAAACGAGAAGCCACTGGCCTCCGATGACCACTGCAGCCTCAAGTTTGAGGCCGGGAAGACTGCCTACTTCACCATCTCAGGTGTGAGCACTGCAGATTCTGGCAAGTACGGGCTGGTGGTGAAGAACAAGTACGGCTCAGAGACAAGCGACTTCACTGTCAGTGTCTTCATCCCGGAGGAGGAGGCAAGGAAGGGCCCATCAGAGCCCCAGAAAAGCAGCCAGAAGTCCAAGTGAGACTGGGTGGAGCTGCGAGGAGAGCCAGGACCAGCTGAGCCACCCCCCTGCTGCTGCTGTGAAAATGAGTTGGGTTACAGATGGGGAAGTCCCCCTGGTGTCTTCCTGTTTTGTGCTGGTTTGGGAGGAAGTTATCAAATCTCTTATTCATTTATGTGAGGCACCAATTAACGACACTTTAAGGGTTTTTATCTACAGTTTATATAGTAAAAAAATCTTAGGAAGTGGTTTCACGGAAGAAGGCCAGGAAATGTGGAGAGATGTTGACTGAGAGAAGGAGAGGGACAGAGTTGGAAGCAGACCAAGTTCTTAGGAGTTGTGTCTACACTTGGCATTTAGTCAAAGCAGAAACATGCTGGTCAGGCCATGAGTGTGGTTGGTCACTATTACCGTAGTAACCGTGCAGCCTGGTGGTGTGAATAAAGAGTCTCCTCCCTTTCCTCTCCTTCCTCGTGTCTCTCTGATCCTCACCATGTTGCTGCTTAGGTGGGGCTTTCCTGCCTCTCCTTGACACTACTGTAGCTCATCTTCTGATTTGCACCCTTTACACAAAAGCAGTACCTTCTGGACGTAGTCAGATAAACCATTTAAGGTCAACAGAGGCCCTGAGTTCGATGCCTATCTGGTCACTTAGCCTACATCTCATCATTAAGATGGAGCAGTCATTGACTGACATGTGACAGTTAATTATGACAAGATGCATGATACTGAAGAGGTCTTGTCTCATTTGACCTGTCAAAGGTGGGCATCTTAGTCGATGTAATGCTTGTATAGCCAGGACACCGAAACCGAGTGACTTAGAATGAAAAGAGATTAGTTTTTGTTTGTTTGTTTGTTTGTTTTCTAGAGGCCCCCAAAGTCCAAGATCAAAGGGTTATTGTCTGGCAAGGATTGGGCTAGAATCTTGCTAGGGGCCTTTTTTGCTTCCCTGTCTGATGACAGGAGGAAAAAAGCAAGAGAATAAACTCTCAGAGGAGAGGAAGTCGGGTCCAAACTCAGCCTATTGTCAGGAACCCTCTCCAGCGGCAGCCAAACCATTCTGTTGTGTACCCTGACTGCGTTCTGAGCATATCAAAGATACGTTTCTAGTTGTGAACACAGGAGATGTTTAACCTGATAGTAAGAACAAAACAGAGACCTCCCTATACAGGAGAAACGGCCCCTGTGCATACAGAGCTTTAAAAAGTTCTGGACTGAGGTTGGCTCCTGTCTGATTGTTGGACATTCACTGCCTAGCTGAGTGTCTGCTGCTGTGCACTGGACACATGAGAAGGAGCTGTTACCCGAATCTCACTCTGGCATCCTCTCTGGTGATGGCAGGCCTCACTTCAGGACTCTCATCAGGACGCCTCACCAAAGCCACTGGGGCTGCCTGGCCTTGGCTGCCCCGCTTCTGAACTAAAGAAAGTTCATTTCTTTGCAAAGTCAGGCTTCAGGTCCTCCAATATAGGAAACATATATACGCTCTAGCATAGCTAATAAGTTCGTTTCTGGGAACCAAGTGAGGGAGATCCAGACATAGTCTAAATCCTCCCTGCCTCAGCAAAAAGGCTACCCGGGGCAAGTAGACCAGAAGGAAAGGGCTGCCAGGTGCAGACCTGGCAGGAAGCCATCTCCCATGCCCTCCACAGAACCCACAATACAGCACACATAAGCAAGGGCCAGCAGCAGAGTCCGGTGTTAAGAGACAAAGGGTGAGGGAAGTGGAGTCCAGCGCCCTGCTCTGGGACCTTCTCAGGCTTGAGAAGGCATGTCGAATCTCGAAAACTGAGATACCATGTTCTGATTTCTTAAATTGTATGAGAACATGAAACCAACATGTGCTCCACCAGGAGCCCCACCATGTGGCAGAGGGGCCTGATGGATGGGGGCGGCAGGGAGAAAGACAGGAATGTTTATATTCAGGGCAATATTTGCTGATATTCCTCAACAAACTGATTCTAAGAAGTATTCCCGCCATTACAGTGGCCAAACTATAGTATCAACACCACAAAACCAGGAGCTTTTGAAGCTATTTCTAAATGGAAAAACACAACTAAAACCATAGATCTGTTGGCGTAACAATGCTGAAGTTTCCTCCTAACGCGTAATTCGTGAATCTGTGACCTGCTATCAGTGTAGTCATATTGGAACACAGTAAAATCTGTTCCTATAAAATTAACATATAATAAGGGCAACTGACAAATTCTGAAACATTTCTAAGCCCTGCAAGTGCATTTTGACTAGTCTCAAAATAGGTTAATGCAACTTTATTCAGGGAGAATGCACTTACACAAGAAGTAGATGACCACCACAAGTTCCAGCTCCAAGGATTCACCCAGGATGCCCTCTGTGACCCGGCCGAGAGCAAGAGAGAGCACCTGTCCCAACCTCAGACCTAAAACCCGCTCTCCATTTGGGTGTGGTCAGTGCTACAGGTGCAGGCAGGGTGGATATCTCACTATACATCCTTACATTTTTCTGTTTAAAAATTTAGTCATTGAGGGCTAGAGAAATGGCTCAGTGGCTAAGAGCACTGACTGTTGCTCCTCCCATAGGACCTAGGTTCAATTTCTAGCACCTACATGGCAGCTCACAACTGTCTGTAACTCCAGTTCCAAGGGATCTAACACCCTCACACACACATACATGCAGGAAAAACACCAATGCACATAAATTTTTAATTTTAAAAAAGTATCAAAAATTAGTCATTGAAAAACAGTTTAAGGACTACTCTTTATAATATTAAAAATTCTCTTTAGTTTGTTATATTCATCAATTGATTTTTTTTCCATTTTAACCATTGCTGTTATCTGGCTTAGACAAAACAATACCAAGAAACTAGCCATAATTGCCTATTAAACTATGTGTATAAATATGGAAAATTTGTGTTCTCATGTTACATATAAAGTGAGATTTAAAATGATAGTCAAGCCTTTTAAGTTTAGAATCAGAAATGTAAGCTGTCACTAGACTAAACTTTCTAAAGCATTCCAAGCGCATAAGAATAAAACAGAAGGACTGGAAGAGGGTTCAGTCTGTAAAGTACTTGCCACATGCATGAGGAGTAGAGTTTGATCCCTACATGGCATGAGGCATGAGAAGTCAGGTGTGGGATTGTGCGCACTTGCACTGGGAGGCAGAGACTGAAGGATTTGGGGCTGTCTGGCAGCCAACCTAGCCAGAACAAGGTAGACAGCTCCTAAGGAATGTCACTGAGGTTGACCACACACACACACACACACACACACGCACGCACGCACGCACGCACGCACGCACGCACGCACGCACGCACGCACGCACACATGCACCCCACATAAAATACACAGACTATACAGCTGCAAAACTAATTTTATATCCATAGAAACCCTCACAACAGGGACTGGAGTTTAATACTAACACCAGAACAGGAGATGTGGACTCAGATTGTTCAAGGCGGACTGTGCAAAGTCAGCTTAGACTAAACAAAGATGATAGTAATAAAATTACCACCAACTGACTATTGAGTTTGCCATCTGCCTGGAGATGGTTCTGGGGAGAAAAAATAAATAAAATTCCTCAAGTCTGTAATGGCTACATGTGGGGTCTACGTGTATATCATGGCATCCTGTACGAGCCCTGAGCCAAGAACACCCATGAAAATGGAAATGATGTCTGGAGTCCAGAGAAGCAAATATAAAACTACACTACAAGGGACTTCTGTGTCTAACCACAAAGAGTCACTGTTAGGAGGACCGTCCTTGCATGAACAGCTAGAAAACCTGGCTAAATATAAAGCAGAAAATGCTGGGGCCTGGGCTAGCTCACACATAGGACTGTGATTCCTGGGGGCAGGGGCGGTGGGGGGGGGCTGGGAATGAGTTATAGCAACAGCTGTGACTTCTCCAGCTGTTTGCTTGGATGGAGAGCCCAAGCTACAGCTCAGTCTCACTGAACTGAAGAGAGGGAGATGTGATGGGGAATGTACTTCTGTGTATGTTTATCTTATTGATTATTGAATAAAATACTGTTTGACCAATGGTATCAAGTTAGGCAGGACTAGGAGTCAAAGAGGATTCTGGGAAATGTAGTAGAGAAGTGGTGATCCAGGCAGGAAGTGACATAGCAAGGAGACTCATATTTAAGAAAGGAGAAACAGGAAGTGTCCCCTTTTCCCCTTTGCTCTTCCTCCAACGGTGCAATGTGATCCACCGGCAAGGAGGGACGCCAATAAGGCATCCGATAAGATAAGTCTTATAAAATATATAGCTTTATGATAATTGAGACTGAGCTAACAGATGAGAATCCTAGTCATTGGCCAAGCAGCACTGTACCTAATATAAGTCTCTCTGTGCATTAATTGGGGCCCTAATTTGAGCGGGCAACTGGTATAAAGTGCACACGTGGCTGTGGGGCTCAGCGGCTTTTGGCGGAAAGATTTATCATAACAGAGATGGAAGTTAAAAAAAGCTGAGGTGTCAAGAATGCCTGTGAAGCTTATTAGAGAGGAGAATTGCACGGAGGCCAGAGGGCTGGAGTGATGCAGCTGGCCAGGATGACCTCTGGAAGGAGCCACTGGAGTGTCTCAGGCAAACAATTCTTGATGATCACTCAGGGTGGAAATATATCTCATTGTTACCAGCACAAATGAAAAGTGTGATACATGGGACATTGGACAGACTCCTCAGAAGTTTCTCACTTTAACGCTAGAGGCAAGTAGTCCTAGACTGAAAGCTGCTCCTGGTCCCAAAGCTAAAAAGGAAGCTGCAACCATCTGGAGAGATGGCACAATGCGTAAGCGTGCTTGCTTTGAAAGCATAAGGATTTGAGTTCAAGTCCTCAGAATTCACATAAGCAGCATGAAAACAAACCAGCTCTTGAACCAGTAAGCCAGGAAATAAAGGTTCCATGTCACTGGACAAGCAGAACTCAAGGATTTCCTCCCAGAAACCAGCTGTGTCCCTTGTATTGTTCTGTGTCCTTTATCTGATGTCTCTGAGGCTAAGACTGGCTATCTAAACAGTGCTCAGAGCCTGCCCACTGAAAGCCCCTTCAAGCATCTCTTCAGGCCAGCCACAGCCCAAATGTGGAACCTATGCACCCAGCTCTGCTGCCCTCCACACTTCAGCATTCCCTGCTGGCTCACCAGGCCTAAAAAGCACCCGTGCTCACCACCACCTGCCAACACAGGCCCTTCCTGTTCCTGTTCTTCCTACACAGTACAGCTCCAGTCACCAGAAAGTCACATGAGAAGGGTCCCTTTTCACACTCCCAACCAAGGACCATGATGCCAAGAGGAGGTTTCTTTGTTTTATTTCATGGAAGATAAATCTGCCGAGGGAGAAGTGAAATAATCGCTGGGTACGCTGGAATCAGTGAAGCTGAAAACCCCCTCTCCAGAGGCTGCCAGTTTCTAAAGCACAAAAATTAAGATGAGGCAATGATGCAAATGAAATCCAACTCTTGATTTCCTCCAAACTGAAAGCAATTACCTCTATGCTGGGTTATTATGTAAGATATCACATCTTCATCATTCATTTAGTAAGTAAGCATGGGCAGAATTTATCAGGTAAGACAGATCTGTTCTTCACAGAGCCCTTGGCATGACAGCTGAGAAGCCCCAGCCCTAAACTTCCAGCAAGGCTTATGTCCAAGTGGAAAGTTACTGATGGCTTTGACCTCTGCCACACATGCTGCTGGAAGTCAAGGAAGTGCCCTGGGAAAAGAACTGTTATCTTTAGTGTATCAGGGCAGAGTTCCTCAGGAGTGTCCAGCTAGGGTAGGTGACAAAAAAAGGGAGAAAAGACAGAACATAAGCATGACCTGCTCAAATAACATCGTGCTGATGAAGAGCTAGACCACTGCATTTAAACACTTTCAATGGGAAAGTTTCTTAATTATATTTCTTTTGTTTTTCTTTCCTTCCTTCTTTTTTTTCTTTCTTTTTTTTTGTTTTGTTTTTTGTTTGTTTGTTTTCAAGACAGGGTTTCTCTGTGTAGCTTTGGAGCCTGTCCTGGAACTCACTCTGTAGACCAGGCTGGCCTCAAACTCAGAGACCTGCCTGCCTCTGCCTCCTGAGTGCTGGGATTAAAGGCGTGCGCCACCACCCCCTGGTGCATATTGTCTTATTATAATGCTATGTTATAGTTGTTTACTATAGAGCTATAAGTAAATAAAATTAAAGGTCTTGAACTTTAAAAACACTGCATAAAGACCTTAAATAACAAAATGTTTGAAACTGCTTCCGGCTACCCACAGTGGCTGTGGAAATACACCGTGTCCCTTGTCCCACAGAGGAAGCTGGTTATGAAGACATCATTCTGAATGAGAATGAATTCCGGGAACTCCCTTTAGAGGAAATGGGAGAAACAAAATCAGAATTCATTTGCTTCTGCCGGCTTTTAAATACTTTATGTAGGGACCATTGAGATGGTTCAGCGGGTAAAAGTGCTTGGCATGCGTTGTGTGACAAACTTTTCCTGGGGGAGTTGCAGCACACAGTCTACTTACCACCAGACAGGGAACCCACGACTGGACAATGCACAGATAGCACCAAAGTCCAAAGTCACTGGTGACCCAGTGAGCTTTACTGAGATGACTTATAAGAGTTTGGGTGAGGGGCAACTCACAGGAGCAGAAATGACTCAAAGACAGCTGCACCACCAAAGCCCATCCCAGCATGGGTGACAGCTCCCCAAGCCAGGACCCTGGAGCACACCATACACACAGCCTGCAGGCAGCTCAACAGGTTGGAGAATGTCCTTTCCAGGTGCCTCAGTTGGTCTGAATCTCTTCCGGGCAGCTCTAGCTTGGCTGGTTTCTGCTCCTTTCAGGCAACTGGCGTGGCCTGAGTTGTCCAAGCTTGTATTGATTAGTTTGGCAGGGAGGAGCCTAGTGAATCTGATCAATTTCAGGGACTTCCTGAAGATAGTTTGAGTTGTGTGCCTTCCTGTTGAAAGAGCTTCCCAGCAGGAGGGGGTGTTTCAATTTAGGAGGCATCTGGTACACAAGAGCATGTAAGCCTGACAAGCCAATGTTGATAACCTGACTTCCGTTCCATTTCACTTACTCCTTCAAAATATATTGACTGAGCAAAAACTACGAGGATGCAAAGATGAGCCACATGGAGACCTGTTCTCGGGATGCTTGTTGAACACTTAGCAGTGTAGATAGAGTGCTGCAGGACCAGGAGGGACAGAAACTCCATCTACATAACATGCAATGAACAGCTCTAAACCACATGTGAAGCCAGACATGCACAAGGGAGACAGACAGCCGTTCTTAGGAGGGATGCTGCAATTGCCCTTTGGTGAGGTGACCATGTAGGAAAAGCTAGAATCTAGGATAAGAATGGGTTCTGTGGGGGTGGATGCATTCGTTCTTTCCAAGCTTTCACAGAAGGTGAGTTTTGCTCTTTTGAAACCAAAAGGACAAGCATTACCAGTAGAAATCACTCAGCATCATGAAGGAACCCCCAGAGTAGACAGATACTTCCAGATAAAAAGTATCCAAAGAAATCATTCTGTCCTTATTAGGGGATGAATTATTTATTTCAAAATATGTATACTGAACTCAACCCCTAGACCTTAGAACCTGATAGTGTTTGGACATTAAGTCCTTTAAAGAAACAAAGAAGAAAAGAAGCCATTGACTGACTGGAAAGATGACCCAAGGATTAAATGTGGTTACTACTATTCCAGAGGATCCAGGTTTAATTCCTAGCACCCAGGTCAGGTGGCTCACAACTACCTGCAACTCTATCTCTGGTATGATCTGATGTCTCTGTCTTCTGAGGGCACCTGCACTCACACTTGAGTACTTACACACACACACACACACACACACACACACACACACACACACCTGCATGAGAGATCCTTGTAAAAGCCAAGGAATCCCCTCTTCTGTAACACAGAAACTAGAACATTCTACCTGGACAAGCAGCTAGTTCCTACATCCCATGCCCCACAGCAATGAACCTCTCCTCCTGGAAGTTTGTCTACACAACCCAAGGAATGTGGGGCACAGAGAGAAAATCAGTACTACTGATGAGTCCGTGAACGAAAACTCAGAAACCACATGGGAAAAGATGTCTCCTGAGAAGACATCCCAGAGGAGACTCCTCCGGGAAGAATAAGAATTAGTGGAATAATAGAAATGAATTTTTAAGGTAGTGTTGTGTTTAAATTTGAAACAAAGAAAGAAATGGAGCCTATAAGGCAGGAACCAGTTGCTATAGAAACAAGCAAGTGGATTTGGAAAGGAACATCAAAAACATATTTACTGAAATGGAAGAAAACCTTAACAGAGAGTTGACCAGAGAACTAGTTAGTGAATTAGAAAGTAAATTGAAGGAAATTGCTCGCGATTCAGATTCAATATATAAAAAAGAAAACCCTAGAAGATCATCTGAGAGACATGGAATGGCCCAGAGGTTAATAGCACTAGCTGTTCCTCTAGAGGAAGAAGATCCAATTCCCAGCACCTACATGGTGATTAACAACTATCTCTCACTCCAGTTCCAAGAGATCTGATGTCCTCTCGGGGCCTCCTCCGGTAGCAGGAATACACACAGTGCATGGACATACATGCAGCAAAACACCCATACACATAGAAAAAAAAAAATCTGTTAAGTGAGACATATTAGGTTGGATGTGGTGATACACACCTTTGGTCACAACACTCAGGAGCAGAGGTAAGTGAATTTCTATAAGTTGGAAGCCAACCTGGTCTACACAGCAAGTTCCAGGCCAGCCAAAGCCATATGGTGAGACCATGTCTCCAAAAGAACAACAATAATAATAATGTAATGAGACATATCAGTATAAACCCAAGCAGGATCCCAGAGACAAGAGTAAGAAGAGTACAAATATTATTATGTTTTATGTCTGAATTTTTAAAAATCAGCATATGTTAGATGCCATTATGCTATTTTAATTTTTATGATGTTTTCACACATACATATTCTGGATTTCTGATACATGTTTCAAAATGTATGTGTGTCTGTGAATGAATGCCATGTGTGTGAAGATGTCTGAGGAGGCCTGAGAAAGGTGTTGGGTTCTCTGGAGCTGGACTTCACAGGCTATGCTGCTTAGTCTGAGGGAGTTTTTGTTTTGTTTTTTGCAACTTGTCACAAGCCGCCTGCTGGGAAGAAGGAACTTCAGTTGAGAAAATGCCTCCATCAGATTGCCTGTAGGCAAGTCTGTGGGGGCATTTTCTTGATTAATGATTGATGCAGAAGGCCCAACCCACTGTGGGTGGAACCCCCACTGGGAAAGTGGTCCTGGGGTGTATAACAAAGCAGGCTGAGCAAGCTATGGACAGCCTGGTTTACAGAGTGAGTTCGAGGGCAACCAAACTGTTACACAGAAAAACCCTGTCTTGAAAAACCAAATACGACAAATAAGAAAGAGAAAAGGGGTAGGGGCAGAAAGACCCCCTAGTGACACACCTCCAACAAGGCCACAGTTTGTAAAAATGCCACTCCCTATGGGCTAAGCATCCACACACAGGAGTCTATGGGGGCCATTCCTATGAAAACCACCACAGGGGGCAAGCCTGTAATCCCAGCACTGGAGAGACAGAGGCAGGCAGATCTCTGTGAGTTCAAGACTTATGTAGTGAGTTCTAGGCCAGTCAGCCCGACATAGTGGGACCCTCTCTCAAAAAGAAGGAAAAGAAATGAATGAAAGAAACCAAGAGTATATGAAACAGCAGTTTTAGTTTTCCAAAAGAAAAATCGATTTTGTTTGAACCAAATACATGTGGGTGGCTAACTGTTGGTCACTCATTTTAACTATTTTACTTGCTGCAGTTTTGTAGTGATTTCTGTGACACACAGCCCTCCAATGAAGCAAACGTATCTATTTTGGAGCTTCCTGTTGAATTGTTTTTACACAAGGGATTCTGCTAGAAGAATGTTAGACTTTCTCCCTTAGGAAACAGATCCAGATATTTATAATCACTCTTTACAACAAAAAAAAGAGGGGGGGGGCAAGAAAAAGAAAAAGAAAAAATTTACAATTATATCTTTTGACACAGAAAATTCTACATTAAACAATGCAGTATAATGCAGTAGAAGATGTTTGAGTACCTATGTTCATCACAATTTTTTTATGCCGCCACCACCACCACCACCACCACCACACAAAAGGCTATTTTGATGCTAAGGGATAGGAGGTTAGTGAAGAAAAACCTTGGAAACCTACTAAGGAAATGCTATGCAGTTACTTTATACTGACTGAGATCTTACCTAGGGAGAAAAGGCTTTGCTTTGCTTGTTTTGTTATGGCCTCTACTCTTGCTACTATTGGCGTTATTTGTTTGTCTTTTTGAGATGAAGTTTCAGATTTACTGTGTAGTTAAGGGCAACCTTGAACTCCTGATCTTCCTGCCCTCAACTTCCAAGTGCTGATATTACAGAGGTATGCCACTGTTAGACCCCCCCCCCCGAAAACTCAAGTTTCCGGGGTCCCAGGCCACGTTCTCGGTCACCCCAATCACCAGGCAGATTCGAGAGCTTGCTGCAAACTGCACGAGGCTTTATTGTAATTTAACGAGTTAACCCCATGTTAGCTCGGGTCTTTCACCCACCCGCCATGGCGGACGGCTAGAAAAGACGGCTCCAACGGGCTCCCAAAAGATCTTATAGGGCAGCGTAAGGGGAGTGTCTAGGGGTACGCACAGGCTTACGCACAGGCTCACGATTGGTGTGCCTCCAGGCTTGGAGGGCTTGCCCTGTGTTGATTGGTCAACTGGTTGTTATGGCTCATAGGCCCTCCCAGGGTGGTTGCTATGCTCTCTATGTCATTGTCGTGCGCTTGTCCGTAAAGCACACCCAGGGTCGTAAAGCATAGCGCCACCAGCTAACCTCTGATTGGCTCCTTGTCACGAGACAGGCATCTGACTTTCTAGTGACTAACTTCTGATTGTTTCCTTGTCACGAGGTAGGCATCTGACTTTCTAGTGACTAGGTCAAGGTCATAGAAACACGTGTTCGGCCGTTATGGCTGCCAAAAGAGAAGCCGGTTCCTTCACCACCATGCCTGTCTCCTGTGTTTTCAACTCAGAAGTAAATGAATCAGTGCAGGGGACAAAAGATCAAAGAGGCGTGTGTAAATTAATAACTGTTATAGTTGTAGAATGGAATTATGGGAGGTTTTATTTATTTATTTATTTTTAGTTTACTTTGATCCTTTGTGCCTTACTATGTTTAGGGTTTAGTTTTCTGTTGTTGGTTTTGATTTGGTTTGGTTTTGGTTTTTCAAGACAGGGTTTCTCTGTGTAGCTTTGGAGCCTGTCCTGGTACTTGCTCTGTAGACCAGGCTGGACTGGAACTCACAGAGATCTGACTGCCTCTGCCTCCTGAGTGCTGGGATTAAAGGTGTGCACCACCACCACCCACCCTGTGGTATACCAGTAATCTGAGCTCCAAAAGCACAGTCAGGAAGACTCTATGTTTGAGGACCACCTAGGCTTCATGCCGAGTTAAAGGGTATCATGAATTAGCTAGCCTGAGCATACGTAGCCATCAAGGAAAATACCCAATTTTATTTTGTTTCCTGTCTGTGCAAAATGTATTAATCAACCAGTCTCAAAATTGTACTTGAGTCTTCTTTAGTTACAGCTGGGAAGATGGTTTGGTGGTTAAGTACTTGCTGTACAATCATATAAAACTTGAGTTTTGATCCTCAACTCATAAAAAAATCCAGTCAGAGGCAAACATCTGTATTCCAGCGCTGGGGGCTCGGGGGATGGAGGGAGCAGAGAATCATAGGAGCTGGCTACCCATCTTGTCTAGCTAAATCAGCAAGTTCCCGTGTAGTGCTGTGAATGTAATCTCATAGGAGGTGGCATTCTTAGCAGGCATGGCCTTGTTTCCTATGCTCAGGATACCACCCAGTGTCTCAGTCAACTTCCTGTTCCCTGCAGGGTGAAGGACTCTCAGCTACTCCAACAACACATTTGCCTGTATGCCACCATGTTCCCAAACCATGATGATAATGGACTGAACTTCTGAAGCTGTAAGTAACGCCCCTCAGTTAAAGGTTTTCTTAGAAGAGTTGCCATGCTCATGGTGTCTCTTTCACAGCAATAGAAATCCAAACTAAGATATCCAGATTCAGTAAGAGACCCTGCCTCAAAAAATAAGATGGAGAGCAATAGAGGAAGACACAGGATCTGGAAGGCTGTAGAGATTTTACCCATGATCAGAGGGAACACAGCCTCAGCACACACCCAGTCTAGAGAAAATGCAAATGAGTTTTGAGTTCCTGTCAGCTGCCCTGAAGTTCTCACCCAGCACAGCATCTATGGCAATCAGATGTTTACCTCAACAACTTCCAGTTCATTCCTCCTGTGTCTCTTCTTCCTTGATGATTCTGTGGGTCTTTCCTACCTCTCTGTCCTCTTCCGTAGACTCTGTGTCTGCCTTCTTTATGCCAGAGCGTTAGGAATGTCTGCTGGACATAGGGCATTCATGTTCTTCAGATGGGGTGGTCTGCACAGCTGACCAATCTCTCTCCTGCTCATATTGTTACAGTGTGTGCAATCTGAGGGAGGCAGAAAGGAGAGCCAAGGAAAAGAAACACCTTCATATATATATATATATATATATATATATATATATATATATATATAATGTTTACATATTATAATATTTATGTTTAAATATATTCAAGGAAGAAACAATATCATAAAACTGAGTTGGGTTCTGTTCCAGTTTCATGTCTGTTGCTGTAATAAAAATATTCTAGCAAAAGGCATCGGGGAGAACATGTTCATTTTAGTGTGTTACTGCTGGGAAGTCACAGCAGCAGGAACTTGTAGCAAGTAGTCACGTCACACCCACAGTCAAGAGCAGAGAAATCCATGCAAAGGGTAGTTCAGAACCCCTGCCTGGAGAATGGTGCCTCCACAGCAGGCTGAGTCTTCCCTCATCAATTCCCAGGTGACTCTAGGCTGTGTCCACTTGACAGGTAAGGATAACTATCACAGGCACTAATAAATAAATCCCCAAATAACAATGGCTTAAAACACCCAGAGGCAGATTTCCCCTCTTACATCAAATTCAAAATGTGGCTGTTTACTCCAGGACTGGAATAATGACCCAATACAGTTCCATGAAATTCTCAGGGACCCAGTTCTTGCAAGCCTGCTGTCCTAGAGTGGAACATGGCCTTGGCTCAGGAAGTCTCACATGCATAAGAGCTTAGCTGAAAAGAACAATAGAGAGTGCCAGTCCACACAGAGGCACCTGCAGAACCAGAGAGGAGAAGAAATGCTGAAGAACAGCCAAGGTCTTAAAAACAGACCTCCATCTAAGGCCTCATTACCCTCCCAATGCTCCAGCTCATAGCAGCTTCATTTCATCATGGTAGGAGAACAAAATACAGTAAATAGCCCCCCCTCTTATCTAAGACCACCCTCCAATGGATGCCTGAAGCCTCAGTCAGTATAGCCTTCTGTGAAAACTAAATAGATAGTGTTCTTCATATACACTCAGGCCAGTGATGAAATTTAATCCTCAGAGTAGACACGCTAAGAGAGTAACCACAGTAGCCAGTAATAAAATAGAAAAAAATATAATAATATACTGGGATAGAAATTATTTAAAACTTACAAGTTGCCTGTGTCTGGAGTTTTCTGTTTAGTACATTTGGAACTCAGTTGGCTATCTGTTCACTGAAACCTTAGAAAGTGAAATCTGGGTAAAGGGGTAGGGGTGCGGGGCCTGTGACATAAGATATAAAATATCCAAACAGTGCCAACTAATGGGTAATAGAAAGGCGCAGGGCAGAGAGGTCACCTTAGGGCTGGCGGTCAGGTCAGTTGAGGAGACACTGGGCAGAGACTTCCTCTTGCTTTATTTCCTGCAACAGTGCTGTTTTTCTGTACTCTCTCTGCTTATTTTACTAGGGTTATTTAAGCCCTCCTTTTTGCATAAAGCAGACTTTCTCAGTACCTTAGCTCAGGTCCTAGTGTGACTGGTAGATGTCTGGCTTTTTGTTTGGCTGCTCATGCATCAGGTAATGTCTTCTGCATAGGGAAACCCTTGCTCTCCACTTCCTTTCTCCCTCCCTCCCCCAGCCAGGCTTCATCAGGCAACCTATTTTGGCCGTTTTCTAGTTCCTAAGCAGCCTCCCTAAGGCTATTAGCCTCAGATTCTTCCACCCTTGCTGGGCCTTCTGATAAGCACCGTTAAAGGCATGCCAACACGGTGCGGCCCAGTGCCACCCGGCCTGGCATTTTCCTACATGTCTGTTCATAGACTTGACTTCCTCTAGAATGCTTAGTGTGGCTGTAGATCTTGGCTACATACCACAGGATAGAGTCCTCGCTCAGACAGCCTTGAATAAACACTTACCTTATCCCTGCTAAACCCAACCTCAGGCAGTCAGTGGGGGGCCCATCTGCACAGTTGGCCATTCAGCAAGCAGCAACTAGATCAGACCTGCTGCTGATCCCCAAACCTTTGAAATCTGTTAACTCTGGAATTCATTGACTACATTTCCACAATAGAGGCCTTGTTAAGGGGCCAGTTTGGGGGCGTGAGCAGTTCCAGGCAAATCCGTCAGTGAAGTGAAAGCAGTAAGGGCGGGCTTGTGGGCCTCTCCGCCACAGGCGAAATCACAGAACTCTTCAGCAAGAATGAACAGTGCAATGATTTCCCTTCTTCCCTCTGCAGCAACCCCCCCCCCCACCAACCGCCTTGCAAATAAGAAAGTCAGCATAGAAGACAATTTACAGTCACCAGACTGGACCAAAGATCCAGACCCAAAGCTCCTGGCTCACAGGAGGTGACCCACGGGCCTCTTGCACCAGACGGTTGCTATCTTAATTGAACATTGCAATGTAGGCATAAACGTATAACACAGCACAGAGCTGAGCCTATCTGTGAGTCTTGCTACACACCATCAAAAGTTCTCTATCTTGTGCTAACTGCATATGCTTAAAAGCCATCTGGGACAAATGTGTCTTTGGTGAGAGTCGGCTTTGCTCCTTGTTAACTCTGTTACCCATGTTCCTTTTGTGGGTCAGGGAGCCACTTAGGCATTGTACAGTAGCAGAATCACAGAACTAGGTAGATGGGCTCCAAATATACCTCTTTCTGACCATAAGCCACCTGTAAATGGAAATAAGGACACTGTTCTGTCTCCCACATGGACACTGAGCCAGGATTAATGAGAGCGCTCATTTTGTAAATATCTATGGGAGAGAGGAATAGAGAAAGGTGACCACTATCTACCAAGCAATGGACAGAAGTTCTGGGGCCTGTGAGATTGCTCAACAGGTAAAGACTCAGCTGGGTTCCTGGGATCCACACAGTGGAAGGAAAAAAATGGATCACTTCACGTTATCTTCTGACCTCCACATAAATGCTGTGGTATATGCAGGTGCGTGCACGCACAGACACACACACACACACACACACACACACACACACACACTAAACAAATAAGTGCAAATTACAACAGAAAGAACTGGCATGGTATTGCAAAGCAGGGTAACTACAGAAAAGCACCAAATCCTCGCATAGTGAAACAGAAGAAAGGCGTGAGGTAGAGGAGATACCTGTGCTTAACCTGATGTAATCATTATAACACGCAGGTGTTACAAGTATCATGTGACATCCTGTAAGTGCATGTAAGAATTTCATGCTCTTATGAGTCAGGTAAAGGATGTTTACTCAGCAGGCGGTCACGTTTGTCATTTCAGGGAACAGCAGACACAGGAGGAGGATCACTACCAATCCCAGGCCAGCCTCATCTACACAGTAAGAAATGAACAAGTGAATTTGAATAGGCAGGAAGATGTGCCCAATAGAATGTCATGTGACTTAGATGACTAATCAGGGAGTGCTCCTGTTTTGCTGCCTTTACCTCCTGCTCATTTTCTGGGGGTCCCCTTTTCTTTCATTTTTTTTCAAGGCAGGTTTTTTTTCTCTGTGTACCCCTGGCTATCCTGGCACCCGCTTCATAGACCAGGCTGTCATCGAACGCACAGAGATCCCTCTGCCTCTGCCTCCTGAATGCTGAGATTAAAGGCGTGAGCCATCACCAACGGACCTGGGGGAATCCCCTTTTCAAAAGACAACAAAGACTATTAAAGACATAGAGAGCTTCTCTCCCCACCAAGAAGTCTTTTGAAGCATGTGAAATAAGGAATTTATATTGGTGTAATATTTTTACTTACATTGTTCCAAAATTTTACAGCAACTATTTTATTTCTGCTGAATCAAACACTTTCTGATGGAGACAGCATTTCTTCTACATGCAGTATTGGTAGAGTGTGAGTGAACCAAGGAGACCTGTAGGAAGTAGAGTCAGTGGTCATGAAGGAAGATGGGAATGTCTCTCCACCCCTCCACACAAGCTGTTTCCTCTTTCAGCTGTACTAAGGCACTGGTCTTTTGAAGCCAGTGGGCTGGACAGTAGCAACTGGTTGCATTTATATGACTCTGATTTTCTCTGTAAACATAAGGGAGCAGATGAAGGCTGAGGGCATAGCTCAGTAGAAGAAAGCTTGCCTGGAATGTATGAGATCATGTTGGAGCATGCATGTGCACACACAGAAACACACAAATACACAAGCCACACCACACACACACACACACAGAGCACACAACACATAGACATGCAGGTACACACATACATACACAGCACACAACACACAGACAAGCATATACACACATACACACACAGAACACACAACACACAGACATGCATATACACACACAGCACACAACACATAGACATGCATACACAGAGAGGGAGAACTCACAACACATAGACATGCATACACACACACAGCACACAACACACAGACAAGCATATACACACATACACACACAGAACACACAACACACAGACATGCATATACACACACAGCACACAACTCATAGACATGCATACACACACACACAGCATAAAACACATAGACATGCATACATATGTACATACAAGGAAGGGGTATAAACACAGGTGTTTATTACATTGAGTAGAGGGAATGATATCTCTCACCAACACCCTAGAACTTGATCTATTTTGCTGCCTTGGAAAAAAACCTCAGGTTCCCCTGACCCTCTCCTAACTTTCAGAAGGCGCCATCGCCTGGTAAGAGAGAAGGCGAGAAGGCTTTGCACCCAAAAGACACACAAAAAGTGGGCAGGGGGGCCGGAGAGATGACTCAGTGGTTAAGAGCACTGATTGTTCTTCCTGAGGACCTGAGTTCAATTCCCGGTAACCACATGGTGGCTCACAACCATCTATAATGAGATCTAGTGCCTTCTGCTGGCATGCAGGCCAAAGACTGTATACATAATAAATAAAATCTAAAAAAAAAAAAAGAAAAAAACAGTGGGCAGGCATGAGGCAGAAGACAAGAACTGGGGTGACAGTCTTATTCTTGAGCAGGCTTTTCATGGTCCCACTGAGACAGATGGCAGCTCTCTGTAAAATATGTTTTCAAGGCCTATTTTTTTTCTTCACTTTGACTTGTTGTGACAAGTGGAGTGAAGTTGTAGGCAAATAAATATACTGGATCATAACTTACCCTTAGTGTTGGGATAATTAAAGCGGTGAGCTTCTCCGTTCCTTTCATGAAAGAAGCATCTCTCTGTGGCGTGGGTTCTCCTTGGCCTCTGGACTTCTGTTTTAAGCTGAGACAATGTTTATACATCTTAATAATGCACTTGGTTGTGTGTAACAACCAAATCGGGCTAACAAGCCTAACCACCAGTATACAGAGGGGCAGCCAAGAAACCTCCAAAATGGCTCCCTGATGGGGGGAGCAGAGTAGAGCAGAGAGAAAAAGAAACAGGCTGGACATGGCCGGGGTTAGGGGAGTGGGGAATGGAAAAATCATTCCCGTTATAGGGAGAGTGAGTGGCTGCAGGAGGGAAAAGGGTAAACTCAGCAGCCTGGGAGTTTAAGGAAGAGGAGGAGGCAAGAAAGGCCAGGATGCCAGAGTGAGGTCTCTGAAAAATATACCAGGTACTTATAAAAAGGGGCTGTGGGAGCCTGGAGGCCATCAGGGTGTATGGAGAAACATGTTCCTTCTGCCAAAGGCAAGAGAAAATGACTCCTTTTGGTGGGGGTGGGGTCGGGGGCATTTCACAAGTTCCTTGGAATTCTGGCTTTTACCTAACTGCCAGAAATCTTCCTATAGCCCAGTTAGACTCAGCTCTGGATCAGATCAGTGGGCCTTCCCCGTTTGGGGGGAAGCAGAGCACCCTTTGTACCCGACACGACCAAAGTGCACCTGGGTTTGATGGTGAGACCGACGGAGGAATACAGACAGTGCTGTGTCTGTTACTGTTTTGTTTAAAAAGAAGAAAAGAGAAATGCTGAGACAGACACAAGACTATAAGTTTATTATAAGGCCCGGCAGAATGGGGAGACTAAGAAGAGGGGTAAATGGCTGACCGCCATGGCCAGTCGCCATAGAGAGAC
The DNA here is from genome assembly GCF_003668045.3 of Cricetulus griseus. NCBI lineage: Eukaryota > Metazoa > Chordata > Mammalia > Rodentia > Cricetidae > Cricetulus > Cricetulus griseus. Next base: position 459,643,936 of record NC_048595.1, read on the forward strand.
AGAGCAGGGAAACAGAGAGAGGGGAACAGAGAGCACAGAGAGAGTAAATGGGCAGGGGCCTATCTTTTAAAGGGGTCCTCTGCACCTGCGTGCTGACTTAGTTCCCATGGAACCTTGGGCTGACCAGGGCACTGCCTGTTCCACCAGGTGACAGGGGCAGGCCAGCATAATGCCTGAACCTTTCAGTGTCTCCATCACAAACCGCTTCCACTAAAGATAAAGGCAGAGTTGGCTCCAGAGCAGGCCATCAAGCAAGGGAATTGTTTTATTTTTCTCCCACTGCACACCTTCCTTTAGTGTGGTCCACCTGGGGCTCACTAGCCTGAGGCAGATTCTGACTGACCAAACATCTGACCCTGTAGGCTTTTATAGGCTGCAGATACACTTGGGGCTTCTCTGCCATTACAGTCCTCCTGACCCAAGAACCAGAACCAACTCCAGGCAGTCCTGTGCTAAGTAAGCTCCACTCCCTCACTGGCCTCCAAACTGTTCTGTGTGTCACCAGTGCCATATAATAACCCCAGGCAGGTCTGGTGGCACATGAATCACATCGATCAGGAAGCAAAGGCCGGTGGGTCTCTGCAGTGGAATAATCCTTCTGTACTCTGTGAGTATGTGTTACTCTCATTGGTTAATAAAAAGCTGACAGTCGGGGGAGAAGGAATGGGGGTAAGGGGAGGGAGAGGGAGAGGGGAAGTACATGTGAAACAAGCCTGTTCCCTAACTTGAATTAATAATAATAAAAAGAGAGAGAGAGAGAAAAAAAAAGCTGACAGTCCAGCAGCCAGGCAGAAAGTATAGGTGGGACATCCAGAAACAGAGAACTATGGGAAGAAGAAGGTGTCAGAGGAGATGCCAGCCAGCTGCTGAGCAAGCAGGACAAGTAGAAAATGAGGCAACAAGCCACAAGCCACGTGGCAAAGCATATATAGAAATGAGTTAATTTAAAGGTAAGAGTTAGCTAGTAACAAGGCTGAGCTATTGGCCAAGCATTTATAAATAATTTGGCAATTTGGAAGCAGCTGCCAGGTGGTCAGGACAGGAAAAGTTCCAACTACAGTTCTCTTGTGAGTTCAGGGCCAACCTGGTTGGTGTTCAGGCCAGCAAGGACTTCACAGTGAGGCCCTATTTCAAAAAACAAAACAAAAATAAAATAATAATGCCCTTTGAAATACACATTTTAATTTAGTTTGTGTACAGTTAGTTTGTGTGTGGGCACACGTATGTGCAGGTATGTGTGGAGACCAGAGTTGGGTTTTTTTGTTGTTTTTTTGTTTTTTAAATCAAGGCTCCACCTCAGTCACTTTCCACTCTTTTTGAATCAGGGTCTCTCACTGAGCTAGCTGATTATGTAGGCTGCTGGCTGGTTACCAATCAGGCCACCTCCCCCAAACCATGAAAATACACATTAAGTGTTAGCAAAGGATCTAATGGTCGAGACCAGAGTCCCTAATAGGGATGGCATCTTAGCGGAGCAGGATATTTCAGAATTCTAGCCTTGCTGATCTGGCTGAGCCAACTGATAGCCTATGGAAATGGCAAATAACCGGATGTGCCAACTCTCAAGAAGGATCATCTTTTTACATCTTAGACCATAGCCTTCAGAGCCAATGTGACACACATCACTGATGGCTGAAATTCAGTGGAAGATTGAGAAAAAAGACGAGAAATTCACGAGCAAGTATCAAGAGGAGGCTTTATGGAAATGTGGTTATATATAATTTATGTAGTATGTAACATATAGAATAGAATTAGTGGCAGGTTTCAGAGAGCTAAGGTCAAGAGCAAGAAGGAAATAAAATGATGGTTCAGAACAGTTTCTCTATGTGGCGATCAGCATAAGTTGACCTGATTGGCCCCTTTGGCTTTCTGATGTACACAAAACAGCAATAGGTGCTCAGGTGTAATCTAGTTAGTGTTTAGTCTTTGAAAATAATCTGTTCCTTTTGGGGGGGGGATGGTCTTTAAAATTTAGATTTGGAAAGCTCCTTTGGGTTCTTGTGTGTGTGTGTGTGTGTGTGTGTGTGTGTGTGTGTGTGTGTGTGAAGTTTTTTCTTTTTTCTCATTCATTCATTCATTTACATTTTAGACAAGGTCCCAGTCTGAAGTTCAGGGTGGCCTAGAACTTGTACTGCTTCCTGCTCAGCCTTCCAAGTGCTGGCTCTACAGGCATGTGCCATCACACTCAACTAGTCTTACAGAACTGCATGGTGAGATGTTAAATACAGAGTTCAGATCCCCAGCACCCACACAGTGCCAGTTAGATGTAGTGGTCCACCCGTCATCTCAGTACTTAGGAGGCAGAGACGGGGGATCCTGGCTAGTCAAACTAGTTGAATTGGTGAACTCTGAATTCAAGTAAGAGACCCTGCCTCAATATACACACGCACAGGAATTCATGTACATATGTCCAACCATAGGAACACATATGTGCACCACAGCACACACATGCACATACCCAAAACAAGAAAAATTAATTTCTTTTGTAAGTGACTTGCAAGTGTACACTACTATTAAATAGCATTTTTAAGAAACAAAGAAAGTTTTCTTTCCCCTTCTAGCATCCGTCAGAGTTTCGGTCCTGCAGTGGGCAGAGCTTTTTGGTGAGGGTGTAACTTGCTTGTGTTCAGTGAAGACCTTACTTTATGAGTTTTTATTGTGTGTGTGTGTGTGTGTGTGTAGGGGTGCTAATAGGAGCCCATGCTGTATTTCTCTCTGTCTGGTACCACATTTAGTACTCTGCTAGGTAGGGAAGATATGCTGGTAAGCCAGATGTGTCAACAGGAAGAAGGAAAACTTTTAAATTTGCAGAGACAACACAGTGAGTCAGGTCTTTCTGTTCCATTCCCAGCTGGCTCCACATGGTTATCAGGGTAATTTGAGTGAGTCATACCACACACTCAGTTGTTGTCCACATCAGCATCTATCAAGAGGAAACAAACCTGGTGACCTAGCTGGATCCAGTGTAAAGATTAATGGAGTAAGTGAGAAATAGCTGGAAATAGAATTTTATTTACATTATAGAGTAAAAAAAAAATCTAAGAAATATTTACCTTACAAGTAAGTATTTTCTAAGACTGAATTAGTGGCATTCCTAGAAATTTCTTTTTTTTCCCCCCCAACTTTTTTTTATTTGAATTAGGAACAGAATTGCTTTACATGACTATCCCATTTCCCTTCTCCCACCCGTCCTCCCCTACCTGCTCCCCCCAAAACCTTATCTGTCACATGTCTTCTCTGCTCCCCTTGGATGGTGAGGCCTTCCATAGGGTGTCATCAGAGTCTTATGTTTCCTTTGGGGTAGGGCCTAGGCCCACCCCCATGTGTCTTGGCTCAGGGAGTATTCCTTTGTATGGAATGGACTCCCAAAGTCCACAACTATGCTAGGGATAAATACTGGGTTTCTACAGGAGGTCCTATAGATTTCCGAGGTTTCCTCGCAGAAACCCATGTTCCTTGGGTCTGGATCAGTCCCATGCTGGTATTCCAGCTATCTGCATCTGGGTTCCAGTTCAGATTGGTGATTAGTTATGGGTGTCTGCTTCTACTTCCACCAGCTGCTGGATGAGGGCACATAAGTCAGTCATCAATCTCATAATCAGGGGAGGGCATTTGAGGTAGCCTCTCCTCTGTTGCTGAGATAGTTAGCTGGTGTCATTTTTGTAGATCTCCAGACATTTCCCTAGTGTCTGATTTCTCTGTAAACCAAAAGTGTCTCCCTCTATTATGATATCTCCATTCTTGTTATCATCTATTCTTCCCCTGACTCATACTTTCTGCTCCCTCATGTCCTCTGCATCCCTCCTCTTCTCCCCTTCTCATTCTCCTAGCTCCCTCCCCCCTCTTCCCGTGTTCCCAATTTGCTCAACAGATCTTGAGCCTCTCCCCTTCTCCAGGGGACCATGTATGTCTCTCTTAGGGACCTCCATGTTTATTAGCTTCATTGGCAGTGTGGATTGTAGACTGGTAATCCTTACTCCATGTCTAAAATCCACATATGAGTGAGTACATACCATGTTTGTCTTTTTGTGATTGGGTTACCTCGCTCAGAATGGTTTCTTCTAGATCCATCCATTTTCCTGCAAATTTCAAGATTCCATTGTTTTTTCCCGCTGAGTAGTACTCCATTGTGTAAATGTACCACATTTTCTCTATCCATTCTTCCATTGAGAGGCATCTAGGCTGCTTCCAATTTCTGGCTATTACAAATAGTGCTGCTATGAACATCGTTGAAAATATGTCTTTGTTGTATGAATGTGCTTCTTTTGGGTATATGCCTAAGAATGGAATTGCTGGATCTTGTGGTAGACTCATTCCCATTTTCTTGAGGAGTTGCCATACTGATTTCCAAAGTGGTTTACAAGTTGGCACTCCCACCAGCAGTGGAGAAGTGTTCCCCTTTCTCCACATCCTCTCCAACATGAACTGTCATTGGTGTTTTTGATTTTGGCCATTCTGACAGGAGTAAGATGGTATCTTAGAGTTGTTTTGATTTGCATCCATGGCTAAGGATGTTGAACACTTTCTTATGTGTCTTTCAGCCATTTTAGATTCCTCTATTGAGAATTGTCTGTTTAGTTCTTTACCCCACTTTTTAATTGGGTTGTTTGGTGTTTTGGAGACTAGCTTCTTGAGTTCATTGTATATTTTGGAGATCAGCCCTCTGTCAGATGTGGGGTTGGTGGATATCTTTTCTCAGTCTGTGGGCTGTCGTTTTGTCTTGCTGACTGTCTCCTTTGCCTTACAGAAGCTTCTCAGTTTCAGGAGGTCCCATTTATCAATTGTTGACCTCAGTGTCTGTGCTACTGGTGTAATGTTCAGGAAGCAGTCTCCTGTACCAATTAATTCAAGGGTATTTCCCACTTTGTCTTCTAATAGGTTCAGTGTAGCTGGATTTATGTTGAGATCTTTGATTCATTTTGACTTAAGTTTTGTGCAAGGCGATAGGCTTGGGTCTATCTGAAGTCTTCTACATGTCTGCAACCAGTTATGCCAGCACCATTTGTTGAAGATGTTCTCTTTCTTCCATCGAATAAATTTGGATTGTTTGTCAAAAATCAGGTGTTCATAGGTGTGTGGGGTAATATCAAGGTTTTCAATTCTATTCCATTGGTCTACCAGTCTATTTTTGTGCCAATACCAGGACTATAGCTCTGTAATAGAGCTTGAAGTCAGGGATGGTGATGCCTCCAGAAGTTCCTCTATTGTATTGGGATGTTTTGGCTATCCTGGGTTTTTTGTTTCTCCATATACAGTCAAGAATTGTTCTTTCAAGGTCTGTGAAGAATTGTGTTGGGATTTTGATGGGAATTGTATTGCATCTGTAGATTGCTTTTGGCAAGATTGCCATTTCTACTATGTTGATCCTACCTATTCAAGAGCATGGGAGATCTTTCCATTTTCTGGTTATCTTCTTTAATTTCTTTCCTTAGAGACTCAAAATTCTTATGGTACAGGTCTTTCACATTTTTGGTTCGTGTTACCCCAAGGTATTTTATGTTGTTTGTGGCAATTGTAAAGAGTGATGTTTCTCTGATTTCTTTCTCCACCAATGTATCATCGGTGTATAGTAGGGCTACGGATTTTTTTGAGTTAATCTTGTATCCTGCCACTTTGCTGAAGGTGTTTATCAGCTGTAGGAGTTCCCTGGTAGAGTTTTTTGGGTCACTTATGTAGACTATCATATCGTCTGCAAATAGTGAGAGTTTGACTTCTTCCTTTCCAATTTGTATTCCCTTGATCTCATCTTGTTGTCTTATTGCTCTAGCTAGGATTTCAAGGACAATATTGAAGAGGTATGGAGAGAGTGGACAGCCTTGTCTTGTGCCCGATTTTAGAGGAATTGGATCTAGTTTCTCTCCATTTAATTTGATGTTGGCTGTTGGCTTGCTGTATATTGCTTTTATTATGTTGAGGTATGTTCCTGTTATCCCTGATTTCTCCAAGACCTTTATCATGAAGGGGTGTTGGATTTTGTCAAAGGCTCTTTTGGCATCTAGTGAGATGATCATGTTTTTTTTGTTTTGTTTTGTTTTTTCTTGGTCTGTTTATATGGTGGATTACATTGATGGATTTTCATATGTTGAACCATCCTTGCATCCCTGGGATGAAGCCTACTTGATCATGGTGGATGATTTCTCTGATGTGATCTTGTATTCGATTTGCTAGGATTTTATTGAGAATTTTTGCATCAATGTTCATGAGGGATATTGGTCTGTAGTTCTCTTTCTCTCTCACCCCTGGACAGGACCACCAGACAGAAACTTAACAAAGAGACAAAGGAACTAACAGAAGTTATGACCCAATTGGGATTAACAGACATTTATAGAACTTTCTATCCAAACACAAAAGAATATACCTTCTTTTCAGCATCACATGGAACCTTCTCAAAAATCAACCTCATTCTCGGCAACATAGCAAACCTCAACAGGTACAAAAAAATTGGAATAATCACCTGTGTCTTATCAGACCACCATGCTTTAAAGATAGAAATCAAAAACAAATCAAAGTGCAAAAAACCTACCAACTCATGGAAATTGAACAACATGCATTTGCAACATTCCTGGGTCAAGGAAGAAATAAAGAAAGAAATTAAAGAATTCCTAGAATTCAATGAAAATGTTGACACAACATACCCAAACTTATGGGACACTTTGAAAGCAGTACTAAGAGGGAAGTTCATAGCTCTAAGTGTTCACATGAAGAAACTAGATAATAGCCACATCAGAGATCTGCCATCACAGCTGAAAGCTCTAGAAAAAAATGGAAGCAAATTCACCACGGAGGAGCAGACGCCAGGAAATAATCAAACTGAGGGCAGAAATCAATAAAGTTGAAACAAAGAAAACAATTCAAAGAATCAATATAACAAAGAGTTGGTTCTTTGAAAAAATCAACAAGATAGACAAACCGTTATCCAAATTAACCAAAAGGCAGAGAGAGATCATGCAAATTAACAAAATCAGAAATGAAAAGGGGGACATTGTTATGATAAATCTTTCTGCCAAATGCTGCCTGAGCCCCACCGCCATGTGTGTGCTTTACACCAGCCGCCTGCCCGAGTTAGGTCCAAATAAATACACAGAAACTTGTATTAGGTACAATGCTGCTTGGCCAATGACTAGGATTCTCATCTGTTAGCTCAGTCTCAATTATCATAAATCTATATATTTTATAAGACTTATCTTATTGGACGCCTTATTGGCGTCCCTCCTTGTCGGTGGCTCACATCCTGTCGCTGGAGGAGGCGAACGGGAAAAAGGGCCCTTCCTGTTTCTCCTTCGCTTAAATATGAGTCTCCTTGCTATGTCACTTCCTGCCTGGATCAGCACTTCTCTACTACATTTCCCAGAATCCTCTTCGACTCCTAGTTCCGTCTAACTTGCTGTCTCATTGGCCAAACAGTACTTTATTTAACAATCAATAAGATAAACATACACAGTAGTACATTCCCCATCAGGACATAACAACGGACACTGAAGAAATCCAGAGAATCTTCAGGTCATACTTTGAAAACCTGTACTCCACAAAATTGGAAAATTTAAAGGAAATGGACAATTTTCTGAACAGTTATCACTTACCAAAATTGAATCAAGAACAGATAAACAACTTAAACAGACCTATAACCTCTAAGGAAATAGAAGCAGTCATCAAAAGTCTCCCAACCAAAAAAAGCCCAGGGCCAGATGGATTCACTGCAGAATTCTACCAGAAATTTAAAGAAGAGCTAATACTAATACTCCTCAAATTGTTCCACAAAATAGAAGCAGAAGGGACATTGCCAAACTCTTTTTCCGAGGCTACAATAACCTTGATACCCAAGCCACACATAGAAATTTCTTTAAAAAAATACTTTATTTAACTTTATTTTATGTGCATTGGTGTAAGGATACCAGATCCCCTGGAACTGGAGTTACAGACAGATATGAGCTGCCCGGTAGGGGCTGGGAATAGATCCCGGATCCTCTGGAAGAGCAGTCACTGCTCTTAACCACTGAGTCATCTCTCCAGCCCCCTCTTAGAAATTTCTATGCTATACATTGTTATAACTATTATTAATTTTATCCTTAGCAGCACTCTTAACCATTGAGGCATCTCTCTAGCTCCTCGGCATCTCTTTGAACCTTCTTTTGGTCTCCTTTAGTTCTTTAGGCTCCATCCTCCACATACACACACACACACACACACACACATCACACACACACACACACACACACACACACACACACACACACACACACCACACACACACACACCACACACACATACACACACACACACACACACACACACACACACACCACACACACACACACACACACACACACACACACACACACACACACACACACACACACACACCACACACACACACACACACACACACACACACACACACACACACACACACCACACACACACACACACACACACACACACACACACACACACACACACACACACACACACACACACACACACACACACACACACACACGAGGGGGGGGATTTTATCTTTCAAATTTTGCAATTTCCTATCCTTACAGGTAGTACAACTGCATCCATCTAAGAACCACATTTTCATTACCCGTTCACCTGTTGATGAGCATCCAAGCTGGGTCAGTCCCTAGCCACCATGAGTGTAGTGACAATGGATGAGCAGCTATCTCTATGGTAGAATATGGAACTGTTGGGTATATGCCCAGGAGAGGAGGCATAGGTGGGTCATACGGCAGCTTTGTTTGTTTGTTTGTTTGTTTGGGGGATTTGGGGCTTTTTGTTTGTTTGTTTGTTTTTCTTAAGAATCCTTCACGATGGGTAGTAGTGGTGCATTCCTTATCCTAGTACTTGGGATGCAGAGGCAGGTGGATCTCTGTGAGTTCGAGGCCAGCCTGATCTGCAGAGTGAGTGTCTGGACAGCCAGAGCTACACGGTGAAACCCTGTCTCAAAAAGACCAAAACCAACAACAAAAACAAAGAATCCTTCATGTTGGGGCTGGAGAGATGGCTCAGCAGTTAAGAGCACTGACTGCTCTTCCAAAGGACCTGGGTTCAATTCCTAACACCCCACATGGCAACTCACAACTGTCTGTAACTCGAGTTCTGCGAGTTCTGACACCCTCACACAGACATGCATGCAGGCAAAACACCAATGCATGTGAATTAAAAAAATAAATGTAAAAAATATTTAAAAGAATCCTTTGTGTTGATTTCCATAGTTCTCATTTGTATAATAGATACATCACCCCTCTTGAGAAATGTGGATTGGTAATTGCCCCATTACCTCTGCGGTAATGATTATTCCTGTGAATGACAATTCTGTCTCCTCTAAATGCCTCATTCCAGCCCTCCTAAATACATAGATGTAAAACTGGGAAAGTCCATTTTTCTTTTTCATCACCCCATCCAGAACAGGTCCGTGAGTTCCTCTCATTCCTTCCCTGCCTCCTTCCTCAGGCTGATGTAAGCTCCCAGCCACTAACCACAGCAGACTAAAGACCAACATGATTTATGATGGGAGGCTGGGCTTACAAGAAAAGACCACCGTTGTTTATTGATCTGCCTTGCTGTTTTATGGCTGATTTCAATGAAATGAGACAAGAAAAACTTTAATTAGAAGTGCCCACAATTTAGAAGACATAGTGTTGTCATTAGCAGTTGCTGTAAATTAAATACAGTATGTGTAAGATGTTCTGCACGTCAGGTGATACTGTTGCCATGTTCCTGAACAATGCTTTCCGATACAAAAGAAATCTTTGAAAGGGAAAATTTTTTTAAAAAAAAAATCTGTCTTGAAGCCTTTTGTAAAATTTAAAGCCTTTAGCAACAAGCTACTGACTTATTCTGTATAATTGGCATTGATTTTAGCCCAGAAGTGAAAATACACTGAGATTTTAGGCTTTAGGTTATTGAACTAATAAATGTCGGTTCAGTAGTAAATGCCAGATTCTGCCCTGTACGCTGGAGCTACAGTGGTGAGCAGGAGAGACATGATGCTGTCTTAATGACATTCGCAGCCTCGAAGGAGAGACACACAAGCAGAGGTGGTGGCCATAGGAGAAAACAAGTGGAATGATGAGATGGAGCTTCGTGAAGGGCAGGCTTTCCCAACAGAGGCAACCTGAAGGCTGAGCATGAAGCCGCATATGCAGAACTAGGAAGCTGTTTCAGATCCGAGTAAGGCTGTGAAAGGCTAGCCCTGGGCTTGTCAGGTATACATAAGGAGCAAGGTGGAGACTGACGTGTGTGTGTGTGTGTGTGTGTGCATGTGTGAGTGTGGGGTGTGTGTGTGTGTGTGCATGTGTGAGTGTGGGGTGTGTGTGTGTGTGTGCATGTGTATATGTGAGTGTATGTGTGTGATGGAAGTGTGTGTCTCAGTAGTTACCCTTCCATAACTGACAGCGTTCCAGAAATATAATAGGTATTTGTGGCAGAGGCAGGCCATAGCAGGAAAAGGGGCAGGCACTTATAATCGCTGTTGTCATTATTTCCTAAACTTATAACAGAACTGTAAATAATTGAAGGATATATTTTGGTTCTTGAGGAAGTTACAAATAAGTTGGATAAAGCAGCTGTGTATACGGAAAACAAATGAAACCGAAAAGCCTCATAGGTTTGGTACTGAATGGGTGGTGCTAACACTTTATGTTCTAAAAGTCCCAGACTAGGACAGATTGATAGTAATTTTGATTTTAAGTTTTGGTGTGAATTGCTTGGCTCCTAACACTAGGTCATTTATCCCAAGTACCTTCAAATCCACTTTAGCAGACATCATTAGCAGTTCTCACTGAGAACAACACAGGCAAGTTGACAAGCCACTCTGAAGCCCAGGTCTGTCTTCCCAGGAACCCTATCTCCAAATCTTAAACACTAGCAACATAAAATTTCCTCTAGGCTGCTAAAACTGGATGGGGAAGACATGCTGACCCAGCACAAAGAGCTTTTCATGCCTGTGCACACTTGCTTAGGGGACCCAAGTTTAGACTCCAATCGAAACAAAGTGAAGAGCCCTTTCTCTGCAAATTCCACATCCCCCTTTGAGTCTTTTGTACGATAATTCCAGAAGCTTCCTTCCCGGGCCTCGTCAGTTTCTGGACTATTGGTCTACAGAGCTGTGTTTTCTGGCACCAGATCACAGAAGAATTCCAGAGAAACAAAGAAAATGCTCAACTCATAAAGTTTGGCAAAGAAGGTACAGGGTGGTGATACCTTCAGCCCTGGGAAGGTCCTCCTCCTCTTCCTACTCCTCCTCTCACCAAATCTAAAAATGTTTTTTCTTGTTCATGGTCAGGCAGCCTGGGCTTTCTTATCCTGGTGCTCCTTGCCCCTCTCCTGTTTGTACTTTTCCTTTCTGGGCAAGAACAAAGCCTGAGTGTCTTGTGAGCTGTGTTTTGGAGGGGAGGATGCTATGGGAGCAGGATGGACCGTTCGCTGGTGTCACAGCTGCCCTACAAGGGTCTTCCCACCCAGCTGTCCCTTTCCTTCTTCCCAAGCTCTTTGGGACAAATCTGGCCAAATTCTCTGCTTAGAAGTTGATGCTTAACCAAGTGGGCCATCCCTGGGCTTGAAAGTGGTCTCTTTTCTCATAAAAGATTGTGGATGGTGAACAGATAACTAATTAGCTCAGGGGGTACCCTGTAGATTCACTAATCAGTGAATACTCACACAGGGCTGTAAAATGGCTACATCTCTATCTCGTGAACTCTAGGGAATATCAACAACAGCATATCAACTCTCAGCAAGGAAGGTAAAAGCCAACATCCACTCCTCCTCTGTCTGGAGACTTCTGTTAACATTAATAAGCCATCTAGAGAAATGTAAGGAAGAGGGGAGAACCAGGGGTAAGAGGGACTTTCATGAGACAGAGTGAGGAGGGTGAGACAAGAGGAAGATGAGGAAACCACTCTACTGCCAAAGTGGAATCACTTCCCTAAGACAACAGGGCCTCTCTCCTGGTCAGAGAGAGTGCACCTGGTGCACCTGGGCTCTATGGAGGAGGAAAGGGAGGTTCCGGAGGTTTCTTAGGAAGACTTTCAGAGACCAGATGTCTGTCTTCTCACAGTACCTTCTTAAACACAGTCTGCAACAGCCCAGGCATTCCATTCAAGTCAGGAGCGAGCGATGCAAGGTCTAAACCAGCAGTCAGAGGCTGAGGCAGGAGGATCATGAGTTCCGGGATTTGAATAGAGTGGCTTTAAGGCCAGCCTAGGCTGCATAGGAAACTCTATCTCAAAAGTCAATAGGTAGAGCTAGAGAGATGGCTCTGAAAGAGCAGAACAGTTAAGACTCACGTATCAGAGCTTTCTAGGCCAACCTTAGAATCATGGCTGCACTAAAGCTGGATGCCTGAAAGCCTCCACACATACTGTGGGCAGAGACTCCCTTTGAGGCTAGTGACATTCAAAATTCCCATCTCTCTTAACTGATAAAAAGATTTCTTTCATCAATTGTTGGATTATGTAAACACAAACATTGCCAAGGAGCAGAGAAATTGTACAGTGTGTGTGTGTGCCCTTCCCTCGTGAGTGAGTGTTAGTTTCTATTAACAGGTACTAAATATCCTCTATGTTATCAAGTGGTTAATTCGTTTGGAAAAAAAAAGTACAGATTTCTAATATTTTTTCAGTGAGCAATATATTCATATCATCTCTCTCTCTCTCTCTCTCTCTCTCTCTCTCTCTCTCTCTCTCACACACACACACACACACACACACAAACATGCACACACATGCTTTTGTCATTAGGTAAGCACTCCACCCTGAGCTATCCCTCTAGCCCTGGACACTCTTTTGAATGAGCAGAATCTTGATAGGAGCAGCTTTGTAAGAGACATATTTGTGTCTTTCCACAGTGTGTCAAAGTTAATTGAGTAACAATAACTTCACAAGCTAAGTCATTTTTATTTTATTTTTGCCTTAACTATCTTAACTCAGGCCTCTATTGATGTGATAAAACACCATCAAAAGTAAGAGGAAGAAAGGTTTTGCTGCAGCTTAGAACTCTCAGATCACAGTTTATAATCGAAGGAAGTCAGGACCGGAACTCGAGGCAGAATCCTGCAGGCAGAAAAATGAAGCAGAGACTGTGGAGCGGTACTGCTTACTGACTTGCTCCCCATAGACCCCAAGACTACCTGCCTAAGGTATATAGCACCACCTACAACAGTCTGGGCCCTCACACATCCATTGCTGATTTTAAAAATGCCAGGCTTATGGAGACATTTTCTTAATTAAAATTCCTTCTTCCATGTACATCTAGGTTTGTGTCAAGTTGACAAAAACCAACTAGCACATCCACCAAGAACTCCTGACTTCACTTGGTACCCATGGCTATTGGCCAACATGGGTTTTTAATTCAGCCTTAATTACCAATAATATATCATAAATACACACATACACGGCTACAAAACAGCCTTTTTTTCTTACTTACATGGCAGTTGGTCTGAGTAACTTTTTAAAGCTTGTTTCTCCTTGTTCCTTCTTGTTTATACTTTTCCCTTATCTTTTCCATTCTCAGCTAAAACAAAGTCTGGGTGTCATATGAGTTGTATCTTGGAGGGGAGGGCACACACACACACACACACACACACAGAGAGAGAGAGAAAGAGAGAGAGAGAGAGAGAGAGAGAGAGAGAGAGAGAGAGAGAGAGAGTTATAGGGGACTAATAACACCCGCAAGGAAAAGCTCCCAAAAAGGACCAGCTAGGAAACTTGAAGAACCACAAACACACAACTCTTCAGGGCACAAGGCTGTGGCATTCAGGTAGTAGACAATGTGAAGTGAACTAAATATCTTAAACAGGAAAAACTGAGTTTGAGCTGGAGCCCAGGAACTGAGGTAGAGGTCCTTGGTTGCAGCAGTTTTCCTGGGCAAGACTTAGGATGAGTGCCTGGGTGATGGGTCAGTATGCTACCATGGCTCAGCTTGGGGGTACTTCTTTTACAGCCCTAGGTGAAGGAGTTACGTCTGGTATTCTTGATAAGCTCATGGGCCGTCTTTTGTGATATGATTTTGATAAGCCCAAATGTCCATGTCTTCCTGACTTAATTTCGTAAGCTCACTGGCAGTAAAATTTTATTTAGATAAATAAGTTATCAGTCTGAACCTGATGATCTCTTTTGGGTAGATAGTGGCTGGGTACTTGCAGGGTCACAAGGAGATGCTGAGTCATTCTGTCACAGCATTTACACCCAAAATGGAGTCACCCAGGGCAAAGGACAGCCTGAAAGACATTGTTCCATATAGTATGAAGTAATTTAGAACAGGGCCTAGACTAGTCACCACAGCTCTAGTGCCCAGATCCTTCTTATACAGAATTGTTAGCACATGCTGTTTCTCAACTGGCTAGTTGAAAATTATGGGAGGCAGTGGGTAATCCAAATAGTTATGGTTTTTTGAGAGATTCCAGCTCAGCCTTCTATAGATAGATCTCTCTACTGGGGAGGGTGACAGTCCTAACTGTTGATTATGGCGTAAACTGCCCCAGACATGCCCCCAAGGGATTGAGCTAGACAAGATGGCCATCCACAGAGATTTCAACTACAGCAATAGTTGCAACACAACACATTGGTCTCTAGGGGATTCAATTTTATGAGCTGGTGAAAGTTGCCAACAAAAATAAGAAGCTCATGGAATAGCTAGAAGGGTGGAATTTCTCAGGACAAAGACTCATAACCACCATTCTAAAAGAAAGCAAACGATGCAAGGTCTAAACCAGCAGTCAGAGGCTGAGGCAGGAGGATCATGAGTTCCGGGATTTGAATAGAGTGGCTTTAAGGCCAGCCTGGGCTGCATAGGAAAGTCTATCTCAAAAGCCAATAGGTAGAGCTAGAGAGATGGCTCAGTGGCTAAGAGCCTTCGCCACTCTTCTAGAGGACCTGGGTTTGATTCCCAGGACACAAATAGTGGCCTATAATCCTTTGCTACTCCAGTTCCAGGAAACCTAATGCTCTCTTTTGATCTCAGTGAGACATATCAGGCACACACACGATGCGCAGACATACATTCAGGCAAAGCAAACAAACACATAAAATAATTTTAAAATAACTAAATAAAATGGAGGAAAGCTAAGGGACCCAAAAATGCAGCTCACTAGCAATGCACTTGCCCAGCATAACTGACACTGTGGGGTTCCACTGTCAGAGCATGGGGAAACAATTGCAGAGGCCTGAGTGCAATGCACTGGAGATATGCAGTGTAAATTATGGGTGACCTGTTAAAAGAGCTCCCACGCATCAGCTATTTCTTTTTTGCCTGTCTGACCCATTTTACATAGCTCTTTCCTCACCATTTAGAAGGGTTTCTTACAAAACAAATTGTAGAGCTCCCTGTTTAAAAAGAAGCCATTCCTTGCAAGGTATTAGGGAGATTCTTAAATGATCTGATTTTGTCTTGTAAGCGATACTAACAAAGTTTGTTAAGTACACAATAACTTAAAGGAATAGAGATCCACTGACTTAATTCATTTTCCTGTCTTTCAATTATCTTAAACTTTTATTGTGAAATAAAGATGCAACACTGCACAGTCTAAGCAGCGGCACATGACTGGTACAAAGATACTGTGCGTCCTCTGAGACCTCAGCAACCTCTCTGTTTTTTCAAGCAGCCCCTTCTTGAAACTTACTTGTTTATGTATGTTTGTTGAGACAGGGTCTCATGTAGACCAGGCTGACCTCAGACTCATGGTATAGCTGAGGCTCTTCTTGAACTCTTAGTACTTTCATCTCTCCTCCCAAGTGCTGGGATTGCCGGTCCTTTCCCTGAAAGCTGTTATTTATTTATTTCTCTGTTTTTCTTTCCATTGTTTATTGGTTTTGTTTTTATCCTTAAACGATGTATCACGGAATAGAATTGGCAGAATGAAATGCTAGTCTTCTGATGCTTGCTTGCTTGAGATTATATTTCCAGACCCTTCCATGCTGACATAATCAGGTAGTGCTTGCACGATAACACAACGGTTGAATGTCCCACCCTAATGGGCTGCTTCTTGCTCCTTGGGATTATCAGAACCCTGCTGTATTGTTATGTGTTTCTTTGTGTGCTCTTGTGCAGTTATTCACCAGGGCAGGAAGCTAGCTCTGGAACAGCTTGCGGATGTGGACTGTCAACTTTCCTTTTTCTTTTTTTTTAAAGATTTTATTTATTTATTATGTATAAAGCATTCTGCTTCCATATATATCTCCAGAAGCGGGCACCAGGTCTCATAACAGATGGTTGTGAGCCACCATGTGGTTGCTGGGAATTGAACTCAGGACCTCTGGAAGAGCAGTCAGTGTTCTTAACCTCTGAGCCATCTCTCCAGCCCCGACGGTCAACTTTCTAACTATGAAATACCAAACTGTTTTCTAAGATTACTATGATGTGAGGGAGCCAACTGGTTTTACTCTGTGTGTGCAACTCTCATAATATCCCGGGCCTGTGATACCTTCAACATCTTTGAGTCTCCAACATAATCTGCAATATAGTCCAGGCTTCATGCAGTGGCCTCTCAGAAACTCCAGGCAGGTACTCCCCGGTCATATGCCTAGTCTCAGTAGCTCTCCTTAGCCACAGAAAAAGATTCTACAGTCCCTTTACTGTGTATCACTCATACCTCAAAAGTCAGAATCCTGTGGATAACACTGCCATGTTTGAATGCCAGCTTGGAGTGAGCCCTGGCACCCATGAATCTCATTTGCAGGACCTTTTATTTGTTACTGCTTTTCAGAAGCAGAAAATTCTTTTTCTTTCACAGGTTGGAAGCTTGGCTGAGTGGGGTCTCCCTGACAGGACCCCTCTCTTTATTCTGTTTTTGATCAGGCCTGTCCTTAATCTTATCTCTTTCAGTGCAAGCATTGGTGATGGGGGATGTCCTTCTGTATATGTGTTTCTCTTATTGGTTGATGAATAAAACACTGTTTGGCCAATAGAGGCAGGAAGATAGGCAGGACTAGGAGAATTCTGGGAAAGGTAGGCAGAGAGAGATCTCGAGGAGACACCATGTAGAGACTGGGAAGATAGGATGTTCCAGGTGTTCTCTGGTAACATACAAGGCCATGTAGAAATGCATAGATTAGTAGTTGTGGGTTAGTAATTAAGAGAGAGATAGCCAGTAAGAAGCCCTAGCCATCAACCAACAGTTTTATAATTAATATAGCATCCATGTGTTTATTTAGGGCAAAGTGTCATGGGACCAGGTGGGACAGAAACTTCCATCTTCACCTTGGCTCCAACATTAAATTTCCTTGTGCCCTTTTTCTCTTTAAACCATGTATGTTGTGTTTCTTTTTGCTCTACCTGCTCTTTCTCATTGCAGAGCTTCCTAAGAGTGATTCCTAATAATCACGAGACAGAGTCGACATCAGGCAGTCTTCAAATCTCCACCATCGAAGAGATTAGTCCATTACTTTTCAGTTTAGCCTCAGGTGAGTTGTTAGGACAAGTGTAGAAAGCAGCTATATTCTTTGCCAGAATATCCCAAGTGGTCTCTCGCTCAGTTGCTAATGGTTCTCCTCTAAAACCTCTTGAGCTGGGGCCTCTATAGTCCGTGTTGCCCTCAGAATTATGTTGCTGTCTTCTAATCACCTGCTGGGGTGGTCTGTTAAGCTCTAACGGTGTTCAGCCACTTTCCTAGTCCCAAGTCCCAAAGTCTTCCAATTCCCTCCATAAGCCAACATGGTAAGGTCCATATTACCACTTCCTGGCAATAACTTCAGTTAACTTATGTTTCAGTTGCTGTAACAGAACACCATGACCAAGGTAACTTATAAAAGAAAGCATTTAATTGGGTTTGCATTTTTCAGAGGGTGAGTCCATGAGGCAGAAACAGCTGAGATCTCACACCTGGATATGCAAGCATAAGGCTGTGGACCAGGCAGGAAACTACACTAACGGGATTGATCGTTTTGTCTGCCCCTGTGCCGCTACCATCCGACCTCCTTATTAGAGTTTTTTGTCTGCCCCTGTACCGATACCATCTGACCTCCTTATTAGAGTTTTCATAGCTACAAGGTAATTTTTACTTTTATGTTCTTTAAGAATTTCTTGACGAATGGGCCTTTATGTAATTGCGTTGACTCCACAGTTTAATTATAGAGATCTTCTGGTCTGTTATTTCTAGCTGGGTATAATGATACATGCCTGTAACCCCATCACTCAGGAGACAGGAGCAGGAAAATCATGACTTCAAGGCTAGCCTGAGACAGGAAAGAAACACTGCCTCATAAGATGACGAGCAAGGAGTGTAGCTCAGTGGCAGAGTGTTTGCCAAGCTTGAAGGCTTTCCTTTTCACTCCCTTTACCCTGTCTACACAGACACACAGAACGTTATTCCTTCATTTGATCTTCTTCATGGTCTTTCAGTGGGGTTTTAGAAAGATCTTTATAAAGGTCAGGCATGTGTTCTGTTAGATTTGTCTCTTAGTATCTTGCTCCTTGATATCAACAGATTCTAAATAGATCTGTTGCTAAAATTCCTTTCCTGGGAAAGATATAAACAATGTCTACCTCCACCTCCTTCTACGCTCCCAATGACAAGCTAAGGTACAGTTCCCCCTTCACTCAGAGGACCAATGAGTTTCTCAGGCTGATTTACAGAGCTATGAGCAAGGAGTTATGGGCAGCAATGTGGGTGGTTTCTAAGCAGCCACACCAGGTCTGCATATACAATGGAAGATGACTCCCGCTAGCTTTGAAGATGGAGACCCCTCCCCTACTCTTTGTTGCCTATATATTCCAGCCCCTTCCCAAGGTCAGTGAAGTTAGGGCAGAGTTGCATACAACTGGTTGAGAGGCGTGGCTGTTTGCCTGGGTGAGGGTCCCATGACCACCTCTGCCCTTCCTCCTATTGATACTGTTGATACTGTCAACAAACCCCACTGTGATGAACCTTTGCAAATAGGCACAGCCGATATGATGAAGATGGTGGCAGTTTGTCTCAGAGAATGGTGATATATCAGGATCTTTAAAAATACAAACAAAAACTTCCTGTTTATTGCCACAGTTTTTAAATGCTAATGATTTTGCATATTGACTCCAGCATCTGGCCACATTACAAAGGCTTACATTCTGTTCACCATTTTAAGTCTCACTATCTTAAATATTCTCTTGAATATTTGCATACGCAAGTCACATCCTTGCGGCTGTCCCACGGCCAATCTGAATATATTTTACTTCTTACTCTACTGCTTTGACCTTCATACAGTACTGAGAAAAAAAAATGCAGCTAACACAACAGTTGTGCTCAACTTTCAAAGGAAGGATGGCTTATGATATTGTCTATCAGTTTCTAAAAAATATTCCTCTTTAAGAAAAGCATTCCTGAGAGATGTGGTGAGATTGTCTTTAATCCTAGCACTCAGGGAAGCAGAGGCAGGTGGCTCCCTGTGAGGCCAGTCTGGTCTACACAGAAAGTTTCAGACTGGTCAGGATGTCAAATTGAGAGCCTTTCTTTAAAAAACAAACAAACAAACAAGCAACCACAACAAAAACCCATTCCTAGTTTTCTGTGAACTTTGTCTGGGTGGATGCCCCATCCAGCGGGGTTCTGGTCATTCTCGGGTTGCGAGGGGGACTAAGCCTGAAAATAAATGGGCGAGAAAGAGCGAGACCAAGCAATGGGTTGTCAAGGTCTGTTTATTGAACTTAAGCAAAGAGTTCTTAAAGAGAAAGAAAGAGGAAGTAAGGAAAGAGGAAGTAAGGGATGGGGAGGAATGGGTGTTTAACGCCCTCAGGCCTGGGCAGGTGTTCCAGAACATTCTTGTGGTTTATCTGGGAACACTAACCTTTGGGGAGGGGGTGGGGTGTTTGACTAGATTGGCGGTTTAGCCAAGCGTGGAGGTCGCCAGGCCTCTTGTAAAGGAGACTTTTATATCTAACCAGGGCTGGCTCCTGACATCTCCCCCTTCTATGTATAATAGAATGGAGCATCTGTCTTAGGTTACGTGATGGGCATCCGAAGCCAGTACCCTATGTTTATGATATTGTCATTTATATGACCGTGAGGGGTAGGGCCTCTGTCTTAGGCTATGTGAAGTGAATCCGCCCCCAGCACTCAGGGGACCTTCATAAGGCGAACAGCTCCAGAGTGCTTGGAGTGGGCCCCTGGGGTCACAACCTCACCCTAATGCCGCTAATCCCGTCATTGAGGAGCACTACAGCTGGTGAGATGGGTCGGTGTCTGGCCTTCAGCATCACGATAATCCCGTCATTGGTGTCTCCAAGGCCAAGGAAATCGAGAGGTTCGATGTTCAAGGCCCGAAAAATCTAGGCCTTTAGGAGGATTGTCAGGGTTTTCATTACGGTCAGGCAGCTCAGGGTCTGGTACCTCCAGTTGATGATAATGAACCGAAACAGGTTTTCCGAGGATGGTGTCAATCTGAGACTTAATGAATCTGGTTAATCTTTGAAAAGCCCAAGGCCCGAAGGAAATTAATAAGAGAAGCCCAACCATAGGACCAAGGATGGAAGGTAACAGAGTGGAGAGCCATGGAGAAGTGGAAAACCAATATTTGTAGCATGATTCTGCTTGTTCTCTTTGTTTTTTACGTTTCTCTAGGCTATCCTGAACCTTTTTAAGGCTGCCTTCGACTAGGCACGTTTTATCTGCATAAAAGCGACATTCTTCTTTGAGGGCCACACAGAGACCTCCTTGTTGTAGGAAGACGAGGCCTCTCCTGTTTTGGAGAACGATCTCGGAAAGGGAGGGGAGGGAGTCTTTGAGGTTTTTAAGACCTCTTTGTAGTTCTTGTAAGTCTCTGTCTACAGCTACGCTTAATTGTGCGTATTGTCTATTGCAGTGTTACTAATGAGGCTATGCCTGTCCCTGCCCCTGCTGCCCCCAGTCCTAGGATAATGGCTAGGGTGACAGCAGTAATGGGTTCTCTTTTGGGTCTGGAGTGGAGGGTAGTGCCTCGGTCCCAGAAATCTAGAAAGATTGATGGCTCATGTATGGTTAGTCGGGGCAGCAACTGACACAATAGTCTCTTTTAGACAAGAAGGTAGAGGTGACAATATAAGTAGTCAATCCAGTAGAACAGGCAAGGTAGGAATTATTAAGTGCCAAAATGTATAGAAAAGAGGAATCAACTATAAGGGTTTGATTGCAAATTTGAAAAAGGGGGGCTAGGGGAAGCATATTTGGTCCAAGAAGGCTTAGGCCTAAGCCTGACACACCTGTCCGAGTGTTAAACCCTGCCCGTCAGTCGGATTCCAGCGCAGGGAGGAGGTATCATTAGTGAGGTGTAAGTCCCCAAAACCTGCAATTCCCTCATAAAAGGGAGGGGTGGAAGAATAGCAGACCCAACAATCCTCTATGAGGGAGTGGTTGGCTGAAACTTAGCAGAGGGCTGGGCGGGAACTCCTGGAGTGAGGGCTACTGGAGGTTTACGCAGAATTGAACCAGGTTGGTGTAATTCTGTATTAGGGCCAGTAGCTGTATTTGAAGTAGTAGGAAGGGCTGAATCTCAAAGGTAAGGCCAATGCCGCGGCCTGAAATGTAGAGGCGAAGGCCCCATTCCTTGCCTCTACCATACCAAAGATCGGGGTTCATTCCCCGGTTTGTGAAGGAGGTTTTTATGGGGTTACACCAACCCTTTAAGGGGGAATCAGAACCACATTGGGAATTTAAGGGTTGAGGGCCCGTGAGGGAGTAGACCCTTTTGGGGGGATTTTGTCTTTTAATGGTCATAAGGTCCCAGCTAGAGGAGGGTTTCCAATAACTATCTCCCGTGGTTTTGCATCCCCAAGAGGCACAGAAAAAGTCCTGTTCATAACCACATTTTCTCCCAATGGTACGATCTCGGTGACTGCCAGGGCAGACATATAACCCATCTTGCTTTAAGGCAAGAACTGCCCTTCTAATAGTAGAACTGCATCCCATATTTGTGGACACATGTTGGAGGTCTAAAGCTTTGATCTGGGGGGAAAAATGATCAGGAGTGCCCCGGAGAGGGTCAGCTCCCAGCGCCAAGGCGCAAAGATCTACTATCAGGGGGGAATAAGAGGGCTGAGTTCCAATGTATGTAGAGGCATTGGCAACATCACCGACTTGATTGATGATTATCCAGGTGTAGTTGTAGATCTGATAGGAGCTTGCAGCGGCAACGACAATCGAGGGAGAGAAATACACAAGTAGCCAGAAAGACATCATCCTTTATCTGGAATTAAGCAGAATTAGAAGACTTCCCAGGGGCTTCCTTGGGTGGATTATATAGTTTTAAAAGGAGTTCAGGCAACCATCTAGCATTATTGGCCTGAGTATCAAAAATACAAGCATGTACTTTTCCCCAAATGAGGACTGGGTCTGTGCCATTTATGAGTTAGGGGATCCTTCCATAAGGCCTGAGCATAGTTTTGAGCCGTTGATGGATGCCAGAGGCGACCCACGGCTGATTTTCCTGTAGCATCATATGTGAGGAAATTTAGCACAAACAATGAATGATTGAGTAGGTTCTTATGATTGCCTTTAGTGGGGTATAGAATTCCTCCTCCTGAATATAGTTTAAATATCATGTTTTTAAGTTTTTAAGTGAGCTCTTTCAACGATCCCCTGGCCCTGGGGGTAGAGGAGGCTCGACCAAGAATGAGGAAACAAGTATCTGGGGGTGGTGGGCCAGAAATCCCTGTGGAGAGAATCTGTACACCATCCTCAGGGTTTAGTATTGATTCAGTGGCGGCACACAGGTCCAGTCCTGCGCTTCCGGGGGTGGTTCTGTAGAGCTTGGAGACGCAGGTTGGAAGGATTGTGCCTGCAGGCTTGGCCCAGATGCTGGCAAGAAGGGAATTGGCTGTTTGGCCCGGGGCTGGCGTTTCCCTGAGGAGGAGGCAGGGGATTCCCTTGAACATCAGTTTTGGATCTACAGTCCCTGAGCCAATGTTTATCCTTTTTGCACCTGGACAGACAGTTTTTGGCAGGGGTGAAGGGGCAAGGGTTGAGATGCCATTTTGGGATCGAGATGTTGGGACACCCTCTGAAGGTTGGGGCGTAATATTTTAGGGACATTGTTTAGCAAAATGTCCAGGTTGGTGGCATTTAAAGCAAGCTCTGTTATTACCTGTTGTTTGTAGAGCTCCACCAATAGCCATAGTGACCCCCTGGGAAATGCTCTGTGAGAGCTTTTGAGAAAAGGGGTCAACATCATTGCAGGCCCGAATCATTTCCTCAAGGGACTTGTTTCTAAAGGTGCCTCTGAGGACAATGCGGCAAACGCTGTTGGCATTCTCCAAAGCTAGTTGTTTAAGGAGTTTGTTGTCAGTTTCTTGTGTGCCAAAACCTGTTCTGCGGCCTCTGTAAGTCTCCCTACAAATTCTGTATAAGGTTCATTGGCTTCCTAAATGATCTTAGTAAGGGGTATAAGCATGGACCCTGGGCCTGGGAGAGCTTGCCAAGCACCAGTAGCAGCCTGGGAGGTTTGTCCTAAGAGACCTATGGGAAGTTTAATCTGGAGATTTTCAGAGACAAATTTTCCTTGACCGGTGAGTTTATCAAGGGTCCATTTTTGAGTGGAGGGCCTTTGTTGATTCTTGGTTTTGGCAATGGTCATAGAATTCAGATTTCCAAGTTAAGTATTGCCCGCGGCTAAGGACTGCCTGTGCAACACGGTGCCATTCGGCTGGGGTGAGGTATCCCTCTCCTGAGAGGGCCTCCAGTAAGGCAAGGGTGAAAGATACAGTGGGACCATAATTTTTGACCCCTGAGTTAAGTTCCTTAAGGGCTTTAAATTTTAATTTTTTAAAGGTGTTTTCTGTTGTTTCTGTTTGTTTATCTTGGTCCTCATTATCTGACTCAGAGTCATTTTTATCCCTCTCATTAATTTCATCCTCTGAGTTTTCCTCCTCATCCTCCTCCCTAGTTGTATGAGAGAGAAGGGGTCTTCGTCAGAGGAGGATGGTGTATGTTTGGAGCCCTGGCGGGTTAAGACAGAAAAGGCCAGCTTAGTGGATTTGGAGATTTTTGGCCTG